>NC_089252.1:144890085-145214855 GCF_963930625.1 Muntiacus reevesi | reverse complement strand
GAGGCCATGACCTTAGTTTTTTGAATGATGAGTTTTAAGCCAGCTTTTTCATTCCCCTCTTTCACTTTCATCAAGAGGCTCTTTAGTTCCTCTTCACTTTCTGCCATTAGAGTGGTATAATTTGAATATCTGAGGTTATTGATATTTCTCCTGACAAACTTGATTCCAGTTTGTGATTCATCCAACCTGGCATTCTCAAGATGTACTATGCATATAAGTTAAATAAGCAGGGTGACAATATACAGCCTTGGTGTATATTACTAGAAGGTTATGAGACAGATTACTAGTAAGGAGATTAAATCAGTAATCAAAAATTATACAACAAATAAAAGCATAGGACTAGAGGACTTCACTACTGAACTCTATCAAATATGTAAAGTATTAATACCAAGAATTCTCAAACTCTTCCAAGAAATAGAAAGAGAAGAAATGCTTCCAAACTCATTTCACAAGGACAGAATTATTCTGATACCAAAACCAGATGAGGACGCCACAAGGAAGAATTTCTGCACTTCTGAAAATACCATTAAAAAGACAAACCAGAGAGTAGGAAAACATCTGCAAATCACATATTTGGTACACGACATGTACATACATACATACATGATTCGATACGAGAATCCTCAACACATAATAAGAAAATAATCCAATTTTAACAAGTTCAGGGGATTCCTTGGCAATCCAGTGGTCAGGATGAGACACTTCCACTGCAGGGGGTGGAGCCTCAAACCCCTAGCTGGGGAACTAAGATCCTGCATTCTGTTCAGCATGGCCAAAAAAAACAATAATAAAAAATAAAATGTTCAAATGATTTGAACAGACTCTCCGAACAAGATATATGGATGGCAAATAAGCCCATCAAAAGATGCTTGATGTCATGAATTATCTGGGAGATGCAAATTAAAGCTACAATGAGGGACCACTAGATACATTTCAGGGTGACTAAAATTAGAAGGACGACCACACCAACTGTTGGTGAGGATGTAGAGCAACTAAATCTCTCATACACTGTTGGTGGTACAATCAGTTTGGAAAACAGCCTGACATTCTTCTTTGAGAGATAAACATATACCTACCATGTGATATTTACATTATATTAAAGAAATTTATCCATGAGAAATGAAAGCATATGTCCATACAAAGGCTTGTACACTAATGTTCACAGTAGCTTAACTTTTGAAAAAAACATGTTTGACCATATTGAGTCTTAGTTGTGGCATGCAGGACCTTTGTTGCATCATTTGGGATCTTTCATTGAGGTGCACAGACTGTCTAATTGTGACTTGTGGGTTCCAGAGCACTCAGGTTCAGTAGTTGTGGTGTGGGGGTGAGAGGGTAACAGGCAGGAAGGCTAGGGGTCTCCAAACGGAAGAAATAGGCTGCAAGTGTCAGACATTTTTTTGTCTCTTTCTTAAGCAGCAGGAGGAAACAAACTATAAGTGTTAGTGTTTTTACTCCCTTCTCTGGTGGTGGTGGTGGTTTAGTCACTAAGTCATGTCCAACTTTTGCAACCAGGACTGTAGCCTGCCAGGCTCCTCTGCCTATAGCATTCTCCAGGCAAGGATACTGGAGTGGGTTGCCATTTCCTTCTCCAGGGGATCTTCCCGACCCAGGAATTGAACTTGGGTCTCCTGCATTGCAGGCAGATGATTTACCAACTGAGCTATGAGGTAAGCCCTCCCCTTCTCTATATAAATTTAAAAAGAGGTTTCTTTTAAGATCTGTGTTGCCATGATGACACCTGATTCCACCTGAACTTAACTTTTCTCAAACCTTGAGCTAACAATGCATTTTTCTTATGGAAATGTCTGTCTTAAGCTATGTTAATGAACTATGTATTTACCCTAGACTCTGTCTTCAAGTCAGTTCTGCCTAAGATTCAAAACAGACTTTGACAAACCAGTATGTTTTACTCATGCAAATGTTCTCTTAAGCTATGTTAATGAGACTGTATTTACTTGGAAACCTGCCTTTCTTCAAAATTCACGTCAGTCATTTTATGGCCTGGGACATCTCCCCTTGTGCCAATGTTATCTCAAAATGCAAGTTGTGGGTGAGGGGCCTGATACCAGTCTCTGAGTTTTGAGTCATTTCCTTTCTCTAATTAGCAGACTGCTAGTAGCTATATAAAATCCAGCTAAAGACTAGCAGGGAGGCACTCTTTCTGCCTCCTTCTGATGTCTATGTCAGAAGTTTTCTCTATCTTTTCTATACTCTAATAAAACTTTATTACACAAAAGCTCTGAGCAATCGAGCCTTGTCACTGGCCCCAGACTAAATTCCTCTCTTCCAGAGGCCAAGAATCCCATCATCTTTCACACTCAGCAACAACCTTTCAGAGGCTTAGATGCTATGCTGCATGTGGGATCTTAGTTCCCCGATCAGGGATCAAACCTGAGTCCCGTGCATTGCAAGGGGTTCTTAACCTCTGGACCACTGGAGAAGTCCCCATAGTAGCTTCATTTGTAATAAGCTACTACTGTAATAAGCAACGGAAACGTTAACAACTCAAATATCCATCAAATTCAGGTGAGTAGATAAACTGGTATAGATCCACACAATGGCATACTACTCAGTGGAAAATCAATGGATACATACAAGAGTATAAATGACTCTTAATTATGCTGGATGAAAGAAACCAGACAAAGTAGATACTGTATGATCCCAATTAACATAAAATTATAGGATGTATGTGTATGCGTATGTGCTTACTCGCTCAGTCATGTCCAACTCTTTGCGACCCCATGGACTGTAGCCTGCCAGGACCTCTGTCCATGGGGATTCTCCAGGCAAGAATACTGGAGTGGGTTGCCATCCTCCTCCAGGGGATCTTTCCAACCCAGGGATCAAACCCAGGTATCCCACATTGCAGGCAGATTCTTTACCGTCTGAGCCACTAGGAAAACCCAAGAATACTGGAGTGGGTACTCTATCCTTTCTCCAGAGGATCATCCTGACCCAGGAATCAACCAGGAATTGAACTGGCGTCACGCCAGTGTATGTTCCTCAGTTCTTTGTCTCGTCACAACAAAAATTTGGAGTGATGGACATTGAAGCCCCCTCGGTGGGTCACAGCTCTTGGGAGGACAGACCGTGTTATAGCTCTTAAATAAATCAGTGTTACAGCTCAATTTATTTAGATAATAGCAGGAAAATCCATCTTCGAGGCATGAGGGCACGTCGATCCAAAGACACAAAGAGAAGAGCGCGGGAGAGCAAGAGAGAAGAGGGCTTTGGCTCCTCTTTTTATATGTTTTTTGTTCCCCCTGGGCCTGTCCTATGCAAATTAGGCTTAGGCAGGAGCGTTGTTTGTTTTACCTGAGGTTCTCACTCTGGTCCTCTGACCTTCCGTTGTTCTATTTTCGCGGGCTTTTCCCTTCCAGGTCTTTTAGCCACTGCCATTTTGGACTCCTTTTCCCTATTCTAACTACCTAACCTTGTCTTCTGCATTGCAGGAGGATTCTTGTAAGCCCAAACTATAGGAAAGGCAAACTAACCTCCAGACAGAAAACAGATCAGTGGTGGCCTGGGAGTGGGGAGGGCAGGAAAGAGGGATCACAAAGGGGCAAGGGGTATTTGGGAGGTGGGAACTGTAATTGATATGTTCATTACCTTGACTGAAGCAATGATTTCATGTGTGTGTACATGTGCCAGAATTTAACCAAATGATACAGCTTAAATATGTGTAGTTTATTGTATGTTAATTCCACCTCAAGAAAGCTGTTAAGATGGAGCACATATTTATAAAACATGCATTGGGTGTAACACATAATGAAATAAAACACTCCCTGTGTCCATTACATGGTTTTAAAAAGTAAACATTACCATTATTTTTGGGCATTTCTGTGTTTCCTGAACACCCTAAGACCCAGGCTTTCTTGTTAAAAACAGATAGATGTCTGAAAATATTTTCTTAACACTTTAGGTTCCCAAAAGTGAATATTCTGGGGACTATTTTTATGTAAGTTAATTCAGGAATGTAGTAACTTGGCACAGTTTGAAGGTGATACTTGCCCTTTAAAAGATGGGCAGCCCAAAACAGTGATTTAAAAATAATCCCACTGTGCAGTTATCAACATCTTAGAATGCAAAAGGGAAAACTCTTGCTGTGACCAGACAGGCATGTGCTTTCACTTCTTTTTTTTTTTTTTTTTAATGAGGCAGAGGTGGGCAGGATGGAACAGAAGCAGGATGGAGCACAAAGTAATAAACGAGGTTTAGTAACAGCCTTCTGGTGTGTTTTAACCAGGCTCCACCCACAGCTTCTGTTTTCTTAGGAGAGACTGGAAAACGGACAAGCTGTGAATACACTCTGCATTTAAAACTGCAGCAGTAGTCTCCAAACAGGAATAGGGGGTTGTAATCAGCTTTCCTTCTAAGGGAAAGCTGGGAACCTTCTCATTTCACTTCATGAAAATAAGCCATGAGGCAACTTCTGCCAAACATCTATTAATTGGATAAAACAGGTCTCTTGCCCGATATCTGACTTCAGCTGTGTATTTCCAGCACAGCCAGTTCTTCTTTCCTCTGCAGCTGATTGGCTCTGGAGTGTGGCCAGAAACCTACTTCCCGCAGTTAAAGGAGTCAGATCTCTAACTCTTGATCTGTTTTCTTCTCTTCTGAGTGATGGCGCTCACCATTTTAATCCTCCGGCTAGCCGTCTGCATCCTGGCATTTCCCATGTACCTGCTGGACTTTCTGGGCTTGTGGAACTGGATATGCAAACAGTGGTTCCCCTACTTCCTGGCGAGGTTCACTGTGACGTACAACGAACAGATGGCGAGCAAGAAGCGGGAGCTCTTCAGCAACCTGCAAGAGTTCACGGGCCCCTCCGGGAAGCTCTCCCTGCTGGAGCTGGGCTGTGGCACCGGGGCCAACTTCAAGTTCTACCCCTCTGGATGCCAGGTGACCTGTATTGATCCCAACCCCAACTTTAAGAAGTTCTTGATCAAGAGTATTGCCCAGAACTCACACCTGCAGTTTGAGCGCTTCATAGTGGCTGCCGGGGAGAACATGCATCAGGTGGCCACAGGCTCCATGGATGTGGTGGTCTGCACCCTGGTGCTCTGCTCCGTGAAGAACCAGGAGCAGATCCTCCAGGAAGTGCGCCGAGTGCTGAGGCCGGTGAGTATGCGCTGAGAAGGGCTGCTCAGTAGCAACCACCATCACCAAGGGCAGCCCTCCCAATTTCAGTAGATCAAACACCCTAACATGAAAGTAAAGCTACTAGAAAAAATACTGTTGAATTTTTTAAGAAAAAAATCTTAGAGTGCAGAAGAAGCTATGCAGGAAGAGATTGATAATACATGAATAAAAAAAAATTTAGAACTCCTGCAGGGAAAAGGACTATAAACAAATTTGAAGTACAAAAATGTTTTGTAAAAAATATTTGCCAAAGATGATAATGAGTTAACTTCCTTCATAAAGGCATTACACATCAACAAGATCAACAGGATTCTTAAATAAATTATATTAAAAAGAGGGAAAAAAAGCAAAGCACAGGAACAGAAATATAAATAAAAATAGCCAATATATGATTTAAATATCTAGTCTTGTAATTAAAGAAAAAATCAAAGCATGATATTTTATAGTGGAATCTTTAAAATAAAACAAGTGAATATAATAAAACAGAAACAAATTCATAGATATACAGAACAAACTAATGGTTACCAGCTGGGAGAGGGAAAAACAGAGGAGCAAGAGTGGTATGGGATTAACAGATATAAACTAGTATGTATAAAATAAATAAGCAACAAGGATATATTCTACAGCACAGGAAAATATAGTCATTATTTTGTAATAACTTTAAATGGAGTATAAACTATAAAAATTTTGAATCACTTTGTTGTACACCTGAAACTAATATTATAATCAACCATGCTGCTGCTGCTGCTAAGCTGCTTCAGTCGTGTCCGACTCTGTGTGACCCCATAGACGGCAGCTCACCAGGCTCCTCTGTCCCTGGGATTCTTCAGGCAAGACTACTGGAATGGGTTGCCATTTCCTTCTCCATAATCAACCATACTTCAATTAAAAAGAAATTAAAGCAAGACCCTTTTTATCTACTATTCGACAGAGACTTTTAAGTTCAATATAGTATTGGGGTGGGTCTGGGGGTCTGGACACCCAACTGGAGGAAGTGTCCTCTTCGGAGGGCAATTTAGTAATATCAAATTTTCAAGTAATTTACATCTTCATCCAACAGGAATTTATCCCATAGCTATCCTGCAAAAATATGCAAAAACTCATTTAAAGATAAAAATATTCATTACAATATTTTTAATATAATAAATTGGAAATAACATCCATCAATTGGAAGTTGTTAATTGTCACATAGTATAAAAGAAGAAATTTTTACCTATGTCAATGAAAAAAATCCTCAAAGGGATAGTATTAATTTTAAAAGCAATGAAAACAAAATATTATGTAGAGTGCTAATCTATTTGTGTGTGGGGGGGGAGAATATACTTATATAAGTATTTGTTTTAATGGGAATTATAAACATGTAATTATTAACAGTGGTTACCTATTGGGAAGGGAATTGGATGAGGGGAAAGAATTTCTTTTCATTTTATACCTCTCTGTATAGTTTGAAATTCTTTATACCTGTATGTAATTTTCACATATTACCTTTATTGTTTACTAAAAACTAGTTTTAAATAGAAGCTTGGTGTACTGCAGTCCACGGGGTCGCAAAGAGTCGGATACAACTGAGAAACTGAACAATAACAATTCTAAACAAAGCTGAACATACATAAAATATGAATATTTTAACATTTGAATTTACTCTTCTAGGGGAAAAAGATGGTCTGTAATCCCCAGTTTTATTTTCTCCCATCCAAGTACTAACCAGGCCCAACCCTGCTTAGGTTCTGAGATCAGACGAGATGGCCATGTTTAGGGTAATACTGCCGTAGACCACAGTTTTATTTTCTAACAGAAGAAGCTCCTCAGAAAGAAAGGGACTTGAAGATAGTGTTTAGAGGCAATAATATACAGTTGTCCCTCAGAGTCACTCCCTGCCCCCACACAGATACCAAAAGCTATACAAGCTCAAGTCCCTTACATAAAATGGTATTGAATCTGCATATGACCTTTGCATATCCTCCCACATACTTTAAATCATCTCTAGATTACTTTTAATACCTAATACAAGGTAAATACTATACAAATAGTTGCCAGCATGTGGGAAATTCAAGTCTGGCCTTTTTTTGAACTTCCTGGATTTTTTCCCCAATATTTTTGATCTGGTGGTTGAATCCACGGATGCAGAACCTATGGATACTGAGGGCCGACTGTAATTCTGTGTTTGGCTCAAGAATAGGCCACCATCAAAACTGTAACAGAAAAAGTTCCGATTCTGACATTCAAATCCTGGGTTCTTCTTTCCCAAGACTGGGCATTACCTGGGCACATTTAAGAGACATTTTGCTTATGTGTTACTAATCTCACAACGCCTCTGCAAAGCAAATAATGATCACCTCGGGTTTAAGCTCTGAGAATGTTCTTAGGGGATCATAAGTCTTCCTTTAGCTCCTACAAAGCACCCACTCACTGCTGAATAGAACCAGAGACTTTCCTGCATTCTCATTCACCCCATCACACAGTCCTTAACGCAGGGACTGTCTTCATGTTGGGTTGGGGAAACAGACCTAGAGAAGTTAAGAAATTTGCCCCATATTACACAGCCTGCTGCTGCTGCTGGTAAGTTGCTTCAGTTGTGTCCGACTCTGTGCGACCCCGTAACGGCAGCCCACCAGGCTCCCCTGTCCCTGGGACTCTCCAGGCAAGAATACTGGAGTGAGTTGCCATTTCCCCCTCCAATGCATGAAAGTGAAAAGTGAAAGTGAAGTTGCTCAGTCGTGTCCGACTCGTAGCGACCCCATGGACGGCAGCCTACCAGGCTCCTCTGTCCATGGGATTTTCCAAGCAAGAATACTGGAGTGGGGTGCCATTGCCTTCTCTGACATAGCCAGCAGATCTGACTTTAATGCACATATTCTTATCACTGCACCACAGTGCTTATCACTGGGGCTTTGTATTGCTTCAACTTCAACATTTCTACCACTTTTGCTGGCTAGTCTTCCTCTGCCCATCCCTTCAACACTGGAGTTTCTATTTTGGCTCTAATTTTGCTTATATACACCCCCTGTGTAATCTCATGTACCGCCAAAGTTTTCAATGACCATGCACACAGATGGTTTCCAAATCTAAGTATCAAGCTCAGATCTCTTTTCTAATCCCAAACCTTCATGCCTAGTTGCCTACACATGTCACCTGAAAGGGTAAAGGCTCTCTAGCCTAACCTGTGTAACCCAGAGGGCATCAGCAACCTCCTCAGACCTGGGTCTCCTCTTCTCTCCTGTCCTCTTCCATGGAAAAAATTTTTTTCCATCAGGAGATTTCAAGTTTTCCATTTCTGAACACATGTCTCATACTTGCCCACCAAGTGGCAAGTAGAGGGAACTCCCTCTCTAATCTCTGCCTGGACAGCCAAGACTAGGGAAGCTAGAAGAGGCAAAGGAGAATGGGACAGTCATCATGGGTTTTGGAGGTACTCATTGGTCCCATTCCTCCTTCCCCCCCCAGAGGTAGGTTAAGTAGAAAACTTCTGAAGACTCGTTAATAATGTGTACCCTCTACTGTGTCCAGACTTGATCTATATTTACAGGACTGTCCTAGATGAAACCAGCAGTTACTGCTATTTGACAGTTATTTACATACAGTATCCACTGATTGAAAAAAAATCAAATTACAAAATACTATCATGAATTCAGTAACACTTTTAGATGGCTCAATAGCTTTGTCCTTTTTTTAAAAAAATTATTTTTTAGATGAAAGATAACTGCTTTACAGAATTTTGTTTCCTGTCAAATCTCAACATGAATCAGCATTAGGTATACATATGTCCACTTTCTCTTGAATCTCCCTCCCATCTCCCTCCCCATCCCACCCCTCCACATGGATACAGAGCCCCTATTTGAGTTTCCTGAGACATACAGCAAATTCCCATTGCTTATCTATTTTATATATGGTAATGTAAGTTTCCATATTACTCTCTCCATCATCTGACTCTCTCCTCCCCTCTCCCCAAGTCCATAAATTTGCTCTCTATATCTGTTTCTCCATTGCTGCCCCACAAATAAATTCTTCAGTACCATCTTTCTAGATTCTGTATATATGTGTTAATATATGGTATTTCTCTGACTTACTTCACTCTGTATAATAGGCTGTAGGTTCATCCACCTCATCAGAACTCACTCAAATGTATTCCTTTTTATGGCTAAGTAATATTCCATTGTGTATATGTACCACAAGTTCTTTATCCATTCATGTGTTGATAGACATCTAGGTTGCTTCCACATTCTAGCTATTGTAAATAGTGCTACAATGAACAATGGGGTACATGTGTCTTTTTCAATTTGGGTTTCCTCAAGGTATATGCCTAGGAGAGGGACTGCTGGGTCATATGGTGGTTTTATTCCTAGTTCTTTAAGGACTCTCCAAACTATCTTCCATAGTGACTGTATCAACTTAAATTCCCACCAATAGTGCAAGAGGATTCCCTTTTCTCCACACCCTCTCCGGCATTTATTGTTTGTAGACTTTTTGTTGATGGCCATTCTGACTCATGTGAGGTGATATCTCACTGTAGTTTTGATTTGCATTTTTCTAATGAGTGATGTTGAGCATCTTTTCACATGTTTGTTAGCCATCTGAATGTCGTCTTTGCAGACCTGTCTGTTTAGGTCTTTTTGCCACTTTTTGATTGGGTTGTTTGTTTTTCTGGTACTGAGTTGTATGAGCTGCTTGTATAGTTTGGAAATTAACCCTTGTTTTGTTTGCTATTATTTTCTCCAATTTTGAGAGCTGTCTGTTCACCTTGCTTATAGTTTCTTTGGTATGCAAAAGTTTTTAAGTTTAACTAGGTCCCACTTGTTTACTTTTGTTTTTATTTCCATTAATCTAGGAGGTGGGTCATAGAGGATCCTGCTTTATGTCATCAAGTGTTCTGTCTATGTTTTCCTCTAAGTGTTTTACAGTTTCTGGTCTTACATTTAGGTCTTTAACCCATTTTGAGTTTATCTTTGTATATGGTGTTAGGAAGTGTCCTAATTTCATTCTTTTACATGCAACTGTCCAGTTTTCCTAGCACCACTTACTGAAGAGGCTGTCTTTGCCCCATTGTGTATTCTTGCCTCTTTTGTCAAAAATAAGGTATCCACAGGTGCATGGGTTTATTTCTGGGTTTTCTATCTTGTTCCATTGGTCTGTATTTCTGTTTTTGTGCCAGTACCATACTGTCTTGATGACTGTAGATATGTAGTATAATCTGAAATCAGGAAGGTTGATTCCTCCAGCTCCATTCTTCTTTCTCAAGACTGCTTTGGCTATTCGGGGCCTTTTGTGTTTCCATATGAATTGTGAAATTTTTTGTTCTAGTTCTGTGAAAAATGCCATTGGTAATTTGATAGGGATCACATTGAATCTGTAGATTGCATTTGGTAGTACAGTCATTTTCACAATATGGATTCTTCCTTCCCAGAAACATGGAATCTCTCTCCATCTGTTTATGTTGTCTTTGATTTCTTTCATCAGTGTCTTATAATTTTCTGTATACAGTTACTTTGTCTCCTTAGGTAGGTTTATTCCTAGATATTTTATTCTTTTTGTTGCAATAGTGAATGGGACTGATTCCTTAATTTCTCTTTCTAATTTTTCATTGTTAGTATATAGGAATGCAAGTGACTTCTGTGTATTGATTTTGTATCCTGCAACTTTGCTAAATTCACTGATTAGCTCTAGTAATTTTCTGATAATATCTTTAGGGTTTTCTATGTATAGTATCATGTCATCTGCAAACAGGGAGCACTCTACTTTTCTGATCTGGATTCCTTTTATTTCTTTTTCTTCTCTTATTACTGTAACTAGGACTTCCAAAACTATGTTGAATAATGGTGGTGAGAATGGATACCCTTGTCTTGTTTCTGATCTTTGGGGGAATGCTTTCAGTTTTTCACCATTGAGAATAATGTTTGCTGTGGGCTTATCATACATGGCCTTTACCATGTTGAGGTATGTTCCTTCCACGCCCATTTTTTGAACAGTTTAAATCATAAATGGGTGCTGAATTTTGTCAAAGGCTTTTTCTGCTTCTATTGAGATTATCATATGGCTTTTTTCTTTCAATGTTAATATGGTGTATCACATTGATTTGCATATACTGAAGAATCCTTGCATCCCTGGAGTAAACCCAACTTGATCATGGTGTATGAGTTTTTTAATGTATTGGTGAATTTTAAATGTATTGGTGAATTGCTAAAATTTTGTTGAGGATTTTTGTATGTATGTTCATCAGTGATACTGGCCTGTAGTTTTCTTTTGTGTTGTCTTTGTCTGCTTTTGGAATCACAGTGATGGTGGCCTCGTAGAATGAGTTTGGAAGTGTTCCTTCCTCTGCAATTTTTTGAAAGAATTTTAGAAGGATGGGTATTAGCTCTTCTCTAAATGTTTGACAGAATTCACCTGTGAAGCCATCTGGTCCTGGGTTTGTTTTCTGGGAGATTTTTGATCACAGTTTCGATTTCAGTGCTTATAATTGGGTTGTTCATAATTTCTATTTCTTCCTGGTTCAGTCTTGGAAGATTGAACTTTTTAAAGAATTTGTCCATTTCTTCCAGGTTATCCATTTTATTGCCATATAGTTGCTCAGAAGTCTCTTATAATCCTTTGTATTTCTGCATTGTCTATTGTAACCTCTCCTTTTCCATTTATTTTGTTGATTTGATTCTTCTCTCTTTTTTCCTTGATGAGTCTGGAGAAAGGTTTGTCAATTTTGTTTATCTTCTCAAAGAACCAGCTTTTATTTTTATTAATCTTTACTATTGTTTCTTTCATTTCTTTTTCCTCTGATCATTATGACTTGTTTCCTTCTGCTAATTTTGGCGGTTTTTTGTTTTGCTTTTTCCAGTTGTTTTAGGAAGTTAGGTTGTCTAGTCAATGTTTTTGTTTCTTGAGGTAGGACTATATTGCTATAAACTCCCCTCTTAGAACTGCTTTTGCTGCATCCCATAGGTTTTGAGTTGTGTTTTCATTGTCATTTGTTTCTAGGAAATTTTTAATTTCCCTTTTGATTTCTTCAGTAACCTGTTCATAACTTAGAAACATATTGTTTAATCTCACAGTGCAGCTTGCCACTTGTGTACATCTTGCAGGTGGACTTTCCTCCACCTCATGGACAGGGTCTACAAGATGATGAGGCAGAGAATCCTCCAGGTTCACAGGAAATTTCACTTTACTCGCTTCTCCTGCTCAACGATCTCTCTGGCCGAAAGGATGTTCTTCTCCTGCATCTCAGTCTTCTTCAGCTTGGCCTCATTGAAGCTGTTGATTTCCCCACGTTGGGCTTGTCTGCCATGTTCTTAAAACAATCCGAGAAGTTTCACTTCAAGTCTCCTGTCCCAGTGCTCCCATTTGTGTCACTGCCAAAAGAGACCCAGTGTTTTTGTTTTGTTTTTTTTTTAATTTCAACAAACCAAAAACTTGTGCTTTTATTCTTTCCCTATTTTTTAAAATTAATTTGTATTAAAGTATAGCTGTTTTTACAATGTTGCATTAGTCTCTACCATGCAGCAAAGTGAATCCCTTCTGGACTTCCTTCCCATTCCGGTCACCACAGAGCGTTAAGTAGAGTTTCCTGTGCCGTACAGTATGTTCTCATTTGTTAGAAGATTCATTTTTTAAATTTAATCCTATCACTTACATTCTGTGACAATGGTACAAAAGTACAAGACATGGTTATTTAGCCTCAGACAGTGGTTGGCATGGATTCAAACTCCCACAGGCTTGCAAAACAGAGCCTAAGAACAATTTTCAGATGAATTTAAAGGTGTTTTGTTTTGTTTTTTTTAATAAAAAGAGAAGTCAAAAAAATTGTCATTAAAAGGCAAACAACAAATGGGGGAAACATTTGTAGTGTATGTAGTATAATTATACTAAAAGCCCTTACTAATCAGTAAGAAAAAACCAACAGCCTATTAGAAAACTGATAACAGACATTAACAGACAAATCAGAAAACAAGAAATCCAAACAGCCAGTATTAGTAGTCAAAGTGTTAGTCACTCAGTCGTGTCAGACTCCTTACGACCCCATGGACTGTATACCCCACCAGGCTCCTCTGTCCATGGAATTCTCTAGGCAAGAACACTAGGGTGGGTTGCCATTCCTTTCTACCGGGGATCTTTCCAACCTATGACGTTTAGTAAAAGGTGCTATGATTTAAAATACTAAAGATATGCATGTTATAAAAAATACCACAGTACACATCAAATAGATTTTAAAAAATATAGATGAGCATTTATTGAAAATGGGCACTCACGTCTATTGCTGTTATGAATACAAACTGCTGCAACTCTTCCAAAGGGCAGTTTGACAACCAGGCTTCCGAGGTGGCTCAGTGGTAAAGAATCCACCTGCCAATGTAGGAGATGCAAGAGACATGGGTTCAGTCCCTGGGTTGGGAAGATCCCCTGGAGGAGGGCATGGCAACCCACTCCAGTATTCTTGTCTGAAGAATCCCATGGAGAGAGGAGCCTGGTGGGCTACAATTCATGGGGTCGCAGAGTTGGAAGTGACTGAGCACGCAAGCACGCATGTGACAGGCATTAAGAATAGGCCCTTGAATGCTTTAAACTGCTTTAAATTTTAGCTATAATTATATATTACTTTTATGAACAGACAATATAGACTGGCAGCTCTGTATACAATCTGACAGAAGATGACACTATTAACCACAATGGTATCATAGTAAGTTTGAATTTCTCCATGTGTTCTCGTGAAGTGGACCTGTGGGGCCACTGAACTCTGACATCTAAACATCTTATCAAATTGTGTGTCCCAAACTAAAATTCTTGGTATGGTTTTCTTTCCCCCTTTTCTTTATCAGGGAGGAGCTTTTTATTTCATGGAGCATGTAGCAGATAAGCCTTCAACCTGGAATTACTTCTGGCAACAGGTCCTGGATCCCGTCTGGTACCTTTTGTTTGATGGATGCAACCTGACCAGAGAGAGCTGGAAGGCCCTGGAGCAGGCCCGCTTCTCCAAGCTGAAGCTGCAGCACTTACAGGCCCCTCTGTCCTGGGAGCTCGTGCGCCCTCACATTTACGGATATGCTGTGAAGTAGTGGAAGCAGGGAGATGAGACCCAAAGGGCTCAAATAATTTAAGGTTTTGGCTTCAGTAAGTGGAAGATGGGAACTCCCTTTTCTGGGTAAATTTGAATTTCATCCCTAAAAGTTTATGTTATAACTTAGTTAGCCATTTTCTATCATCTCCCAAGAATCAAAAACAAAACAACTTTGAACTCTCTCTTGAAAGAAACAGTGGGCTTCCATAATTAAATTCTACCATTATCCTCAGATCTTACTTTATTCCATAACTTCACAATTTTTCTTATTTAAATGATGACCCAATGGATTTTAATTTCACCCTTTCTATGAGAGGCTGATGCTAATAAGAATTAAATCACACAAAAGAAGATTTTGAAAAGGGAGATGGGAAAAGATCTTAATAATTCACAAGCTGAATAAAGAAATACTAACTATTTGAAAAATACAAACCTAAAAGCACAGGTTTTGTTTTTTGTTTTTTGGTTTTTTTTGTTTTTTTTTTTTAAGGAATCTGAATATACTTGCTGTTCTTAATATCAATGGGCTGGCTTTCAAAATTAATGTACCAGGACGCTACACCTGGTTCTGCCCAACTCTGTTACGTTTTTTATTCCAGTATTCCACCAGAGTTCTCCTGCATTCCAGTCTTTAATTCTTACAAGAAAGATTGTACTTTAGTACAATACACTTTAGTATATCCATAAAACTACATGAAGCAGAGTTCTTGGGTTCATTTTGCCTATTATCTAGCATGTACTTGGCTTAATGTTTTAAACTGCAAGCAAAGAAAATGCCCACTGTAATGGGCATTCAGAAACACTGAATGCTTGGGTATACTTTGTAAGAGCCCCTCAAAATAGGCAACCTGTGAGTCTGTAAAGAGGTAGACAAATATTGTTTGGATTATTCTAATCAAATTTCTACTCTGGTCCCAAGATGATTTCTTTGTTCCTTGTAACCACAGAAACCTTGGGAAATAATCACAAGTGCATTGAAAACAAGTTGATCAGTTAGAGGATTTAGAATTTTCAGCAATAGTTTGTATGCATTTTAATAAATTTAGTATGTTTTCTGAGACGATTTTGCAAAAGCACTATTTTAAATATCAAATCAATATATTCACATATATTTGAGGAATGGAAATAAAATGAATGATTTATATCTTTGCTGACTTACTTTCATTTTTCTTAGCATCTATGGGAGGGCTTTCCTTCATGGTGGAAAATTAAGCTATTTGAATGTACAGATTTTTCCTTCTACAGCCAGATAAGTAAATACAGCTAGCAGACTTCAGGAAAAGCAATTTTGGGGACTTTGCTGGTTGTCCAATGGTTAAGATTTGCATTTGAAATGACAGAGGATGCTGGTTCCGTCCCTGCTCAGGAAACTAAGATCACATATGCCATGTAGCATGGCCAAAAAATAAAAATAAAAGGCAATTTGGGAAGGGTCTGAATGGGTTTTGAAAAGTTCAAGTCCAAAAACTCCATTTGTGAAATCCATAGAGCAGAAACAAAGGAAGTTTACTATTCTCTCTTGTGCATGAAAACAGTTATCATTATGGTGAGGTTAGGACATGAGTCTATGGTCTCCTGAACTATGGAATGTGAATATCCTCCCTCCAGGGTCTCCCAAAAGTAGGGGCGTCTTTATTTACCCAACTTACTACTGGTAAGGTCAGTCTAGGGATTGAGAAATCTGAAAAACCACAGGTTAATCTGGTGAAGTATTATTGGCATGCTGGAAGGTGTGTAATACCAAAGTACAAAGTACTAGGCACATTCTTCTCAACTCTGTTTTGTTTAAATGGTGTAGCAACCACATTAACAAATTGAAAGATAAAAACCATATGATTATCTCAATAGATGCAGAAAAAGCCTTTGACAAAATTCAACATCCATTTATGATAAAAACTCTTCAGAAAGCAGGAATAGAAGGAACATACCTCAACATAATAAAAGCTATATATGACAAACCCACAGCAAACATTACCCTCAATGGTGAAAAATTGAAAGCATTTCCCCTAAAATCAGGAACAAGACAAGGGTGCCCATTCTCACCACTACTATTCAACATAGTTTTGGAAGTTTTGGCCACAGCAATCAGAGCAGAAAAAGAAATAAAAGGAATCCAGATAGGAAAAGAAGAAGTGAAACTCTCACTGTTTGCAGATGACATGATTCTCTACATAGAAAACCCTAAAGACTCTACCAGAAAATTACTAGAGCTAATCAATGAATACAGTAAAGTTGCAGGATATAAAATTAATACACAGAAATCCCTTGCATTCCTATACACTAACAATGAGAAAGCAGAAAGAGAAATTAAGGAAACAATACCATTCACCATTCCAACAAAAAGAATAAAATACTTAGGAGTATATCTACCTAAAGAAACAGAAGACCTATACATAGAAAACTATAAAACACTGATGAAAGAAATCAAAGAGGACACAAATAGATGGAGAAATATACCGTGTTCATGGATTGGAAGAACCAATATTGTGAAAATGAGTATACTATCCAAAGCAGTCTATAGATTCAATGTAATCCCTATCAAGCTACCAACGGTATTTTTCACAGAACTAGAACAAATAATTTCACAATTTGTATGGAAATACAAAAGACCTCGAATAGCCAAAGCAATCTTGAGAAAGAAGAATGGAACTGGAGGAATCAACCTGCCTGACTTCAGGCTCTACTACAAAGCCACAGTCATCAAGAGAGTATGGTACTGGCACAAAGACAGAAATATAGATCAATGGAACAAAATAGAAAGCCCAGAGATAAATCCATGTACCTACAGACACCTTATCTTCGACAAAGGAGGCAAGAATATACAATGGAAAAAAGACAACCTCTTTAACAAGTGGTGCTGGGAAAACTGGTCAACCACTTGTAAAAGAATGAAACTAGAACACTTTCTAACACCATACACAAAAATAAACTCAAAATGGATTAAAGTTCTAAATGTGAGACCAAAAACTATAAAACTCCTAGAACAGAACATAAGCAAAACACTCTCCGACATAAATCACAGTAAGATCTTCTATGAGCCACCTCCCAGAATATTGGAAATAAAAGCAAAAATAAACAAATGGGACCTAATGAAACTTAAAAGCTTTTGCACAACAAAGGAAACTATAAGCAAGGTGAAAAGACAGCCTTCAGAATGGGAGAAAATAATAGCAAATGAAGAGACAAAGGATTAATCTCAAAAATATACAAGCAACTCCTGAAGCTCAATTCCAGAAAAACAAATGACCCAATCAAAAACTGGGCCAAAGAAGTAAACAGACATTTCTCCAAAGAAGACATACAGATGGCTAACAAACACATGAAAAGATGCTCAACATCACTCAGTATCAGAGAAATGCAAATCAAAACCTCAGTGAGGTACCATTACACGCCAGTCAGAATGGCTGCTATTCAAAAGTCTACAAGCAATAAATGCTGGAGAGGGTGTGGAGAAAAGGGAACCCTCTTACACTGTTGGTGGGAATGCAAATTAGTACAGCCACTATGGAGAACAGTGTGGAGATTCCTTAAAAAACTGGAAATAGAACTGCCATATGACCCAGCAATCCCACTCCTGGGCATACACACCGAGGAATCCAGATCTGAAAGAGACACGTGCACCCCAATGTTCATCGCAGCACTGTTTATAATAGCCAGGACATGGAAGCAACCTAGATGCCCATCAGCAGACGAATGGATAAGGAAGCTATGGTACATATACACTATGGAATATTACTCAGCCATTAAAAAGAATTCATTTGAATCAGTTCTAATGAGATGGATGAAACTGGAGCCCATTATACAGAGTGAAGTAAGCCAGAAAGATAAAGACCAATACAGTATACTAATGCATATATATGGAATTTTAAAAGATGGTAACAATAACCCTATATGCAAAACAGAAAAAGAGACACAGATGTACAGAACAGACTTTTAGACTCTGTGGGAGAAGGTGAGGGTGGGATGTTCTGAGAGAACAGCATTGAAACAAGTATACTATCAAGGGTGAAACAGATCACCAACCCAGGTTGGATGCATGAGACAAGTGCTCAGGGCTGATGCACTGGGAAGACCCAGAGGGATGGAATGGAGAGGGAGGCAGGAGGGGGGATCGGGAAGGGGAACACATGTAAATCCATGGCTGATTCATGTCAATGTATGGCAAAAACCACTATAATATTGTAAAGTAATTAGCCTCCAACTAATAAAAATAAATGGAAAAAAAATTAAAAAATAAATTTGGTACAGCAAATATTATCCTTACTCTCTACAGGTGGGAAAAAATAAATAAGTGAAGTTTCTCACATTCCATGAGTTACTGAGCTAGTCTTAGAGCCCTGATTCCTAAAACCACAACATCTGTTTTGACAAGCATCACTGCTACACTACCTTTGCAGGCCCAGAAAACACACATTTATGATCATTCCAAGAACCTAAGGACATGACTTAAGCCTATGCAAAATGGAAACAGAAAAGAGGCAAAAGATGTCAATGCTTTTTAGGTTCTGTGTTGGTTAGATTCCCTTGATTGCTGGTGACAGAACTCCCAATCCAAAAAGATTTAAGTAGAAAAAGAACTCTGACTCAAATTAGTGAAAGGTTTAGGAACAGAGAGCCTGAGGCACAGTTTGGGCAAGGCTCAGATAATGTAATCAGTGGTCAGACAGTGTCTAGGGTCACATCTGCCCTCCTCTCTCTTTCAGGTGGTAAAGTCTTGGGAAATAATGCTAGTCTTCATGCTTCCAAGATCCATGGCCAGTTGAAAAGATCAAGACAACTTTTTGGAAACACTCCAGAGTTCTACAGTTGAGTCTCAATTGATTCTTCAATTGACAATACTAGGTCAGAAGTCCATCCCTGAGTCATTCATCCTATCTCAATGGGATGGGTCATGTTGATAAGCACAGCACGTCATCCCAAGGGCTGAGGACACCCAAACCTTGGGGACTGAGACAAGGAGAGTTGTGTATCCTCCACATGAAAGCAGGGCCTGTGATTAGGGAAAGCAGGAATGGATGGTGGGAAGGCACACTACAAGTATCCATTATAAGTACATCACTGCATTCTGATCAGACCCTCTGTCTTTCTAAGCATAGTGCCATGTTCAGAACACTGGCTTTTCCATGGGATAATAGCACACAATAAGAGAAATAAAAGAAAAAAAGAACACTGGCTTGGCCATCAAAATCACATGAATCAAGTTCTGGCTGTGTCAGTCACTGACTATATGACCTGGGGCAAGTTACTTCTCCAGTGTCACTCTCGTCATCTATTAATGGGGATAATATCTACCTAAAGGGTTACTGTGAGGAGTTAATGAAGTGAGGTACTTAGTGCTTAATAAATGTTGAATTTCTTTCAACATTTACTTCATGCTTACTGTGTACTCTGCTCTTGGTGTTTGGCTTAGAGCCCTGAATAAGCTAGAATTGTTCTCTGTTCTCTGGGAGCATATACAGTTGTGATCAGTGCTCTCTCTGAGGAAGAAGTTCAGGAGAATGGAATCTGACCCTCCCAGGGAGAGGATCAGAGGCTTCTTTGAGGAAGTGACATCTGAGCTGAATTTCAGAGGATGAATAGAGTATTTCAGCCTAATGGAACAGCTTGTGCCACAAACAAACAAACAAAAAAGAAAACAATATCTTCAAGGAACTGAAAGATAGTAGGCAGGGTTGGGAACCTGAAGGGCAGATTTGGGGATGGCTACTATTTCCATCAGCTTGTTCCTAATTTTGTTAAGACCCTGGGTCCATGAACTCAACACTTACTTTAATGGCTAACAACAACAAAAACTTACTAAATTTTATCATATTTATATGTTTATTATATCCTGTTCCTAACTGTTCCAATAATCCAGCGGCTTCCCCTGAATTCCTACATATTTCACACTTGAATAGAAAGTGAGGCAAACTTTACATAACAGTTCCTTTTGTACTCTTGACCCTAATATAAGCCATTCTTTTTGGTATTGCTTTAGAAAACACAGAACTTAACATAATTGACATTCAGTTCTTATTTATCTGTTAAGGAGTTCACGGTGTAATGAATCATAGCAGAAAATTCCTACATATTTTACACTTGAATAGAAAGTGAGGCAAATATTACATAATAGTTCCTTTTGTACTCTTGACCCTAATATAAGCCGTTCTCTTTGGTATTGCTTTAGAAAACACAGAACTTAACATAATTGAAATTCAATTCTTATTTATCCGTTAAGGAGTTCACGGTGTAATGAATCACAGCAGACTAATGTCAACAAAAGCAAAAAATAAAGCAATTCAATAAGTGGCACTTTAAATACCTCAATATTTAAAACCAAAAGTGTTCAGTTCAGTTCAGTCGCTCAGTCATGTCCGACTCTTCACAACCCCATGAATCGCAGCACACCAGGCCTCCCTGTCCATCACCAACTGCCAGAGTTTATTCAAACTCATGTCCATCGAGTCGGTGATGCTATCCAGCCATCTCATCCTCTGACATCCCCTTCTCCTCCTGCCCCCAATCCCTCCCAGCATCAGGGTCTTTTCCAGTGAGTAAACTCTTCGCATGAGGTGGCCAAAGTATTGCAGTTTCAGCTTCAGCATCAGTCCTTCCAATGAACACCCAGGACTGATCTCCTTTAGGATGGACTGGTTGGATCTCCTTGCAGTCCAAGGGACTCTCAAGAGCCTTCTCCAACACCACAGTTCAAAAGCATCAATTCTTCAGTGCTCAGCTTTCTTCACAGTCCAACTCTCACATCCATACATGACCACTGCATTCAGGCTACATAACGAATAACCAGGATTCCCTGAACCATGGAATCACCACAAAACTGAGGCAAATGTCACATTAACTTGAAGGCCCAGGAAATGAACATAAAGTGGCCAATGTTCCCAATTTCTAGTTCAGTTTTTAAAATAATAATAATAATACACAGATGATATATGACATTATTTTGTTTCTAAAGGAAACTATTTGGGAACCTACAGAGAATTACATGGGAACAAGGAAAATTACCATTCAGAATTTACCTTTTTTTTTTTGGCCGAATGGCATATGGGATCTTAGCTCCTTGACCAGAGATCGAACTCACACCCCCCTGCATTGGAAGTATAGTCTTAACCACTGGACCACCAGGGAAGTTCCCAGAATTCACCATTTTTAAAGATAAAAATCTCTCACATCCCATAGTGCAACCCAGGCATCCTTCACGGTCTTTAAAATGTATCTGAAACTGATATCAACCTTCTCCTTGGAATGATTCATTTATTCTATGACTCTAACAGCAAATAAAAAAAATTTCATTTATTACCCACCTTCTTTATACTAGGGAGTTTTACAGAATTCATATAGTACTCACAACTTTACCAGGCAGGTGTAATTATCTGCATCTGACAAAGAAGAAAGCAGATCAATGGATGTTCTGTCACTTGCCCAGGGCCACAGAGTGAATGGTCATCCTGGTATTCCCAAGAAGCTCAACTGACTCCAAAGCCCAGACTTCCCTACAATGCTGCCCTGCCTCTCCAGCTCTTCTGAATCCTAGTCTCTATAACCGTTTGCCCCTTCCTCCACCAATTCTCTTGAATCATCCCCTAAGACTCATTTGGTCTGTGTTCAGTCCCTTGAGAGTTTCTTATGAACTTAGGTTGTGAACCACCATCTATGTGAAGAAGATTCTTAAACCTCACAGTTGCCATGACTTTGATATTTTGGACTTACCACATCAAAAAAGAATTCACTCTCTTCTTCCCTAAATAAATAACATTTTCCAGCTTCCTCAATATCCGTAATAATTTCCTACAGAACAGGTAAAGTGATGCCCTAGAAAGCATTTGCTGGCTGTTTCAAGAAGATGGTTCTTTGAGAAATCTCTTAGCACTCATTAATAACCACCAGTCTCTTCCTCCTTTCTTCTACATACCCAATGCAGTGTGTACTACATAGCAGGTGCTCACTGTGAAGCCAAAGGATTCATCATGAAGTCCTGCCTCTTCTACATATCTCTCAACTGGTCCGTCTACTGCACTTCCATAGCCACCACCTTAGCCTCAGAATTAATGCCTGGATGACCACATGTATAGACTGAATGGGGATGGCTAGAGTGATAAACCATTTATGCTGGAACTTGCCAGACATCACCTGATTCAAGGGTATGACAGAGAAGTAGCTCTAAGGTAAGGAGGGGATAATACACCTCAATACAGTAGTAGAAAGACATTCCTTTTACAACTGATTTAACCTTCCTTTCCCTCTGTCACCCAATTCAACCCACATTAAAGCAGAAGTTCAGCAAACAACTTTCCTGGGGTACAAAGAAGGGGCTTCCTTAGGCAGGCACAGATATCTCACCCAAGTCCTGATCTCTCATACCAGAAAATGCTTCAAACAGGTCTCCATGCCTCCACTCCTTCATCATCCCTTTCTGAGCATGAGCTCATAATTTCCAGAACAATTTAACTTGACCATTCCCACAACTCAAAATCACAAAGATAACTATTCAGCATTAAACTGAATTCAAGATGCTCAACTCTGTATTTAAGGCCTCTGTCAACGGACACCTCAATGCTTTCCCCAGCACTGTGGTCCAGTGAAAAAAGCTTCCAAAATGTTTGTTTGTTTTTAAATATTTCTTTATTTTGGCTGTGCCAGGTGAAGGATCTTTAGTTGCGGGATCTAGTCACCTGCTGCTCAGTTTTGTCCAATTCTCTGGGGTCCCATGGACTCCTGCCAGACTTCTCTGTCCATGGGATTTCCCAAGCAAGAATACTGGGGCAAGTCGCCATTTCCTACTCCAGGGGATCTTCCCGACTCAGTGACCGAACCCACATCTCTCGTGTTTCCTGCATTGGCAGGCAGACTCTTTAACACTATTGCTACCAGGGAAGCGCCCTCGTCCCCTGACCAGGGATCAAACTCAGGTGCCCCGCTTTAGAAGTGCAGAGTCTTAGCCACTGGACCACCAAGGAAGTCCTTGAAGTCAGAATACTTGAACAAATCTCATCACCACACTTTACTAATATTTTACTCACTTAGCATAAGAGGGTAACAGTACCCACATCTCCTAGGACTTTTGTGGGGATGAAACAATATATAAGATGGTTAGTAAGAGCACTGGAACTGCTCCACACGGCCCCTCACTGTGGTCAAGATCCTGCCACCCTAAGTATTTGTGAGAGGAATAAAGACTATTTTCCTATTAGAAAAGATCCTTCATTTCTATAAATGTCATTATGGAACTTCAATTGACTTAATTATTACACACTATAATGTTTTCTGAAGATTCTGTATTTTAAAAATCTTTCATAAGAACTTGGTGAAGCTCTCATTTTTGTACCTGACAATAAAAAATTGGCACCTGCATGAAATGTTTGCTTCAGCTGCTGAAAGTAACTTCTACAGGGAGTACTGTGGATACTTACAGGATTTTCTTAGTCCTGCCAATATTGGCTTCCATTTTACCTGTTAAGCTAAGTAGGCAGTATTAAGCTTATAAAAGAAACAGCACTCCTTTCAAATTCTATCTCACCTCTCAGGTTATGGGAACAGATTATTAACTCTGATCCCAGAGGAAGAGTTTTTTTTTCCACTTTATTGTCCACCAAAGCTTAGGAACAAAGAAATCTAAAAACTCTTTTTCTAAAAAACCAAAGGCTTAAACAGTAAGATATACATTTATTTATAAACATAAATGATACCATATACCAAACTGCATGCCAGTACATATTCCTCATCTGCTCCAATATTAAAAGCGGGAGGAAACACTGGAGAGAGCGGACACTATTAATAAACTGCTAACCTGTCAGCTACCTTTTTGCTGTTGTGTTTTTATTTTCTTCCTTTCATATTCTGTAGGGCCCTTCTGAGTTAAATTTTATAAAGAAACATTTACCTTCTGCTCATATAGCAACTGCATGACAGGCATGTCTGAAAATATGAGAAATAGGTTACGATGGGGCTAATACCAATTCTTAATTTTTATAGGGTCCTAAGAGATTTCCTTGAGAGTCTGATGAAAGATACAGATCCTCTCCTTGGGAAAAAAAGTGCTCCTACAAATAAACTTACCATTTCTAGAGGAAAACAGACATACTAAACATCTATCGAAGCATATCATCATCACCTCCAAAATGCCACATTTTAAACTCTAAAGTTTCATTCTGGAAACCCAGCCTTCCAGCCTTTTACCTCTCCCACCCATTTATCAATTTAGAAATCTTGGATAAATCTAATCTGTCTTGCACTACCAACCAAGATGGATTCCCTTCTCTAACTAGGCTGGACTGCAGTGTAAATCAATTCATCACCACTCTCCCATTCATGCCTTATTTTCCTACTGCCGTAAAATCTGCCAATATCTGAATATGGGTCTCCTTTACCTCTAACCTGCTTCTTATTCTGTATTTGTTTAATCTCAGCAAATAGCAAAATCACCATTTGTCACTGTCACTCAAGCTGGGAACCCAACACATCATCCTAGCTTTCTTTCTTCCTACAACCAGACACTGACCCTTCCTTTCTTCTTCCATTGCTTCTGCACATATCACTCCTTACTTCAATTAAGTAAGCCCCACCACAGCCCCACCCCTCCCAAGCTGTTCTCTATGATGCTTCTAGAAGCTAAATAAAAAACCACTTCCTGCCTGAAATCCTTTGGTGGCTTCTCATGGCTTTCAGATCAAAGTTGAAAATCCTTAGCTTAAAATGCAAGATCCTGTAGTATAGTCTGAAGTCAGGAAGCCTGATTCCCCCAGCTCCGTTTTTCTATTTAAAGACTGTTTGGCTATTCGGGGTCTTTTGTGTTTCCATACAAATTTAAAACATTTTTGTTCTATTTCTATGACAAATGGCATTGGTAATTTGACAAGGATTGCACTGAATCTGTAGATTGCCTAGGATAGTATACTCATTTTTTAAAAATTTTAAATCAGCTTATTGATGTATAATTTACATATAACAAAGTCAACCCATTTTAATTGTACAGGTTGATGAGTTTTTGACAAACATGTATGATAGTATAGTCATTTTGATCTTGGAGAGGCAGCAATGAGTGGTGGTGTGAAGCAAGACCGTAATTCCCTGTCCAGGAAGTGAACCCGAGTAGCCTGGGCTTCCCTAGTTGCTCAGAGAGTAAAGATTTCTGCCTTCAACGCGGGAGACCTGGGTTCAACCCCCAGGTTGGAAAGATCTCCTGGAGAAGGAAATGGCAACCTACTTCAGTATTCCTGCCTGGAGAATTCCAGAGACAAAGAAGCCTGGCAGGTTACAGTTCATGGGGTTGCAAAACCTCAGACATGACTGAGCGACTAACACTCTCACAGCCTGGATAAAAACCAGGAATCCTAGCCATCAGACCAACAAGTGCTAGAGGCTAGAAGCTATTTTTCCCTGGATCTTTGCCCCCAGGGAAAAATGCATTTCTCATGATGGCAAAAGCTGTAAATGCAGGTACAAAATTTATTATTAGAGACATAGCACAACAATAAATGGGAGAATACACAGAGACATTTTGTTAAGATAGAAGCAAGGCAGAGATGCACACCCAGAGAGAAAGGGTGTGGGCATCCCCCCTAGGGAGGAGGAGCACAGTAAAGAGGGGGTTAAGTCATTTACATAGGACAGTTCTTCTGAGTCTTTGTTTACCTTTAGCCAATTATCTGGTTTCTCTTTCCATAAGACTCTCCCCAACACACATGTGTGCAACTTTTTTTCTAAGAGGGATTCCATCCCAGAGGCCAAAGAGATCACATATTAGCATCATATATCATAGGAGTAGAGTCCCCTCCTTTTAAAATCCTAAGGAGCCTTGCCCCAAGGATGGAAAATATACAACCTCCTGATCCTTTTACTCAAACAAGGGTTA
Source organism: Muntiacus reevesi (assembly GCF_963930625.1). Lineage (NCBI taxonomy): Eukaryota > Metazoa > Chordata > Mammalia > Artiodactyla > Cervidae > Muntiacus > Muntiacus reevesi. Next base: position 145,188,825 of record NC_089252.1, on the reverse strand, counting down.
GCCCCTCTCTGTTCCTGCCATGACTGTTATTTTTAAGTGTCCTCAGGAGACAAAGCCTGGCTATTTACCCTGTTTCAGTTGTTACTTCCCCGTGGAAGAGCAAACAGGAGGCTGGTTATAAGTATGTAACCTGCAGCTCACCTTTTTCTCGCCCCAAGAAATGTAAACAAGAGTACAGCTGAAATTGCCTAGCCTGGGGCCCAGCTACCTCCTGCCTCAATTTTGACAATACTGATTCTTCCAATCCAAGAACATGGTATTTCTTTCCAACTGTTTGTGTCATCTTTGATTTCTTTCATCAGCACCTTACAGTTTTCTGAGTACAGGTGTGGCACAGCACAAAAGAAATACAGATCAAAGGAACCGGGCTGAAAATCCAGCAATAAATCTACACACCTGTGGTCAATCAATCATTGACAAAAGAAGCAAGAATACAGGATGGGGAAAAGACAGTTTCCTCAATAAATGATGCCAGGAAAACTGGCAGCTACATGTAAAAGAATGACATTAGAACACTCTAGCATTAGACACAAAAATAAAAATGGACTAAAGACCTAAAACTCAGCATGTCTAGGCTCTAGAAGACAGCTTGGTCGTTTGTCTTCGCTGACCCTGCTTCCCACCTCTGGGTTCCTCTATCTCATCGTAGATGTGGCCCTAATGGTGCGGCAGGCTGTGAATTCCTAGAGCGCTGGAGTGAATTTAAGAAGATTTTGTCCACGTGTATGGCATAGAAGATGAATTCGTCCTCCTCCACCATGAATGAGGAACCTGATGCTCTCTCTGTAGTTAACCAGCTCCGAGACCTAGCCGCAGATCCTTTAAACCGACGAGCCATTGTCCAGGATCAGGGATGTCTGCCTGGCCTTATTTTATTTATGGACCATCCCAACCCCCTTGTCGTCCACTCAGCTTTGCTCGATCTTCGTTACTTGGCAGAGTGCCGTGCCAACAGAGAAAAGATGAAAGGAGAGCTGGGAATGATGTTAAGCTTGCAAAATGTTATACAGAAGTCTACAACTCCAGGGGAAACAAAACTGCTAGCCTCTGAAATCTATGACATTCTTCAATCTTCCAATATGGCAGATGGGGATAGTTTCAGTGAAATGAATTCACGTCGAAGGAAAGCTCAGTTTTTCCTGGGAACTACAAACAAACGTGCCAAAACAGTGGTTTTGCATATAGATGGTCTTGATGATACGTCCGGGAGAAACCTGTGTGAAGAGGCCTTGTTAAAAATTAAAGGTGTTATTAGCTTTACTTTTCAAATGGCCGTTCAGAAATGTGTGGTACGAATCCGTTCAGACCTTAAAGCAGAGGCGTTGGTATCAGCGATAGCATCAACCAAGGTTATGAAGGCTCAGCAAGTTGTGAAGAGCGAAAGTGGAGAAGAGATGCTGGTCCCATTCCAGGACACGCCTGTGGAGGTAGAACAGAACACAGAGCTGCCTGACTACCTGCCCGAGGATGAGAGTCCCACGAAGGAGCAGGACAAGGCAGTGTCCCGGGTGGGCTCCCACTCGAAGGGTGGAGCTAGCTGGCTGAGCACAGCTGCAAACTTTTTATCTAGGTCATTCTACTGGTGACTTCCCTTTGGGGCTCAAGGACTGTATAAGCAAACAAGGGGCCAGTTTTCCATTGTTGTGGTGAACTGGCAAGTGCAATTTGCAATAAGTTATCATGAAAAGTTTCTAGATCCCATGATTGAGAATGCTGCATTTTTCATTCTACCGGACATTTTACCCCACTAAGTGGTAAAAGGGACAGAGACGACAGGTGGAGTTGCTTTGTTGATGAAGGTATTTTGGTTTTGTTGTCCTTTGTTTAATTGCCTCACTTAAAAGAAAAAGGGGTCCACTGTTAAACCAAACATGTATTTGTGCAGCTTTCCATTTTATTTTACATGAAGCACGTGATTAGGAAAAACTCATTTTCTCAAGCTTCAGGACCTAGAAGAGAATTTTTTTTTTTTTAGCTCAAGTTGTGCATGACGTACTGAACACTTTTCTCCACCTTTTCTCGTGAAAGATATTTGCTTTGGTACTCTTCACTGAAAGTGGAAAGCATTTCTTGTTATTCCCCTTTTGTGCCTTTTTTTAATTTTGCCAACCATGTTTATGGACAAGACGTTACCAATGACATTTTGTGAATTAAAACATATTCTTTGGAACATAGCAGTCCCCCTAAGACTACAACTCTATGAAAACTTTGCAGTCTTACTTGTTAGAAGTTTTTAAAGGTTAACACAAAATCAGTCGAGAAGGGAACATGTGTATCAGCAAAGTGTTAGTGGAGACCATTTGAATGGGACCAAATGTGGTTCTAATTGAGTACTTCCTGTTCAGTCTGGTTTATATCAGCTCTTGAGAATGATGTCCACCCTAATATTGGGAGTGACTATGAATGGTTTCTAGGCCTTACTTTGTGATTACACACTATCCCCTGCTGGGGGGCGGGGGGAAATTAGCAAAGAACTGACAGACTTGAAAAAAGAAAAATGGAATGCCTATAATGCCATAGTGCTACTTGGTAGAGTCCAACCTTAACATGACTTGTTTGGCAGATGCCTGTTCAGTAGGTGTTTCCTTATATTGCCTTTTGTGAGTTTATTATGAACACGCAGTTTCTACTGAATGAAAAGAAAAAAGACTCCAGTTACTGCTTATAAAGAAATAAAGCCAGCATTTGTCCGTCCACTAGGTTCTTATGTTCAGCCAGGAAAAAAAAAACAGCACTTCAGTGAAGGTAAGATAAATAAATACAAATATATATACATATATATTTTTGGTAGATAAGAGCTAATTACATATACGTAACGCTTTAATAAATTTCTGAAAATACTTGGCAACTAAAAATTTTCTTTGGGAAAGCCCACTGACTCCAGATAAATTTTAATGCCAATATGATTAAAAACTGAAGGAGGAATAGGAAGAAACTGAAAACTTTTTTCATCCACGTTATAGAGCTGCTATTTTACTACTTGGAGAATGTGATGTGAAAATTGGACCCTGGAGGGTGTCCTTGCATTTTCATTGCTTCTCTTTCAGAGAAAAAACTAAAAGCATCCAGTGTCACTGGAGAAAAAATTGTAAAATAGTTCACCAAGAATCTCGAGTTTAGGAATATTGTAACCTTATGGAGGGAGGGGTGTTGAGGGTGTGGAGAGTGATTACTTTTTTCATCTGGGCTCTGAGTTCAGGTGATGCACACAACTGAAAATATAAGCTTTCAGGGCATGTATTGCTCTAAATGCATATTACATCTTGCTGCCAGACCAGATGTGTTAAAAAACACACAACAAAACCACCTCCTTTCTATAGCCATTGAAACAAAGTTTACTGTTCTAACCAGTGTGTATTTTATTTTGCATTGCCACACATCTGCTTGTTTAAGAAACAACATCCCTTTGGTAGTAATGGTTCAGCACAAGTAGGTGTTACAGCTTGACGTGTGTGTGTTCTAATTCTCAGTGTTCTTTGATTCCAGGTCTTATAGAGCAGTTAAGGCAACTGTAATGGCGTTTTTTGGAAATATGCTGTAAAATAATAAAAGGTGACATAATTAAAATTGGGAAAAAAAAAAAAAGACCTAAAACTCTTCGAGGGAAACATAGGCAGCACTCTGACATAAATTATAGCAATATCTATTTTTGATCCACCTTCTAGAGTAATGAAAATAAAAACAAAAATAAACAAACAGGACCTAATTAAACGTAAAAGCTTTTGCACAGCAAAAGAAAACATAAACAAAACGAAAAGACGACCTACAGAATGGGAGAAAATATTTGCAAACAAAGCAACCAACAAAGTATTAATCACCAAAATATACAAACAGTTCATGCAGCTTGATACCAAAATAACAACCCACTCACAAAAATGAGGAGATCCAGAAATGCTTCTCCAAAAAAGACAGATGGCCCAAAAGTACATGTAAAGATGCTCAATATCACTAATCATTAGAAAAATGCAATGATGAATCACCTCACACCAGTCAGAACGGCCATCATCAAACAGTCTAAAAACAAAAATGCTGAAGAGGGTGTGGAGAAAAGAACCCTCCTACACGGCTGGTGGGGATTTAAAGTGGTACAACCCTTATGGAGAACAATATTGAGGTTCCTTAAAAAACTAAATATCGAATTACCATATGATCCAGCAGTCTCAGTCCTTGGTATATGTTCACAATATAGCAAAGTTTCCCAAAGTTGTGCCCTCTGCCTGAAACATCCCTACCATCTCTTCACCTAAAATCTATAAGTTTTCTAAAAAAAATATCCCATAAGCCACTTTCTCTAAAAGAATTCTTTAACTCTCCAGTTTGAATTTTAAGATCCTTTAGCTCCTATAAGCCCATACCTCTTCCTCCCATCATCTCAACAGGTTCTCACGTGACACTGCTTTACTCATCCATCTCCCCAACTCGATTCTAAGCTTCTTGAGGACAGGGCATTTGTCTTAAGACACCTTTCTGTCTGCAGCACTCAATTAACCTTTGTTAAGCAAACAGTTGATCCCAGCCCCAATTTTCTTCCTCTGCCGCTCTCAGGAAAAAGAACAAAATCTGAGTTAGACTTTCATTGCTGCTAAGAAATCTCATAATTTGCCCTCATTTGCCACAAAGGACAAACCTTCATCACACTCATTTCCACAATGTCCTCTCAGCAGACAGCTTCACTATTCATTTCACAGAAGGGAAAAATAAAGTCACTGGGTAGGATCAGAAATTTAAGAACCTGCAACTACTGAAGCCCACTGAGCTCTAGAGTTCACGAGACAAAACTAGGGAGTCCATGGGTCACAATGAAGATCCCATGTGCCGCAGCTAAGACCCAACACAGCCAAAGCAGCAAATAAATATTAAAAAAAAAAAAAAAACCTTATCAGTTCTGTTTCTCTGAAGTATCTTGAGTAATACACCAACTAAGGAAATGTTCCAGATTAAAGGGGTCTAAAAGACACACTTGACAACCAAATGTAATATGTATTGGAGTGGACTGGATCCTTGACAAGAAAAAAAAATTTTTTTTTTTTTTTTTTTTTTTGCTTTTAAGGATTATTGGGACCATTAGTGAAATGTGAATAAAATCTTGAGATTATCATGCTATAGCGCTGTTAATTTCCTGATTTTGCTCTTTGTACGATGGTTATGTAAAAAAATAGCCCAAGTGCACACAAAGTATATAGGGGTACAGGCCTATCCGTAGGCAAGTTTCTCTCAGGCGGCTCATTGGAAGGAAGAAACCCTATCCAGAGGAAAATGATAAAGCAAATGTGACTAAATGTTAACAAAGAGGGATCTAAGTTATCAGATATACAATTTTTTGTACTATTCTGGGAACTTTTCTGTAAATCTAAAGTAATTAAAAACTTCAAACTTCTAAGGTAAAAGCGTGAACTCTACCTGGTTCTCTGTCCTCAGCCTGAGGCGTTCGTGGCTGCAGTCGGGAGACCTGAGTCAGAATTTCTCTGAGGCCTCAAGGTTGCACCCTCAAAGAAGCAGCGAAGACAGGGTCCACCACCACCCGCAGGGAGACAGAGTAGCCTCGCGCCGCGCAGGCGCAGCTCCCTCACACCGCCTGTCTACCGCCCCTGGGCCTTCGGATTGGCCGAGGGCGCAGTGATGTCACGTCCTTCCTGGCAGGGCGAGCGTGCATCTCCCAGCTCCACGTAGAGCTCAGGTGCGAGGGCTTGGCGGTCAGATGAGCTGGGACAGACTTGCGGCTCCTCAGCCTCAGATCTCGGCCACCATGGGCGGCCATCTGGCAAGCGCACTAAAAGACAAGAGTCTTGGCCTCATAAGGCTAACCCCACTCCCACCTACAAACCCACTGTTGTAACCCTGCCCCCACTTTCCATTCAATTTCTGGAATAGGAGTTGGGTAACGGGGGACTCAACCACAGAGGGAATTGGGAGCTCCCTTTTGAAGGCAGAAGGAAATGCCTTTTCTTGAAAAGCTTAATATTTCCTTGAATGTTATCTTCGAAAACCTAATGTTTGTGGTTCAGGTCCTGCTACTAGTAAGTTTCCAGCTGGGGCTTATAAAACCTTGGCCAATACCAGCTGGCCACTCCCCCTTACTGGGGCGAGGGCACTGGCTTTCCCATTATCAATTAGTTAGAAATTGCACCTAAACGTGTCGCGTCTTTGCAAAGCCTGTTCTGATCCACGGCTTCCTGCTAAGCGGACACCAGAAGACAGGCTGCAAGTGGTGGAGTACGCTAAAGGTATTGTGCTTCTGCCACTTACCAGATTACATTTTCTGATGAAAGCTGATTGATATCAAAGAATGAAGCCATCGTATTTCAGATTTGAGGGTTAAAAATAGAGGGTTGCACGGATAACAAACAGATACTTCCAGATCATGTTGATTGTGATTATAGTTGCTCTTGCTAGCTTCCTCATTCATCTTGTGCAGACAAGGAAGATTATTTCCATTGACTAGGGTAGCACCTGGTACATGGTAGGTGCTTGGTAAAAATCTCAATGACTTTATAGTACCCTACACATTCTGCAAAACTGGAGTGGTCATTCTCCAAATAACTGTAAATCTGGAGTTATTTTTGCCTATGTTGGCTTTGCCATCATTCTTTAAAACTGTATTTTGTAAAAGAAACTCTGCTCTTACTCTCTGTGGAAGTTCTGAGATTCCCAATGATTACAAATGCTGAGCAGTGAAAGGGGACTGAATAACACTTCTATGATCTATGTTTTTACTCTGTATTCATGGAATCTGATTATTATTTACCACTCTGTATATTTCTTTTTCCTCCACCCCTAAACAAAATGAAAGGATTCCACAATGCAGAGGGTGAAGGAAAGATAACTTTATTTCAGTTGAGCAGTCATGTCAAACAAATGAAGAACACGTAATCAAGAGTATATTGGAAGAGGGAAACAGATTCTTTCTGAGCATTCATAGCAACCACATTTATCCCCTAGTTATTAGAGAGAAAAATGTCTTCAGATAACCAGTGGTCAGCAGATGAAGATGAAGGCCAGTTATCCCGACTGATCAGAAAATCTAGAGACTCCCCATTTGTCCCTGTAGGTAAGTACAAGCCTTGATTGGATACTGTAAAACTGTTTGTAATAACACAATAATACCTCGACCAGTATCTTTGAGTATTGAAATCTTTTATATAATTGAATACTTTCAGATAATTGAAGCTAACCCCTTCTATACATGTATGAGTTAAACTTTCAGCACAGTTCCTAGTGTATGACAAATACTCAGTAAATGTTAGCTATTATTATTATGAAACATCAAATTTTTATTCTGTTTAATTCATTTTCATTCACAGTCTATTTAAAAGTACTCATTACCAAGTACTTCCCTTGTGGTCCAGTGGTTAAGATTCTGCACGTCCAGTGCAGGGGGCATGGGTTCAATCCCTAGTTGGGGAACTAAGATCCCACATGCCTCTTGGCACAGCCAATAAATAAATATAAAAAGTAAAATTACAGGTTTATATAAAAAAATTTTTTAAACTTCCCAACTAGTCTAAATAGAATTGATTGAATGGACTGTAACTTTTCTATAATGATTCAGAATCAGTAGCAGCCAATTCAGTTTATTAGACTGAGTCTGTTAGGAACTATTGAGATGTATACAGAGACTCTGTATACAGAGTTACAACTTTTTGACTTTGAGATGATGAGAAAGCAATGTGCATTCAAGTAGAAATCATACTTTGAATGTTGTCTTTTCCTGGGCTAATGATATGTGATACAATACTCTTATGATGGTGCTGGACAGCAGCAACTCCCAGTCAGCATCACCATCATGAAGGTAAACAACCAATACCCTTACAACCACTCTGTACCCAACATCCTGTTTTTCACTTTCAGTACAATATTCAATAAATTACAGGTATTATAAAATAGACTTTGTATTAAATGATTTTGCCTAACTGCAGGTTAATGTAAGTACTCTGAGCACGTTTAAAGTAGGCTAGGCTAAGTTATGATGTTCAATAGGTGAGGTTGTATTAAATGGATTTTTGACTTACAGTATTTTCAACTTACGATGGGTTTATCAAGATGTAATCCAATCACAAGTTAAGGAAGATCTATATATCTCTTTAAGTTCTTGTGTCCAATGTTTATAAATCTTTCTCTTTCTTCTATTACTGTTGGGTACCATCAGAAACTTCTGCTTCTAATATTCTGTGTTGCCAGAAGCTAGATACCCAAGCTCAAAAGAACTGTGAGCCAATTCAGAGTTAAGAAGCTCTGAATGAAAGTCTGTTGTTGTTGAGGCTTGTTGTTGGCTTCCTGATGTGTTTCAGGTGCTAAGATTGATGGTTAAATAAACTCTTGATGCAAGAAGTATCAATATTATTATAATTGTATCTGGAGTCTTGGCCTCTTTATCCTTTCTCAACACATATTTAATGTGTTTACATTTTTATCAAATACTATATATATATATATATATGGAGTTTTAAAAAAAAATCTAAGCACCAGTATTTTGTTTCAAAAGCTAAGCTTTCTCTTCCTTCTCTTTTGGATACTTTAGCTGCCCTAAGCATTATTATTGTATACTTCAACCATCCCTCTTTCCTTATGTTTAGTCTGGAAACTATTTTTTAAAAAGTATTTAAATCATATATATATATATATACACATATATATATAGGTAACTATATTCAATATAGTGTGATTAACTATAAATGGAAAAGAATATGAATAAGAAAATATATATGTAAAACAGAATCACTTTGTTGTACAGCAGAAATTAACACAAGGTTGTAAATCAATTATACTTCAATAAAATTTAAATATATATATATATAAATCAGACAAACATAAGTTTGTGATTAATTCCACAAAAGCTTCTAAATAGGTATAAGTCATATGTTTCCATTAAATGTCACTACAAATCTAGCAACTTTGTCATTATTCACGTATCAAAAAGAATCAAAATTTTAAAGTAGTATTCTGTGTTTAAAGTTTCACTTAATTTGATTAAGGTTTGTACTAGCACAAGAAATGGACACAAATAATTTTATAGTGATTTATTCATCATCTTTAGCATTTTTAACTAGAAAAAAAAAATTCAAGAACTCAGTGTCACTTGAACAGATCACTATAATGAACAGATTAATCACTGTGTCTGTTGTAAGTTAAATTGTTTTTCCAGAGACATTTAGGGTGATTAAAGTAGAAAGATAAAAGTGTTTCCAGCTAAACTCAATTATATACCAACTACAGAGATGCTGTATGGAAAACAGGAAAGGTTCTGACTTTAATTTCTGAAAAGAAGCAAAACAAATTTCAGTAAGAACAGAGTCTTAATAAGGGAAGAGAGCCAAGTTCTTGCTGGAAAGCTAAATGATAAAATTTGTATATATATTATTAGTTTGTTTTACTTGTTTTATTAAGAATATCTACTAAGTATTTTCTGCCACAGGATGGAGTATCCTCAGATAATTTATAGAACATTTTAATTTCTTATCTTGACTTCTCTCGTTATAACTGATTTATATTGTTTAAAATCTTATGGTCACTGCTAAGGTCTAAATAATGACACTTTAAATACATTACATATATTTAAACTCTATGTCAATAGATTATTTGTTTTTTCTTCTTAACATTTCATAGTAGTATATTATACTATAATGTAAGTACAATTATATTTACAATTTTGTTTACAGCTCTGATAGTTTTTCCTCTGTTTGGGCCATTTGGATTGTTTTGTTTTTCCTCATACATAGTGTAGCCATAAACATCTTTGTGTCAGCTTCTTGACTTTTCTTTTACTTACTTCCTTGGAGTATTTTCCCCAAAGCAGAATTTTCAGGGCATGAAGCATGTTCAGTTTTTTTAATTTTATTTTTAATTGGAGGGTAATTACTTTACAATATCGTGATGGTTTCTGTCATATATCAATATGAATCAGTCGTAGGTATACATATGTCCTTTCCCTCTTAAACTTCTCACATGTTCAGTTTAATACCAATTATTATATCTTTTCAGATTTCTTTCCAGAATGATTTGGCTAAATCTTTACAGAGCTTTCAGCATTGTACCTGTTTCTCAGTGTACCTGCCATCATTGTTTTACTAGAATTTGTTTTTTGCTGCTTTTGTTTGTCATTTTTATTTCAATTTCACTTATTGCTAATTAGCATACAAAATATTCATATAAATGTGATTATTTACTCTGATTCTTATTTCCATTTATTAAGTGGATCTGAGAGAATTAATATATCCTCACCCACCCATAGAGACAAACACATACCAACATAGTCAAGACTTGCTATTCTACTTAAGCATCAATTGCATTTCCATATACTAACAACAAACACATGGAAGCCAAAATGAAAGACATGAGACCATTTACAGTCACTCTAAAGAAAATAAAATGATTAGGGTTTTCCTGGTGGCTCAGACAGTAAAGAATCTGTCTGTAGTGCAGGAGACCTGGGTTCAATCCCAATCTTCTAGGGAAGATTCCGTAGAGAAGGGAATAGCTACCCACTTTAGTACTCTTGCCTGGAGAATTCCATGAACAGGGGACAGGGGAGCCTGGCAGGCTACAATCCATGGTGTTCCAAAGAGTCAGACATGACTGAGCAACTAATACACTTTCAAGCTTCAGAAAACATGTAGAGAATCTGTATGGTGAAAAATACAAAATGCTAATGAAAGAAATCAAAGAAGACCTAAATGAATATAGAGACTGTTGTGTTCATGGATTGTATGACTCAATAAGGATGTCAGTTTTCCCCAAACTCATCTATGGGTTTAGTGTAATTCCTATCAAAATACCAGCAATGAGGTTTTTTTTGTAGATATAAACAAGCTTATTCTAAAATTCATATAAAAGCAAAAGTTCTAGAATGGCTAAAACAACCTCTTTTAAAATTTTATTTATTTTTTATTGAAGGGTAATTGCTTTGCTGTATGGCTCAGGGAATTCAAACAGGGGCTCTGTATTAACCTAGAGGGGTGGGATGGGGAGGGAGATGGGAGGGAGCTTCAAGAGGGGATACATGTATATCTATGGCTGATTCATGTTGAGGTTTGACATAAAGAAACCTTTTTGGAGAAAAAGTATTAAGTGGGAGGAATCATCCTTACCTGATATTAAGGGTTACTATACAGATATACTAGTCAAGACAATGTGGTACTGATGAAGGTAGATGCATAAATCAGTAGAAGAGAGATCCCCCAAAATAAAGCCACACTTTTACCATGCAGAAGTTTCCTTTATTCTGTCATCAAAATACAGTATTTTTGTCCTCACTTTAAGTCTACCTTACCCCTTTTTTAGATGTCATATTCTTTTTTATTTTTCTTCTATATTTTTTTTGATAAATTTGCTTTGTTTTCATACTTAATTCTAACCCATCCAGTGTTTTTTTTGTAGGGTCTGGTGTGAGATGTAAATTCAAGCTAGTTCAGATAGTTATCCCCTTATTTGTTATATGGTTATTTTGATTTGTCATGGATTAACTTCTCACACTGTTTCAAATCACTTACTAGAATTTTCCCTATTCAGTTGATTCCTATTCAGTTTTCTGTTTTAGAGTCAACTGCATAGAATCTTGGTTGTCACAGCAGTATATTCAGTTCTTGACATATGTAAAAAAATATTTGTATGGGCTTCTGGAATTTTTTAGAATCACAGTTCTTCCCAGAGTCACAGGCTTCTCATGCAAATATTCACACCTTTTTACCTCTTACTAAAACTCAACATGTCCTTTTCACTTACGATATTAAAGTTTCTTTCACTTCACTAGATTTACTCCTTATTTAATATTAATAAAAACTAGAGAGGAATAAGGCCAAACACCCAAAAGCTATGAATGTTGAGATTTTGGTTGGTTCACTCACTGGTTGAACAACTTGCCCCAAATAAGTCTTAACTGCTTACCAATTTGAAACCATGCCTCAGGAAAACTACTAGACAAGTTTCTATACTATACAATTCAACTTTTTCTGAAAAGAGTCAAAACTGAAAATACTGAATCCATTAATGAAGTATTTTTTGGTGTTTTGCCTGCTTATCTTCCACGTACTGATCCCTTGGGCAGTCCTTTATTCAAATCTCTAAGTTCTTGGGAAATTTTAGCCTGCTATTTATATAATCTCTACTTTTTTAATTTACAGGGATAGCAGGCTTTGTGACTGTGGTGTCCTATGGTCTCTACAAGTTAAAATACAGAAGAGATCAGAAAATGTCCATTCATCTTATTCACATGAGAGTTGCTGCCCAAGGATTTGTTGTAGGAGCTGTGACTCTAGGTAACCTACTTAAATTTGTATATGATTCGACCATCTTTGAGAGTATTTTTATTATTAATTCATTCAGATTAGAGTGTATTTTTATTTAATCATTCATTTCCATTCATTCATGAATATTGGATCAAGATGATTAATGGAGGAGGACTGGAAAGAAAGACAGCAATCTTCACTTGGTTGAGGTTGCTGGCCAGTTAGTTATAGGCTTAATGTCTTGGTAGTTCAAGCACTGAAAAAAAAAAACTCAGTAGGCAAAGTTACAAAATTCCAGTTATAAAATACATAAGCTATGGGGATATAATGTATAGCATGGTGACTATAGTTAATAATGCTGTATTGCATATTTGAAGGTTGCTAAGAGAGTAGATCTTGAAAATTCTCATCAAAAGAAAAAATTCTATAACTATATCTGGTGATAGATGTTAACTCGGCTTATTGTGATGATCATTTCACAATACATACAAATACAGAATCATTATGTTGTACACCATAATGTTGTATGTGAAATATACTTCAATTTTAAAAAGGAAAAACTTAGTAGAGAACTAGGTTATAGTTTGTATTATCCTCTGTAGTAAAAGGAGCAGTGAATAGTTTATACCCTATGTAACTCAGCTATTCAGCTTGAGCAATAGGCAATTTTTTTTATTAGTCTGTAAATTAAGTGACATTTACACAGTCAAATCCAAAGAATGGTGTAAAATTATCTGGTTTATTCAGGTTATATCAACAGCTAAATCAGATAGTTCAGATAGAAAAAGAATCTACTTTGGGACCTAAATTATCTAAGGTTTTTTTGTCTATATTAATAAGAACAAGTCACAATGTTCTTAGCTCCCATTCATTCTGTGCAAAGTATATTCAGCCTGAGTAGGTCTAGGATTATGAGATGATGAGTGTGGGACTTGCACAGAGGGAGTTATATGGTAATTATCTTCTTACTATGAGCTGTGATATGTGATACTTGAACAAAATATAACAGGAAACATTACTACACAGTAATGTGTTCTTATTTTCATCATTCAGCAAACACTGCGCATGTGCTATGTGCAAGGCACTATGCTGGTCTAGAGATATAAAAAATAACTCCCTACCCTCAAACAGTTTAGTCTCCTTACGGAGAGAGATCAAGAGCAGGAGAAGACAATATAAAGTCAAATGTACTACAACAAAATAACACAGGTTGCTCTGGAAGCGCAAGCACAAAGGAGGGGCATTTAGAGCTGAGAATTCAGGGGAGGCTTCTCTAAGGATGCAAACCATGTGATGAGCCAAGAATGCAGAGGAAATAGCTAAGCAGAGAAGGAAGTCGGGACTCCAGGCAGAGGAAAAAGTCATAAAAGCATGGCATGTTAGTGGAACTCTATGTAGCGGTATGGTAGGTGAGTCAATCTGTGATTGTTGAGACTGCAGAACTACTAGTAGTAGCATAAAGTAAGAGATTTGTTGTAGGTATTTGGATTTATGTAATTGTAAGGATCTTGTTTATGTATCAGGAACTGGGACCTGAAGTGGTCAGAGCAAGCAGTTATTAAGAAATGGTAGATGAAAAATGAGAAAAGCAAGGAAAATCTAGAACCTACAAGGATGACCTAGAACACACAGGATATTCTGGAATCCTAGTGGATTTCTCACCATTTCTAAGCCTTCAAAGTAGATGCTGGGAGTGACAGAAAAAGCTGATGCCCCTCATCCTGGAACTAAACACAGACCTGGCCAAGGAGTCAGAGAAAGTGAAAGAGGAAATTCAGTAGGAGCCATAGTAGCTGCACTCCTGATTGCTGCCCCATGCCAACAAAGTGGCCCCGCAGACAGCAAAAACATGCTGCAGCAGTGCCTTGTCGGGTTAAAAGAACTTGGCTGCTGCTTTACTTCAGCCTTCTAGGCTCATGCTAAATGTCCCCTGTGCAGTTTTTCAGGGAATGAAAGTTTCAACTTAAAAAAATGCACAATGTGACAGTTGCAAATTGAGGATTATTTGGGGCAAAATGAAGATTTCAGCATGGGAGACAACACCTCAGATAACTCAGAAGCTACTCCAAAGAGGCAGGGGTGGGGTGGAGTGGGGGTAACATGATTATGTATGTGATTTTGGTGAGGGGAGAATACATGAAATCAAGCACATATTTTTCCAGAAGGTTTCTAGCTTCTGCTAGTCTGCTAGTCTTTCTGGTAGTCACAAAGAATAGTCATCACCATGAAGGATTTTAGTGCTTTTCTAGATAGGAGATATAAGAATTGGGCTCACAAAGTCAGCTCCTGAAAATATATAACTATCTGAAGACCTGTCTTCCCAGTTTTCCCCTGAGCACAGAATGGCTCATTTCTGCTTTCTACCCTAAACTCCTTTCAGGGGGTGTTGAAAATCAAGAGCTGCAGCTAGAAGAGGTAGCACATGATTTAATACTTATCGAGGTAGATGGCAAGTGCCAATTTGTAGTTGACAAAAGGAAAGGAATTCTGGAAAACCTAGTTACATTTTACCTACGTTGACACAACACAAATCCATCACCTTCTATTCCTTGTCCCTGGCATCCGTATATACGTCTCTTAATACACTTACCTTCAAATAAAGACAAATGGCAAAATCAAACATGCCTTGTATAACTAAAAATATGCTAACTCTCTCCCCAGGAGGGTACAAAGTCCCTTTGGGTGATGTTGATTCATTTTTGAGCTGTCATGTTCCCTTTTGATATCCTGTGACTTAAATACTGAGATATAAAGTTAACTACTATTAACATTTTTTATGTTAGATGGTAGGTAAATGAAAGTGGCAAACAGTAAAAAAAAGAAAAAAACCCAAAAAACTGGTGAATATACACAAGTGTATTCATGTAAAAATAAGGAAGAAATATTCATAACCATCATAGTCTTTGTTTCTGCAACTGGTCAGGTGAGCATGGCTCATTTTATAACTATGTTTTTCCACTAGACATTTTATCCATCCTTTGCCTTCCAAAAGCACCTTGGCTATTCATAGTTATTTGACTGGGGTGTTAACCCAAACCTTCATTCTTAAATGATGTGGGTCATTAATCATCCTTCCTGTATTGGGTGTAATTTTCCACCTTCTTTAATCACAGGACATGGGAGTACTAAGAAATGCCCCAGAAGGTATACATTCCAGACACCCTTCTCCCTAGCCTAACAATATAGTAGCAATTTCCCCTTGATAGATCCGATCAATGTAATGGACTGATGTGATATCCTGTGGAATAGAGATGATCAAGGTCCTACAGACTAGATTGTGGCATAGGGCTGGAAAGTTCACACAGTCCTGAGACTCAACACTGAAAGTATACCACTGGCCCTGCCAGATGAAAGCAAACTGCTTCTGACGGCCTTTACCAAATGGTATACAGAAAAAAGCAACCCATCAGATTAACAGCTGCAAATCCGACAGCAAAAATTAGGTTGATTTGCTATAGCACTGAAACCACATGTGTACGGTAGCTGCAATTAGACTGATCACCTGATTAAGTTTTTATAAATCCATTATCATTCTTTAAGATCTCTCTGCTTTCTGGGAAAAGAGGCAAAATGAATAGAGATGTGGTAGAGATCACCACCCTGGCATCTTTAAAGTCATTGCTGATGATACTAAGCTATACAGTCCCCCTGGGAATGCAGTATTACTTTGATGATAGATGCATATAGAATGGTTTACACTTAGCTTTCCCTACCATAAGAGCCCTTACTCCATAGGGCAGAAGAATCACTGCTCTACCATGGAAGTATACTAAGGAAGTTCTGGTATTTCAGCTTCATTTAGTGGAGACTACTTTTTGGCCCAAGTTTCAGTCTTTCTCAGACAGATATAGAGGACTGTTTCTCCTGGCAAAGGAGTGTCAGTAAAATATTGGGGCTCAAGGACCCACTTTCACTGAAATCTGACCGTATGTCCCCATTCCAATTTTCAGAGTCCCATTCCTTCCAAAGCAATGCCCTAAACTTTAATATAAGAGGTGTTGTGAGGCTGGGAATTCATTTTGTGTTGTGATTAATCACTCACAAGATTAGACTCTGTGGATATTTTTCAAAAATAGCAATCTCATGGCCACAGGGATTGAGTTTCTTTTTGGAAAGTCATAAAGCTTTCAGTTCCCTCATGCAAACCTGAGCTCGGAATTAAAAGCTATGAGCTCAGGGACTTCCCTGGAGGTCCAGTGGCTAAGACTCCAAGCTCCCAATGCAGGGACTTGGGTTTGATCCCTGATCAGGGAACTAGATCCCACATGCTGCAACTGAGACCTTGTGTATCTAAATTAAAAAAATAATAAATTGCATCTTAAAAAAAAAAAAAGCCATGAGCCCATTGTATAGTTTTCCCAACTTTTCCAGTACACTTAGAAGTCACCAACTATATTATACTCCTTATTTCCACTAAATGGTCTATGGTAGTATATACTTGATCACCTAAAGCCTTGCTTTCTATAGGCACATGGTTAAGGGTATCTGCAAGGTGATAATTTTTTTAATGTTTTGCTAATGTATGCCATGGACTGCCAGCATACTCTTAGCCACTGAAACGGGCTAGAAAGGCCATTAATACCTTTAAATCTAATCATATTAGAGAACCAACTCCAAATAACCCAAAACTAATTCACAGAACCAATCCTCTGGGTTATGTTATGTTATGTTAAGGTTATGTTCCTCTGGGAGCTTCTAATACCAAATTCTGTATCATTCTGTTCAATCAGATAAACAAAAGTACTGGTTGTTTTTGTTGTTCAGTCACTAAGTCATGTCCAACTCTTTCATAACCTCATGGACTGTAGCCAGGCTCCTCTCTCCATGGAATTTCCTAGGCAAGAATACTGGAGTGGGTTGCCATTTCCTTCTAAAACTACTAGTCGTGATACAGAAAAAGGGATTTATTATAGAGATATGACCTTAAGCAATTTGGGTAGCTGGTTAAACAGTCCATGTCAGCCTGTTGGTTGTATTTCTAATCCTGGCACCTGAACAAGACAGCAGTTGGGAAGGAAAAAGAAACTAGAATCTGCAAGGATGAACTGGAACCCACAAAGACAAGTGGAAACTTGAGTCAGAATCTTGTCGACTCCAACCTAGATGGCATGACCTTTAAGAAAAGCTGGAACCCTCTATTATCCATATCTGGCCCAGGAACCAGAAAAGCTAATAGAAGAGATTCACTAGGAGCTGAAAGACCTGTGGGCCTGACTGCTGCCCAACAGTAGCAAAGAGAGCCAGCAGATAAACAACACACACACAAACTATAATAGCACCTGGTCCTGTGTACCAAGCCTGACAAGTGCAAAAAGTATTTGGAAAGGTATCCTTTCACCTTCAAATCTCAAGTGAAATGTCTCTCATGGCCAAGCTAACTCAGAACTATGCAGAGAAGGGGGCTTCCCTGGTAGCTCAGTTGGTAAAGAATCTGCCTGCAATGCAGGAGACCCGGGTTCGATCCCTGGGTCGGGGAAGATCCCCTGGAGAAGGAAATGGCAAACCACTCGAATATTCTTGCCTAGAAAATCCCATGGACAGAGGATCCTGATGGGCTACAGTCCATGGGATCACAAGAGTCCGACACGACTTAGCGACTAAACTACCACCACCATGCAGAGAAGGGAATCCTGGAAAACATAGTAACAGTTTAGCTAAATTGATATAAAACAGGTCCCCCTATAGATTTTCATGGTTGCTAGTTGAGGAGTAACAAGATGAAGTAAACCAGTGAAGGGTTTAAACAGGGGAGTAACATAGTCAGAATAACAGTTTAGAAAGATGCCTGCGGGGGGACTTCCCTCCACACTCCCAATTCAGGGGGCATGGATGGGTTCTATCCCTGGTGGAGAAATTAAGATCCTGCATGCCTTACTGGGCTTCCTGGGTGGTGCTAGTGGTAAAGAACCTGCCTGCCAATGTAGGAGATGTGGGTTCAATCCCTGGTTCAGGAAGATCCAATGGAGGAGGGCATGGCCACTCACACCAGTATTCTTGCCTGGAGAATCCCACGGACAGAGGAGCCTAGTGAGCTACAGTCCATAAGGTCGTAAAGAGTCAGACACAGCCGAGATGAGTTTGCACCCAAGCACACATGCCACACTGTGCAGCCAAAGCCAAAAACAAAATGAAAAAGATTTATTAGTATATTGACTGGCTATAGTACATTTATTTTGTTTATAAATGCACCCACAGGGGCATGCTCAACATAGTTGCTTGTATACAAGTTTTGGAGACCATCTACATATGGGATGTTGAAATGTCACATTTAATATAGTCTATATATAGGTCTCACTCTCAGAAGAGAGATCTACTTGCTTAGGAGTGAAACAATAGGTGTGAATGAGGTGAGAAAAGCATCGGGATCAGAACTCCAGGAAATACCTACATTGTGTCCTACTCTTTGTGACCCCATGGACTGTATAGCCCACCAGGCTTCTCTCTCCATGGGATTTTCCGGGCGAGAATACTGGGTTGGTTCAAGTGTGTTGCTATTTCCTACTCCGGGGATCTTCCCAACTCAGGGATCAAAGTTGAGTTTTGTTTTGTTTTTTTCCTAGAGCCACTTTTATGATCTAAACCAAAAATTAATAAGATAGAGGGTGTTTGTTTTTAATTGTAGGTTAGTTTTAGAAAAAATACAAGTGAAGAAATGCAGTGTTTGTTTCCCATGAATACTCTATTGATATACATATTTTGTTTCTAGGTGTTCTCTACTCTATGTACAAGGATTACATTAGACCTCGATTCTTCAATAGGTACAAAAAATGAAGCTACACACAAGAAAAATAAGAAGCCTTCTGAAAAGTACTTACGAAGAATGAATTTTCAATATGTAGCAAATTATACTGCAGAAGTTTCAGCCAGAATTCTCATAGCCTTCAATTGTTTAAGATGTTGACTTCCAAATCAACAATCATAAATAGTCAACTCAAAAATGTATTTGTTGATGTCTTTTAGAACATGATTTTCTGACTTTTAAAATTTTTATTTTCTAGTTAGTGGCAGAAAATAATCTATATTATGCCAAATCAATCTGAAAATTAGGAGTTATATAATGGCTACAGAAAAATTTTCTCCATATTAAATGTGATGCTGTATTCATTGCTTAATTCACTCCAGACAGGGCAAGGTAATTAAGGCTTTCATAAAGTCCTTTTTAGTATGGGCAAAAATTACATCAGAAGCAAATGAATGGCCATGTTGTTATTTAAATTTGGTTCTGCCCTGAGGGCCCCAGTGGAGCAGCAAGGCTGTGCACTGCAAGGGGGTACACAGTGAAATTAAAAAAAAAAAAAATTTGGTTTACCACTCTACACCTCACTCTCATACAGAAACTTGACTTATTTACCACAAACATAAATGTCTAACATTAAATATTTGTGTATTCATCTTTATACTTCTTCAAAGTATTTCTAGGAATACAAAGGTAAATTGCTAAAACAATCCCTTTTCCCTTCAAATGGCAGTATTGTGGGAGTGGAAAGATTTAGTCCATTTGTGCTACTGCTAATCTGGCATGACGCTGCAGAAAACACAAGAAACAAAGAAGATAATAAATGTGAAGTATACCTCAGGCCTCAAGCTCCTCTATAAGCCCTAAGGTTCTAAAAACTAGTTCCATCTTGTTGAAGTCAACTGCTATGCCTCAGATTTATTCTGACTCCAGGCATGGGAAAGAAAACCAAAGGGGGGACAAAAAAGTCCCCACTGAGATAAAAACAAGAATACATGGTAAAAAAAAAAACAAAAAATACACTAAAATGCATGTAATATGATCTGTGGTGATAATTTCCTCTTCCTTGATATTTTCTGTAGTAGAGAAATACTCTGACTGGAAGGTGAAGTCTAGCGTTTGGGGAAGGGAAAAATGCAGGAATGTTTGAAAGTCTATCTGCAGTCTAGACACTAACTCACTGTTCTGTGTATTATATACACTTTTCTCTACTGACTCAGGGTAATTATTTTTAAAGTTGCCGTCTGTACCTACTATGAGGCTCTTCAAGTGCCACCAACAGGCATACATGTTTCAGTCAACACTAGAAAATGGGCGCGGAAAGAATCCAACTACTCTATTCCACTAGAACAAACATTCCAGCAGTTGGCTCTAATATGTTCCATGAAATCAGGAAAATTTAAGACCTCTGGCATAGAAATGTTATCCTTCATGTTGATTACACTATGAAAAGATACTTCTAATAAGGCTACCAGAAAGACCTCCCTCTCCCAAAACACACTCAGCATTAAAAATAGATGAACTGAAGTATTTACTCAGAAATGGGCTCTTCACTCTGATTCATCTAGAATTGCTGTCGCTGTATAAAGAAACCAAAACATTGGAACTCATTTTTTGAGTTTCTTTTTCAAGTAAAAGCTGATAAATGGTGTTAACTCAGTTATACTTTTAATATCAGAAGGTCTATAACCTGTTTGGCAGGGCTGTTGCTCTTATGAGAAGTTTCAAGGGCCACAAAGTAGAAATGAGGGCATTTTAAAGAATCATCTTGGTAAAAAAAATCCCTGTCACTTAGAGGATCAAATTATAAATGAACAAAGGCAATGTCTGGAAGGTGCTAAGTTTTAAAATAAGGCAGTAAGGTTTATGCTGAAGGAGGAAAATGATGCTCAAACATACAAAGTCTGCAGGGTTTGTAAACTCAATGCCTTTGCTGCTGAAAGGAAATGAGAGATGGCATGGAGTGTATTCCATTAAAAATGGATAGTGCCACCAGTGTAAGTCAACTACACTTCCATGAAGGGATGTGAGCCTGGTGTTGAAAATCTTCTGACTTTTCAATCAGATCAATATGCAGAAACTTTCAAGTATAAGTATTAAATGTTTTATTATACAAATTTTATGGAGGCTGCTATGGGTGCCCAGGTTGCTGCAGTGAGCCACTGTCAACCCATGCCACCACGGGAGAGTCTCCAACACTAGCAGGCATGGGGTATTTCTTTTGGTGGGCTCCAGCATCCTCCTGTCAATGGTTGTTCAACAGCTAGTTGCAATATTTTGCTCTAACAGGAGGAGACGGGTATGCACATTCTTCTAATCCGCCATCTTGAACCTAGACTGACTTTTAAACCACCAGCTATTAAATTGTGTTGTCAAGTAAACAGTTTCGACTCCCTTCAAAAAAAAAAGTTATGAAATAAAAAAAATCCTAGTTAGGAAGGAGCGTCAAAAAAAAAGCTATCACCCACATGCAGGCAGGCAGTTTGCAACCTGTGGACTAATCTTCCAAGCCCCAGCCTAGTTCTAATATCATACCACTTGCTATAAATAACTTAAAATGCTTAACATTCCCTAGGAGAGTCAGCATTAGAAACATTAACCACTACAGAAATAGACTTTGACCTAGAAATCATGTTTGGAGTATTAATGGGCAAAGGGGGAAGAAAAGACATGGTGGGACTATACATACATTAGGAAGAAAATTATCATTATTTTCTGTTGTGCCTTACAAAGTTCAATGTTAGAATTCTTTTTATACCTAAAATGCTAGAATGGGCTGAGTCACAATGCAGTATGGAAAACTGATCATTGGTTAAAGTATAATTTCTGGATCCTGTTGCTAGGTATTAAGCTCTTTGGAAAATACCATCATATCTCTGAAAAAAAAATATTCAAGAAAAGCAATAGAGAAAATAACAATCACAGAGCATGCTGACAACCAGGATGAAATATAACTGTCAAATAAAGAAAAGTCTTCTTTGGAAATGGTGTACTAATACTAGTAGTTATCGAGGACTGTTTAATTAAATCCAAGTCAAGTTTAACAGGCCATAGTCAAGTATCACTTTAAAAATAAGTCAATTTGACCAGTCCATTCTGAAAAAGAACAGTGATCTTTTTCCTTTGTCATTTCTGATTCAGACAAAATAAATATGATTTATCTGAGCAATATTTGTTTTAAAAAATACAACATATTTATCACTTTTATATAAAACTCTACCCAAACTGATATGTTCAGGTTTACATAAACATACACACATATATATTTTTTAAATTGCAGAAGTCCAGACACAAGCCCATAGGGGTGTGTGGTCATCATAGGCTAATCATTTAACCCTGGCAGTTGTAGGACTCTTGTGAGGTGGGTGGGTCTCTGACCTACACTTAACAGCTATCAGCCTTTCACACCCTTCCTATGAGGAAATCTTTCCCTTTTGTTCAAAAAGTTTGAACAAAACTCACCACTGAACAAACAGAGATATATTAACATAACACTTGGCACAAAGGACTAAGAGAAAGTGGGTCGTATATAGTTTCCCAGGCTATCAGTTATCAGCCATGTAGACACAAGTGAGTCAGCATCCACGGTGTTCAGAAGGTAGAGTTCAGGTTGAACTGTCAATCCCAGATGGTACTGAGGACAAAAAGATGGAAAAGGGTTAGACTGATTTGTTAGTATTTAAAATTGGAATTTAAGGACCTATGATCAGTATATAAAAGTAGCTCTTGTTTCAATTCTGCTATATTGATTTTCTTTCAGAAAATAAATGGCTTACAGACACATGAATGGTTTATTGTATATAAAATAATCTATATGAGCTAAAATCAAGATTGAGGTAATACCAAATGCAAAATTTTCACTTTAACTATTCTTATGACACTCTACCTCAGGATGGGTGTTTCTGATCAGGATCTTAAGAGCAAATGAACTGCAAGCTTTTATACCTTAATACCAAGTGTGCTAGAAATAAAATTTCAGGGAATTCTCTGGCAGTCCAGTGGTTAGGATTCCAAGCTTTCCCTGCTGAGGGTGAGCATTCAATCCCTGGTTAGGGAACTAAGATCCCATAAGCTGCACAGTGCAGCCAAAAAAGAGAAAAGAAATCAAATTTCAAATGATCTCAATCCTGAGCCCTATTATCTGGGCCTTAATATCCTTTGGTACCTGAGCAGAGAAAAGCCTTTCATTAAAAATAATAATAAAATGGCATGTGCTAAGAGAAAAGGAGATGACCAACGGTCCCAAATGTTTATCAGACTGAATAAGAATTACTTTAGCTGCTTTTAAAACACATTGCCAGGAACTTCCTTGTGGTCTAACGGTTAAAAATCCACCTTGTCAGGCAGGAGACATAGGTTTGAGCCCTGGCCTGGGAACTGGGATTCCATATGCCTGGAGGCAACTAAGCAAGCTCTGGCTCTGGAGCCCACAGGCAGCAACTAGAGAGAAGTCTGTGCACGGCAATGAAAGATCCTGCGACACACAGTCAAGACCCAGTGTGGACAAAAAATAAATATGAAAACAAAGCAAAAAAATATATTGCCAGACTCACTCCTAGAGACCTAATCCCAGTGGTTTGTACTGGCATTTGTGAAGTTGTATCTTACTCTTTTTCTCTCCTATGCATTCACATGGGACAATCACTGAGTCTCTTTTAGCCCACTGGTATTACCTGGGGTTTGAGGAATGTTGTTGCTGCTACGTACCAAAGGTCTTTTTGACCTTTCAGTTACTTCATCTGAATAGAGGCTAATTCTTTAGTTGTAAGAATTAAAATGAAATCATATGAGTGCTCAGGACACCAAATGCACACTGTAAAATCATAGAAAGAAAACATTTCTAGTATAGTATAGTGGAAAACGAGATATCAAGGTGGCAGAGTAGAAGGATGTGTGCCCATCGTCTCCTGCAAGAACACCAAAAATGCAACTAGCCGCTGAGCAACCTTCGACAGGAAGATGTTGGAACCCATGAAGAAAGATTCCCCATGTCTAAGGACCAAGGAGTAGCCACAGCGAGATGGTGGGAGGGGTGTAATCACGTTTAAGTCAAATCCCATACTGTCCAGGTGGGCAACCCACAAACTGGAGAGCAGTAATACCAAAGAAGATCTCTCACTACTGTGAAGGTTCTAGGTCCCACGTCAGACTTTCCAACCTGGGGGTCTAACAAAGGAACTGGGAATCCCCAGGGAATCTGACTTTGAAGGGCAGCGGGATTTGATTACAGAACTTGCACAGGACTTGGGGAAGCAGAAACTCTTGGAAGGCACAAACAAAACCTTGTGTGGACCAGGACCCAGGGAAAGGAGCGGTGACCCCACAAGAGACCAAGCTAGACCTGCCTGTGACTGTTTGAGCGTCTGCTGTGAGGCTCAGAGCTGCAGTAGCCTGCCACAGGGACAGGGGCACTAGCAGCAGCAGCAGTGGGAGGCACCTATTGACATAGGTCCTTTTAAAGTTCACCTTTAGCCCTACAGCAGAGCCTGCAGACTCCAGGACTAGGCCTCCTCAGGCCAAACAACTAACAGGGAGGGAGCACAGGCCCACCCATCAGCAGAAAACTGGATTAAAGATTTATTGAGCATGGCCCCGCCCACCAGAGCAATACCAAGTTTACCCCACAACCAATCCCTCCCATCAAGAAGCTTGCACAAGCCTCTCATCCTCATCCATCAGAAGGCAGAAAGAAGAAGCAAGAACTACAATCCCACAGCCTCCAGGACAAAAATCACAATCACAGAGCTAACCAAAATGAACATATGGATCACAGCCTTGTGCAACTCAACGAAACTATGAGCCATGTCGTGCACGGGTACCCAACACAGACAGGTCGTGGTAGAGAGTTCTGACAAAATGTGGTCCACTGGAAAAGGGAATGCAAACCACTTCAGTAAGAACACACTGGTCATAGTAAACACTCTCTTCCAACAACACAAAACTCTATGTATGAACATCACCAGATGGTCAATACTGAAATCAGATTGATTATATTCTTTGTAGCCAAAGATGGAGAAGCTCTATACAGTCACCAAAAACAAGACCGGGAGCTGACTGTGGCTCAGATCAGGAGCTCCTTATTACAAAATTCAGACTTAAATTGAAGATAGTAGGGGAAACCACTGGACCATTCAGGTATGACCTAAATCAAATCCCTTATGATTAGACAGTGGAGGTGATAAATAGATTCAAGGGACTAGACAGAGTGCTTAAAGAATTATAGACAGCGCTTTGTAACACTGTTCAGGAGGGGGTGACCAAAACCATCCCAAAGAAAAAGAAATGCAAGGAGGCAAAGTGGTTGTCTTAAAAGGCCTTACAAATAGCTGAGAAAAGAGAAGTGAAAGGCAAAGGAGAAAAGGAAAGATATCCCCAACTGAATGCAGAGTTCCAGAACAGCAAGGAGAGGTTAGAAAGCCTTCCTAAGTGATCAGTGCAAAGAAACAGAGGAAAACAATAGAATGGGAAAGACTAGAGATCTCTTCAAGAAAATTGAAGACATCAAGGGAACATTTCACACAAGGATGGGCACGATAAAGGACAGAAATGGTAAGGACCAAACAGAAGCAGAAGAGATTAAGAAGAGATGGCAAGCATACACAGAAGAACTATACAAAAGAGTTCTTAATGACCCACATAACCACAATGGTGTGGTCACTCACATAGAGCCATACATCCTGGAGTGTGAAGTCAAACAGCTCAGCTGGAATTTTGTCATCTCCACTAACTTTGTTGGTAGTGATGCTTCCTAAGGCCCACTTGACTTCACACTGCAGGATGTCCAGCTGTAGATGAGTGAGCACACCTTCGTGTTTATCTGGATCATTAAGACCTTTTTTGTATAATTCTTCTGTGTGTTCTTGCCATTTCTTAATATCTTCTGCTTCTATTAGATATTTACCATTTCTGTCCTTTACTGGGCCCATATTTGGATGAAATTCCTTTGATATTTCCAAAGAAATATCAGTAGATTTATATTTAAGTCAAATATCAATAATTGATAGATTCTTGAACAGATCTCTAGTCTTACCCTTTCTGTGGTTTTCCTCTATTTCTTTGTATCGTTCACTGAAGAAAGTCTTCTTGTCTCTCCTTACTCATCTCTGGAACTCTGCATTTAGTTGGGTGTACCTTTCCTTTTCTCCCTTGCTTTCCAATCCTCTTCTTTCCTCAGCTATTTGTAAGGCCTCTTAAGACAAGCACTTGGCCTTCTTGCATTTCTTTTTCTTTGGGATGGTTTTGGTCACTGCCTCCTGTACAGTGTTACAAAGCGCTGTCCATAGCTCTTCAGGCACTCTGTCCACCAGATCTAGTCCTGTGAATCTGTTTATCACCTCCACTGTCTAATAATAAGGGATTTGATTTAGGTCATACATGAATGGCCTAGTGTTTTTCTCTGAAAGTGAAAGTGTTAGTCGCTCAAACGTGTCTAATTCTTTGCATCCCCATGAACTGTAGCCTGCCAAGTTCCTCTGTCCATGGAATTCTCTAGGGAAGAATACTGGAGTGGGTAGCCATACCCTTCTCCAGGGGATCTTCCTGACCCAGAGACTGAAGCCAGGTCTCCTGCATTGCAGGCAGATTCTTTACCATCTGAGTCACTAGGGAAGCCCCAGTGGTTTTCTCTACTTTCTTCATTTAAGCCTGAATTTCGCAATAAGGAGCTCATGATCTGAGCCACAGTCAGCTCCAGGTCTTGTTTTTGCTGACTGTATAGAGCTTCTCCATCTTCAGCTGCAAAGAATATGATCAATCTGATTTCTGTGTTGACCATCTGATTTTAGTAACCAAGAGCAATTGTCAGATACATTGACAATTCACTGTAGCCTTTTCTCAAGTGAGCTAAGGTGGTGGGGTGGGTGTGTAGTAAACAGGGGCTGCTTTTTTAGTCCCATGAACTCCAGGTTGTTATTATTTGATGACTTAGTAGAGAGAACTCCTTCATTGGAGAAGTTTGTTGCATTTCTCAGTGAGAAATGGGGCTAAATGGTAGAGGAATTGGCTAAAACTTTCAAGGGCAGTGCTGTGTTCTGCTTAGTCGCTCAGTCATGTCTGACTCTTTGCAACCCCATGGACTGTAGCCCACCAGGCTCCTCTGTCCATGGGAATTCTCCAGGCAAGAATACTGCAGTGACCATGACCTCCATAGAGGATCTTCCCAACCTAGGGATCGAACCCAGGTCTCCTGCATTGCAGGAGGATTCTTTACTGTCTGAGCCACCAGAAAATGAATAAGTTATCAGTTCTTACTTATTGCTAGGATAGGATCATACAGGACCCTGCCATTTTCCACATCTACCTGAAAAAGCATCCAGGTACTTTGGAAAATGTAGGACAGGCCAAACAAAATTAGCCTATCAATTGGCAGCTTTTGACCTAAAACATCTTCTAACCCTAATCAGAGTATTAAGCAAAGTATCTTTGATATGGTGCTGTTCTTGGTGCTGCTAAACACCAAAGTTTGGTGTCTTAAAGTACATACTACGAAGTATATACTATATATTGTATAGAATGATTGGTAATGGTCACATGGGCTCTGGAATTTAGCTAGTCAGATTCAAATGCCAACTCACAGTTATTAGTAATATGTTATTCTACTTTTGGCCCTTCAGTTGCCTTATTTTTGCCCTTTTTCGTAAGAACTACAAGAGGTCTTATGAGTGTTAAGGGCTTCCCCAGTGGTGCAGTGGTAAAGAATCCTCCTGCCAATGCAGGAGGCCCAAGGACACGGGTTTGATCTCTGGGTCAGGAAGATACCCTGGAGTAGGAAATGACAACACACTCCAGTATTCTTGCCTGGAAAACTGCATGGACAGAGGAGCCTGGTGGGCTAGAGTCCATGGAGTCACAAGGAGTCAGACATGACTGAGTGACTGAGCACACATACACACACGAGTGCTTAGACCCCAACGAGCATAGTAATGTGTTGGTCATTTTTAACATTCCAAAGCTAGGATGTCAAAAGAAGGCGACACATCTGGACTCACGGGTCCTGTCCAAGGAAGGAACAGAAAGCCCTGCAGAGGGCAGAGCTAAAGCTAAATCAGGATCTTCAAATGGTTATGCATCCTATTTTAGTTCTGAAGTTAAACCCAAATAAGGAGTTCCCCATGGCTTATTGGTTACGATTCCAGACTGTCACTGCCATTAGTCTGGGTTCAATCCCTGGGCAGGGAGCTAAGATCACATAAACCGCATGGCACAGCCAAAAAAAAAAAAAAAAAAAGATTAAAAGAAAAAAAGAGGTAAATGAGAAAGGACAACGTGGAGAACAAAATTCTCATAACTTCTCTGGCGTTACTTACAGTATTCAGTTCCTGTTAAGACAGGAGGAGCTTGCAACACAGAAAGGGAAAAGGAAGTTCTAGTGACATCTCCGGAACAAATTAAGTGCTGACTTAGCTTTTCTTGCCCCGTGTTTGGTGACAATCCTAGTAGTTTACTGTTTCTGAGCTTTGTCCTTGTACTTATATCTGGTCTCCAAAAATGCTTTAATTTCTAAGCTACACAATTTTGGTTTCTCTTTTCAAATACACATACTTTTTATTGGCAGCATATACAGAATATAAAAGCCTACATCAGTGGTGAAATAAGACTACAGACAGAAAAATGTTCAGCTTAGAGTAGAGAAGGGCAGAATGACAATTATCTTTCAACTTTACATATGGTAATGATGTAATCTTTAGCAATGGCAAAACTAACTAAACTGGTGATAGAGATTAGTGCTTGGTGTCAACAATTCATCAAGTCTTCTGGGAACTAAACCTATGTTGAGCCTTGAACAACATGAATTTGAACCCCTCAAGTCTCCTCATATAGGGATTTTTTTCAATGGTAAATATGACAGAAATACATGATCCCAGACAGGGTGAATCTGAGAATGCGGAACCACAGATTTGGATGAACACTGGACATGGAAGGCTAAGTATAAACATGAAGAGCTGACTATAAATTACATGCAGATTTTTTATTCCATGGAAGGTTGGCACCCCAATCTCTCATGTTCAGAGATCAACTGTATTCCTCTATACCTTCTAAAGAGAAAACCACTAAAAATGAGTCTAATATATCAACCCAGGTGGTAAATGACGTTTCAGTATTTCAAAGTTGGTGTGTGTGTGTGCTCATTCAGTCTTGTCTGACTCTTGGTGACCCTTTGTACTGTAGCCCAGCAGGCTCCTCTGTCCATGGGATTTTCCCAGCAAGAATACTGAAGTAGGTTGCCTTGCCCTCCTCCAGGAGATCTTCTTGACCAAGGATTAAACCTGAGTCTTCTGCGTCTCCTGTGTTGCAGGAGGATTCTTTACCGCTGGGCCACCAGGTGAAAGTAGCTCAGTTGTGTCTGATTCTTTGTGACATCATGGACTGTAGCCCGCCAGGCTCCTCTGTTCATGGAATTCTCCAGGCAAGAATACTGGACTGGGTTGCCATTTCCTTCTCCAGGGGATCTTCCTGACCCAGAGACTGAACCTGGGTCTCCCTCATTGCAGGCAGATTCTTTACCACCTGAGCCACAAGGGAATCCCCACAAACTGAGTTTACATATTGTTGAATGTCACTAAAAGTTCATTGTAACCACTCCTAAAACCACTAGCAGGACCTCAGAGGAACCAAAATACAGCTCTTCCCCATCCCTGTTAATTCCCAGTACACTGTAGCAGCACAGTTATTTCATGACATATTTATGGAGAACAAGGACCAACTTACATAAAGGACAATTGTATATTCTTAAACATTTCACACAAACAGAGTGTACATGCTGGCATGGAAGATATCAGTTCTAAACATTATTTACTGTACCCAAAGTAGTGGCTGAATAGAAAGAACACTTTCCATGTGAGAGCATCTGATGGACTATAGCATTGGAGTGTTGTTAACGCTGTAAAATACTACACACATACTGATATAAACTGTCATTTAACTGGGAAGAAATTTTCATCATTGCAAGTCACATATATAACTTCTAAAAGAAAACTAGCAGCTTTTACCTGGGCTTCTAAATGTTTGTGAAGCTGAGACTGACTGGACCCACTCAAAACTCCCGGCAAAGGTAAATGTTAATGTACCACCTTTACAAAGAATTCTGTCAACATGGCCCTCAACCTACTGAGGCCAGACGAGAGCGTAAGAGGTCAGTCCCCGATATCTCCAGAGTGCCCTTGTGACCAGTGTAGGGAACGATGGTAGAGGAGAGGGAGGGATGTGAGGAAGAATGGTTGGGGAATTTGTCTCTCATGATTCTGTGCTATGTCATTGAAGAGGCTGAGGTAAAGGTATGGTCAGTAGAACACAGAAGTTTACCCTTGACGCCATGTAAAAGACAGTCCATTCAGTCTGTGCTTTTGACTGTGTACAAAGTATTGGAAACAATGCCTTTAGGGGCTCAGGTGAACAGAGAACATCAGTCAACAGGCACTCCAGAAGGAAGACACCAGAAATGCAAAGTCCTTCAATTGCATTCCCATTACTGTTCTCTCCAAGTCAGTGGCTATAAAAGACCTGGTTATTTATGTCCACCAGACAATATGATTTGGTTTGAGACAATCACATGGTGTCAGGCTCCACATGTAAAAATGTCAGAAGTGGCTGAAGAGCAGCAGCTCCATGCTGAAGAGACCCATTTCCTCTGACTCCAGAGCTCCACCATCTGGTCTCTGAGGGAATGGCTGAAGAGAGGCAGCTCAGTGCAACCCTGCAGAGAGGACTTGGCAACCAGAGTGACACCAAAGGACTCGCTGAGAGGGAGCGAGCTTTGCAACGCTCACATCCAGAGCTCCTCAGATTGCCTTGCAAGTCGTCTTAGGCATGCTTCAGAAAAACATGACGATTCTGGAAGACGTTGTTTTATAGGAATTAAACAGATGGCTCCTCTTCTTTCAAGTTTTTTCTCCTCACCCCAAAGTCTCTTGAGAACATCAATTCATAAATGCTACCATCTTTTTCTATCACTACCCTCCTGGAGAAGGAAGGGGAAGGTTTCCCAACTCTAAGGGCTCAAGAAGAAATACCATCAGGAGAGCTCTGTACTAACATGAGAGTTATTAAAATCGGGACTCCCAAGAACATTTCAGTAAGCTCTCAATCTCTGAGGGAAATCATCAGAGTGATTTTCAGAAGAGAATAGTATTAGTCACCACAACCACAAGTGAGTTTTACCATCTGTCCATTTATCATGTTAATGCTTTCTCACCCCTCTTAACTTCCACTTAGAAATTTAAAGTGAAAATAAGTTAAAAAAAATCTTGAACCTGATAGGTGAAGATTATCTCATAATTAAATATAATATGAATCAAACTACTCTAGTTGAGATTTTATTTTTTAAATAATAAAAATAATTCAAAGGATATGTATAAGGAAAGTATTTTTCAGCCTTTTATTTTTTTGCTGTATGCTTTTTATTTTTTTCAAACTTTAAACTTTTGTTTTGTGTTAGGATATAGCTGATTAACAATGTTGTGGTGTTTCAGGTGAACAGTGAAGGGACTCAGCCATACATATACACGTACGTGTCCATTCTCCCCCAAACCCCCCTCTCCGCCAGGCTGGCACATAACATTGAGTAGAATTCCATGTGCTGTACAATAGATCCTTGTTGGGTATCCATTTTGAATATAGCAGTGTGTCCTAAGCAGGGACCGTCCTCAACTCCCTCATTATTCCTTCCCCCCAGCAACCACAAATTCGGTTTCTAAACCTATGAGTCTCTTTCTGCTTTGTAAGCAATTCATTTGTATTATTTATTTTTAGATTCCACATATAAGGGATGTCATACAATGTTTCTCCTTCTCTGTCTGACTTACTTCACTCAGTAGGACACTCTCCAGGTTGATCCATGTTGCTGTAGATGGCATTATTTCATTCTTTTTAATGGCTTCTCAGCCTTTTAAATCCATTATCTTTAGATAAACAAAACTTCCATACCTATTTTGTAAACTGTATTATGAAAAATGTATTGTATTTTCCAAATAAGTTTTTATAACATGTAGTCAGTCTTGTTAAGAATCAGGCATGAGGATTATCTCTACTAAAGATAAAACAAGTTGATCCTGGGACAGTGAAAGTGTTCAGCATTGTTTGAGAGCAGCAGATGTCAAGTTGTCAGAGATACTACCTAATCCAATTCCCATGTTAGAAGCTTAGGAAGAAAAATAATGCTATCTTTCAAAAGACATACAAAACAAAGCCTTTCCCAACAAACAGCTGAGTCCTAAATGCAGTCTGTGCACCGGCACATACCTTTGGCTATGTTCACACAGTAAACCATAGAAACACTGGCTCTGATGGCTACCTGTGAACAACATTTACTCAGTACAGCCACTGGTGGCTTCTTCAGTCAGCAGGACTTTAGAGACGCTTACCGTGTGCCCACAGTCCAGGAAGGACATGCCCAGTGCAATGAAACATTGCCAACCCTGGAAGAGAAAATACAGTTGGTCATCATTCGCTGACCCCTCTGGAGAGCCCTCTTAGCCCCCTCACTGCCCACAATGCACTGCTCAGATGCAAAACTCTTTGTTGTACTAATTTCAATACTCAGCTCCTTCTGTTTGTTGTACTAATTTCAATACTCATCTCCTTCTGTTTGTTGTACTAATTTCAATACTCAGCTCCTTCTGTTCTTACTGCTTTGCATTTGCTTCTTTTATCTGACTGGGAGAGGTCCCTGAAGACTTTTTTTTTCAGTCCTACACCATTCCTCACAATATGGGTAATGACTGAACTGTGATAGTCTTCTAAACAAAAGAGTAGTATAGCAATTCATTCTAGAATCAGTCCTCAGCCTTAAAACTGGCCTTCAACAATTTCTATAGCCTCAGGTTGACTGAGAAGACCTGAGCACCTTCATAACCAGTTTGCATACAAGAAGGATCCCCTTAACTTCTACAGAAACTTCTTTTTGGCCATGCTGCCTAGCTTGTAGGATAGGATCTCAGTTCCCTGACTAGGGACTGAACCTAGGACTTTGAAGCAAAAGTTCAAAATCCTAACCACTAAACCACCAGGAGATGTCCTACAGCAAATTGTTAAAACAATTTCTGTCAAGGCCATACTCAGTTATTTGGGTTTCATAGATTAAGGGCAGGAGGAGAAGGGGACGATGGAAGATAAGATGATTGGATGGTATCATCAACTCAATGGACATGAGTTTGAGCAAACTCCAGGAGATAGCAAAGGACAGGGAAGCCTGGCATGCTTCAGTCCATGGGGTTCCAAAGAGTTGGACATAACCTAGCAACCGAACAATAACAACTGTCCCTATTTTACAGGGTCAGCTTAATCTAAGTGTACCCAGGGTTTACCGGGCAAAAAAAAAGAGATATGTCTATCCAAGACATAATTTCTCAATATTCACTAAAACGTTTTCCCAATCAAGACATTGTCTGTGGCAGACAATGACATGGGGACTAGGTAAGTGTAATAAAGATGAGCAGGGCATTTCCACCCGACTGCCTTGCCATTCTTTGTAGTAGTCCCTAATCCTCAACCTTGTGTTTTTTTAGAGAAACCTGTGTAGAATAGGGAGGTGGATGTGTTGCTATAGCTATTTTTCATTGATATAAATAATATTACAGAAGAATTGGAAAATAGAGAAAAGGGTATTTCCATAATCCCACCATTGAAGGCAACTACTATTACTATTTTTATATAATTTACTCTAGACTTTTGATAATTTTTTTATTATCTAGGTATACATAATTCTCCATTCTTTTTCTATGGAGCACTATGTTTTACAACCACCATTTTTAATAATTCAGTCAGAGATTATCACTATTTATTTGTGTCATCATTGGACAGCTATTAAGTAGTACAGTTGGGCAGGGCTGTGAACCCACATGTGCTGCCCTCGAAAGATTTGAAATCACACAACACAGCTCCCTTCTCCTACCCCATCTTGTACCACTCTCTACTTTTACATGGCTGATCTTCTTTGAGTTCTTCAAACATACTACACTCTCTGGTTACGAATTATTAGAATGGAAATCAGAGTGACAGAAATAGAAAAATGACAGCTCTTAGGAACCAGGGAAAATTTATGGCTAAAAATATTCTTTAGTCACAGCTGATTTAACAATTTCATGTAAATTGTGTCAATAAACTGAAGATAGATTGGTAAGTGTTCTCTGGGATCCTTTTTCTTCTGAGTGTTAGCCCCCCTTGACCACACCTGCCTCCTCCCA
This sequence comes from Muntiacus reevesi, assembly GCF_963930625.1. NCBI lineage: Eukaryota > Metazoa > Chordata > Mammalia > Artiodactyla > Cervidae > Muntiacus > Muntiacus reevesi. The sequence goes on along the minus strand of NC_089252.1, from coordinate 145,154,689 downwards.
ACTGGACTTACCAAGTAAAACACAAAGCTCAGATAAACCACGCTGACCACTGCAGCTACCACGTACAACGCCATATGCCCTAGACCCTGGACATAAACCACGACAAAGTACATGTTGATGGAACAGACGACAAGGACCACAATACCGCCTATGATCCTCCAGCCTCTGTCAAAAGAATCAGCACAATTATTGGTGGAATAGTCCAACCTATTCACAAACAGAAAAGGACACTGTGTTTTTTGAGGTCACAAGACAGGAGTAAGCGGCATTTCAAAATAAACTGGAAAGGGCTTCTTTTGTCCCAGGTTAGATTAAACGAGCAAAAATTACACGATAGGGAGAAAGAGAAAAAAAAAAAAACACTATCAAATAATCCGTATCATATAAGTCCCAAAAAAATGCAACAAGCCCTACAACTGAAAAGGTCATCAGTCCCTGGAGATAGCACAAGTCATTTCAAATACTCCATGTCCTTTAGACATGTATATAAATGGTATTAGCTTGTGCCTCTCTCAGCAAGATCATTTAACATGGATTTAAGATGCTTTAACCTTCTGTGGCTGAAGTTGAAGAGTTAAAGCACTAAAAGCTGAAAAACTTCCCCCAGAAATAAAAAATGTGCTTGCCCTCCTTTGTGACATTTACCATCTCTATTTTCTTTAATTTTTTAAAATTGAAGTACAGTTGATTTACAATGTTGTGTTCATTTATTTTTAATTTTTGGCCACACCCTGTGGCATTTAGGACCTTAGTTCCTTGACCTGGGATCAAACCCTCACCCCCTGCATAGGAAGGCAGAGCCTCAACCACTGGACTATCAGGGAAGTCCCAAGTAGTCTCTCCTTTTTAAGTTAGAGATTGAGGGGGCAGCTCTAGCAGCCACGTCTTAAAGCACATAGTACCCTATGACTTATTTCCTAACTGGCCTGTTTGATGAAGGTATCCATCCCCCAACATCTTGGGGAAGAAAAAGAAGTACACTCACAATCCATTGGCAAATTCGCTCATCACAGGCCGCACACTTGTAAACGTGAGGATGGGTATGAGAGCAAAGGGAAGCTGCAAAAGAAAAAAATTAGATCAGACGGGGCTACAGGGGGTCCTTGTAACACCCCAGAGAGCAGCGCTGTTAGCAAAAGGGAACCACAGACCCTGCCTCATCTATTCTGTGAGAAATTATTCCTGTCATCACAACCTGCTGGAGGGTTATGTGGAAATCTGTAGCATGAACCCAGAATCAATTATGATCACAGTGTTTACAAAATTTGTATCTGCCTTGTCTTCTTAATCTCCATAAAGCAGCGTCCTATACATTATTTAATGCTTGTTTGGATTAACAAACAATAATTGTATTCTATGTGTAATTACAGCTTATAATTCCCATTCAACAGGCTTAAAAATAAAGCCATTTCTAAAAGTCTTTTAGATGCCAGAATTTCATATGCGTTCACCATAGACCAAGACTGTGCCTCTTTCTTCCTCTGAATTTTCCCCACAACCACACTAGGCTTGTTATCTAAAGGCAATACAGAATATAGGTACAGAATCCCTCCTGACTTAGTGGGATGTGAATTTCCCCAGCTCCCTCCTCACTTGTAAACTCTGAAGAACATTCAGGAAGTCATTCATCCCTGTTAGATGCTCCACGTCTTGGAAGACGGCAATAAGCAGAGCAGGGATGATGGCAATAGAGCGGGTCAGACTCACTCGGGCAAAGCGTGACCATTTTAGGTTCAGGAATCCCTGGAAGAAAACACAGAAACAGGATGAATGTCTGGAAGGAAATAGAAAAAGGGCTGGGTGGTTTGGGAAGACAATAGAGGCATGGGGTTAAGAAAGAACAAAAGGGCAATGTCCTCTTCCCCTAGTCTACCCCGGTCACAGCAGCACGTACCTCCATGACAAACTGGCCGGAATAGGTCCCTGTCATGGTGGAGCTCTGCCCCGCAGCCAGGATCCCCACCGCCCAGATGTAGAGAGCGGCAGGCCCAAAGTAACACCCCAGCACAACACCCTGGAGAGGCAAGGGAGAAAGATCACCTGAGACAACACCCCAAACATACTCCTCTGTGTCACCTCTCTGTCTTCCTGGCCACACACCCACCTCTACCAAGCACTGTGCTGGCACTGTCCCAGAAGCGAGACTCGGGTCCTGACCTCATTCAGAGGCTTTCAACCTAAATTCTGCTGGATGGGTCCCCATTTCTCCTCAGCCTAGTCCCTTCTCTTCTCTAGGTTCCTAAAGCTTTTATCCTCAATTTACATGTTAACTACTAAAAAAAAGTCTACAACACATTTCCCAAATTATATTCTTTAACACAGTATTCTGGAAGATGGTAACAGGAATGAAGAGAAAGCACAGATGAATTTTGGAGATGCTACATATTCTACTCTTGGAAGTTCATAATGTAACTAGCATAAGGGACAGAGAGGCCCCAATAAAGATGACTTTATAGGGACTTCCCTGGTGTTCCATTGGTTTAAGACCCTGTACTCCCAATGCAGAGGGTATGGGTTTGAATGCTGGTCAGAGAACTAGGTCCCACATACCACACAGGACAGCCTACATAAATAAAGTGTCCAGTCACTGGGGCTAGGTGGGGAACAAATATAAAAAATATATCACTTTACTAAGAACACTTTCTCTAGTCACCCCAATTAATGCCTATAGCAGCACAAGTTTGGGAATTGCTGATTCAATTAATTCATCTTTTCAGCAGATCTTTATTCCCTTCTACATAATCCAAAAGTCTTATCTGGTATCTGGACCTCTGAAAAAAAAACAACACTTCAGAGAAGATATGCTGAGCTCTGAAGTGAACCCATGGAAAAGACCAGATATTATGCTGAGAATATTGATTCAGGAGCAAAGATCAGAAACCCGAACAGGTTTACCCCTTTGTAGATGTCCACAGTCAGTGTTGAGTTATCATCAGGGAAAAGGTGAGTATGGGCACTGCTGCTGTTTTTACAGACCGCAACCTGGAACCAAAGCAGTTTAGGAACAATTTTTAATTTTGAGTCCAGGACTCAGATAAGAAGACCTCTCCTATAGATCACACACAGGTCATCTAAGAGATGGATGCTGAAGGCGAGACACTGGACGTGGACTGATGACAGCAGAGACTGGCAGCAATGGCCTTGAGGTCTTCCTTGATAATTTTTCTACACTCCCAGGTCATCAAAAACTTTTCCTGAGTTACAGTATGCATGGTAATACATGAATGTTAGGTCAATTTAAATGGTGACATGAAATGAGGGCCCTTAGAAGGCTTCAAATATGAAAGGACACCCAGAATAGAGAGTCCTTAGTCAAAGCAGAGCCAGGAATCAGAGGTCCTATGAGAGTGAGAGGAAACAAAGGAGTGATCAAAACTAGACTGGCAATCAGGAGTCAAGAGGACAGAGAACTCAGTGTGATAAAACAGTCTGTCTAGCCACAGATTCTATTTTCTGTGAGCTGACTCCTCCCAACCTGTCATCACCAAATAGCAGGACTGGAAAGCAGTCAGTAGTTGGAAGCAAAAGGGGATGAGAAAGAGCAAATAGACGTGACGCCACTAAGCACGGCATGAGGCAGTTTTTATCTGAGGACTGCTCCCTTTCCAGTCCAAAGCTGAGAATGATGGGTCTGGACTTGGCCACAGCCCTAGACTCTAAACCCGACTAGCGCAGGGACTTAGGCCAGCACTGAGATCTATTTCGCCTGAGCTCTGAGTCACTGTCGTGTCTTTTGCCCCAGTCAGCCTCCTCCTTACCCCCACAGTCACTGCTACCCAGGTCCCTGGCTTACTTACCACCTGCTGGTTGGTTTTCTCAAAAAATGCTTCGGCAAACACGGAGATGACAAAGATGTTGATGATAAGGGAAACAAAGAGAGCAATGCAGGAATCAATGAAGAAGTACTTATTCGCTTCTTGAACTTCCTGCTTATTGGCTCGGTCTACCTGTCTGGACTAGAGAGGTAATAGCAACAGTCATTTTTTGACTAGTTGGAACAAGTTTCCTTGTAATATTTCATGAGTTGGAGTCAGCTGAAAGTCCTAGAGGTCAAACAACTGACCACATGAAGTGTGAGACACCCCACATACATCCTGGTTCACTGAGTTTAATCATGACCCTTTGACGACATCACACATACCCAAACAGGGAAAAGTGACTGAGTGAGTGACGAGCCCTCAGTTACTGTGGCTTGAAGAACCGCTGACCTACAAAAACAACCTGATTTTAGAAATAAGGGGGAGTTACCCTTAATTACAAAGGTCTCTGAAATCTTCCAGCAAACAATTGTGTTGGACTGACTGGAAAAAGCTACGTTGGGCTCCTTCCTCCTGACCTCCATGAGGCCATTGAGGTTTCTGAGATTTAAAGACAAGAGACACGGTGCCCCTTCAGATCTTTTAAGGACTTTAGTCCCTTCTGTATGGGGTCAGTCATCTCTGGTCACCTTGGTGATACAAGAGTGTGGTGTCCATCTGTGGAAAAACACCGTGCTCCTTCAGGGCTCCAATAATTGTAAACTAAGTATGCTTCCCTTGCAACAAAAGGAAAAGATGCCATGAACTACATAAGTCACTGAGATAAGACAGGTCTTGCTCACCTTGACTAAGGCAGAATGCAGGTATATGTTGTGTGGCGTGATAACAGCACCCATGATGGCCACAGCCTGAATGATCTGTGGGGTACGACAGCCTGAACAGGATGGTAGGAACATGCCTTGGAGGACTTGGGTCTGGCTAGGTTTCACTGTAACATACTACATACAAACAGAACAGCTATTAGCCTTTTCTGGAACTTGACACTAGGAGAAAAATACGGTACTAGATAACATTGCATCCTTTACTCCTTAAACCCCTTCATCAACACTATTTAGGAAATGAGGAACATAGAACCACCCAAAAGAAACCAAGCACCACAAGGTTAGAGAATTTATGACTGGGGTATCCAGACATTTCACATTGTATTTTATATATACTAAATAGATGTGTAAAGAATATAATTAATATTCTAAAGAAATAACATGGTTGCTAAAGGCCTTATTGAAATTAGTGTCACAATAACTCCTGTGAGACACACCTTAGAATACAGTCAATTCTTGATTACCCACACAAATCATGCTTCTGTGCTCAGTTAAGTTCAGTGGCTCAGTCATGTCTGACTCTTTGTGAACCCATGGACTGCAACACACCAGGCTTCCCTGTCCATCACCAACTCCGGGAGCTTGCTCAAACTCATGTCCATTCAGTTGATGATGCCATTCAACCATCTCATCCTCTGTTGTCCCCTTCTCTTCCTGCTTTCAATCTTTCCCAGCATCAGGGTCTTTTCCAATGAGTCAGTTCTTTGCACCAGGTAGCCAAAGTATTCAAGATTTAGCTTCAGCATCAGTCCTTCCAATGAATATTCAGGACTGATTTCCTTTAGGATTGACTGGTTGGATCTCCTTGCAGTCCAAGGGACTCTTAAGAGTCTTCTCCAACACCACAGTTCAAAAGCATCAATTCTTCAGAGTTCAACTCTCACATCCATACATGATTTCTGGGAAAACCATAGCTTTGACTAGACGGACCTTTGTCAGCAAAGTAATGTCTCTGCTTTTTAATGTGCTATCTAGGTTGGTCATAGCTTTTCTTCCAAGGAGCAAGTGTCTTTTAATTTCATGGCTGCAGTCATCATCTGCAGTGATTTTGGAGCCCCTAAAAATAAAGTCAGCCACTGTTTCCACTGTTTCCCCATCTATTTGCCAAGAAGTGATGGGACCAGATGCCATGATCTTCATTTTCTGAATGTTGAGTTTTAAGTCTACTTTTTCACTCTCCTCTTTCACTTTCATCAAGAAGCTCTTTAATTCCTCTTTGCTTTCTGCCATAAGGGTGGTGTCTTTGGTGTATCTGAGGTTATTGAAATTTCTCTCAGCAATCTTGATTCCAGCTTGAGCCTCATCCAGCCTGGCACTTTGCATGATGTACTCTGCATGTAAGTTAAATAAGTAGGGTGACAATATATAGCCTTGACGTATTCCTTTCCCAATTTGGAACCAGTCTGTTGTTCCATGTCCAGTTCTAACTGTTGCTTCTTGACCTGCATACAGATTTCTCAGGAGGCAGATAAGGTGGTCTGGTATGCCCATTTCTTTAAGAATTTTCCACAGTTTGTTGCGATCCAAAATCAAAAGCTTTAGCGTAGTCAATAAAGCAGAAGTAGGTGTTTTTCTGGAACTCTCTTGTTTTTCAATGATCCAACATCTGTGCTCACACATTATATAAAAATTACTTATGCTTGCCACTAGCATCTGCTGCGACTCACTCAAAAATACTTCTCATACACTGTTTTTCCTGGTTCAGCATTTCTCTTGGAAGCCTTAGACCAAGCTGTATCATCTACTCATAGAGCAGACATATTTTTAAAAGCTTAGCTAGTCCAATAAACAGAAATCAGTTTATAATAATTGGACATAGAAAGGTGCTAGGTTTCACTTCACTGCATATAATGATAAGGTTAGGGATAACCCAATGCAGTGTTGGGGCTGGGGCACAAAACAGGAAACATGCACTGTATCCCCTATAGTTCATTAACTGTTACAACACAGAGAAAGTCCAAGCTGGAATTACTGTCAACCAGGATGAGCAAAAACAGAACCCGTCAAGGTAACAACCAAGAATAACCCTGCAACTCCTCTCCTAATCCTTGCCAAGGCTGTTCTATTGTTGAGACGGCCAATTTGGGACCAGGGGGTCTAGTCTGGAAAGTCCTAGAAATTCCAGTCATTTTTTACCTAGGAGTCCCTGCAGAACTTCCTGGACACTAGTCTTTCCTACATCCTTATTCCTTTAAAATTGGCCTAGTGCTGAATTTGGATTTTGTTAACACACACTGTGTTTTATAATAAAAGTACAAAAATTTTGTTTAAAAAGCTAATGAACAAAAGACAAACAACAGCTAGTGATCAGCCTGTAATACTTGCCTCATAACCAAATGTCAGGGCCATAATAGTGATGAGAAAACCAAAAAACGCTTCTAGCTTCCGCAAACCTGAAGAGGAAAATGCAGCAGTGAGTTCACAGAAGGCAGATTTCCCCGTAAGCCACATGAAGGAAATTTCAGTGACCCCTCTGTTCCTACTGTCCTTACCATATTTGTCCAAAAAGAGAAATAAAAGTGTATCTGCAATGGTGATGAGAACTCCACCCCACAAAGGAATCCTAAGACAGAGATTAAAATGGGAGATTAAAGAAAAGAAAACAAACAGTAAGAAAAAGACTCTCTTCCCAACAACTCTCTAGATATATGACCCTTGGAGGAGCAAGGACCTGGGGAAAAGGGAACAGTGGTAAGGAGGCCAGGCCTTGGATGTTTTAGGATCACAGCACTAAGTAAAGTAATACATTCATTCAAACTTTATCTACTATTACAGATATTCAGGACGCAAAACTGAAAAGTATGTGTCTTATCTCTCAAGGAGTTCACTTGACAAATGGGATAAGCTGATATTCAAATTAATTATAATATACATTGCCACACACTGGATAACACCGATATGCATGACCAAACATGAGAACATGGGAGATAAAGAGCCTACATCTGCCAGAAGAGAAGAAGGTGGTTCCAGAGTGGTTACACGGAAAAAATAATACTTGAGTTGAATTTTGAAAATTGAAAATGACAGGTTTTTGTTTTTATGTTGTTGTTGTTTCATTGCTAATTCATGTCCAACTCTTTTGCAACCCCCATGGACTATTGCCAACCAGACTCCTCTGTCCATAGGATTTCCCAGGCAAGAATACTGGAGTGGGTTGCCATTTCCTTCTCCAATGGATTGTCCTGACCCAGGGATCAAACGTGCATCCCCTGCTTGGCAGGCAGATTCTTCACCACTAAGCCACCTGGGAAGGACTTTTCTTTTTATACTTGCTTTGAAATCCCACAAAACATTGATTACTTTCTAGAGAAAAACCCCTCACCTTCCTACAGACAGAAGATTGATGGCAATAGCTGAGCCAATAACTTCTTGCATATCTACACCAATGATAGCCAACTCCACCATCAGCCACAGAAGGATTCGTGGAACCTAAACATCAAACAGCAGAAAGATATGGTTCTAGTTAATCATTTCTAAGAACTTCCCCCATAGTTTGGTATTCACATTTTGTCAGTGATCCAATAATGGTCCTTTATTAAGCCTTAGGTCTAGAGATGAAGGACCAGAACTCAGCTGCACTTGGCCCCCTGCTGGAGAGGGCCAGGCTGCTCTTTGTGGCAGAGCCTGTGAGTCAAGGTCAGGGCAGCAGCTGATGCCAATGTCTTCTCCTTCCGTTTCACTTGACAGAAGAATGGAATTTCCATTCATTATTTCCACTTAATTTTTGATCTAAAAACAATCCTGAAAGTTTTAGCGGAAAATGAGAATGCTAGGGTGGTCAAAATATTGTTCAGGAGAGAATAAAAATACTGCAGAAGAAAATATCTATCCTGACCATAGCTGAAGAGACAAAACAAATGTGAAAAGATTGGAGTCATCCTTAGTGTAATAATACACAAGCGAGTAAACAAAGACAGATATGCAAAGGGACTCGGGGCAAAGTGTTGGAATTGGGTGTCCTATAATAAAATCTGGGATCTAATCTGGTCAATAATTGAACAGAAAGAAATTTCTGTTAGCTCACTGAGGCCAGGAAAAAAAAAAAAAAACAACCTCCAGGTATCTACTACCTAACAAATATGTCACACACACACAAAAAAAAACAACCACTAAGATACATGAAGAAAGAGAAGATAAAACAAACTATAAATTCCGAAGTTTTTTTTTTTTTAAGAAGCATACAAGATAAAAAGCAGGTAAGGATACTCTCACAGCCAGGAAAGGAGATTGAACATTTAAGACAAACTGGAGGCAGATTAGTACTTATCCAAAGATCAAGTCAGTTTAAACCTGTCTTCCAGACATTGTTGCTGTTGTTCAGTCGCTCAGTGGTGTCCGACTCTTTGCGGCCCCATGGACTGCAGCACGCCAGGCTTCCCTGTCCTTCACCATTTCCCGGAGTTTGCTCAAACTCATGTCCATCGAGTCGGTGATGCCAGCCAACCATCTCATCCTCTGTGGTCCCCTTCTCCTCCTGCCTTCAATCTTTCCCAGCATCGGGGAAACACGGTTTAGCAGCAAGAGGAGCTAGAGAATTTCCCTTGGGATTCCCAGCCCTCAGGGCCACGATCCCCACATCCTCCACTATTTTAGTATACTAGGGGCTAGCATAGGTTGCCAGACACATAGTTACCTATGATATGAGACAAACACTGCTTACCCTGGGATACTGGCGGTGACACACTTCAGCAAGATGCAGCCCAGTGACCACTCCCAGTCGAGCTGCAAGGCTCTGCAGCAGGAGTCCCATGATGGTGGAAAACAGAACAACCCAGAGCAACTAGAGAAGAAAAAAATCCCGCCATTACACTCTCGAGATAACTGGAAGTTTTGGTTTGGTTGTTTGGCAATGGGAATGAGAAACAGTACACTCAGGAAAGAGCCCAGTTCAGGAATCCAATGACCTGAGTTCTGTATCACCTTCTGCACAGAACTTGCTAGGTCGCCTTGCACCTTTCCGAGTTCTAGTTTTTCCCATCTGCTGTTTCACTTTTGTTCAAGGAAACTACCTGGGTAAATAAAACTAAAAACCAACTACGTGATAAAATAAAATTTAAAAACAGATCGAAAAGTACTTTTCATCGAAGTGTCAGAGCCAATGAAGAATCAGCATGTAGCCACGAAGGTTCATATCCAACAGGCAGAGCAGAGGAAAAGGATGTGGTGTGCTGTGTGTGTTTAAAAAGGAAAGAAAAAGTTAAAGTGTTCGTCACTGAGTCGTGTCCGACTGTTTGTGACCCCATGGACTGTAGCCTGCCAGGCTCCTCTGTCCTGGGATTTCCTAGGCAAGGATACTGGAGTGGGTTACCATTCCTTTCTCCAGGGGATCTTCCTGGCCCAGGGATCAAACCTGTGTCTCCTGCACTGCAGGCAGATTCTTTACTACCTGAGCCACCAGGTAAACCAAAAAAGGGATGAGGGAGGACTCCATGTTCACCTTAAATCCAGCCAGTGCTCCAGATTGCAAATCACACTCAATGTTTCCTGGATCCACAATGCTCATAAGAAATCCTGGTCCTGTGAAAGCCCAGAGTTTGCGAAAGCTAAAACAAGAGGGCTGTACAAGAGAGGAAAACAGAGCAAAATGATTATCTCCTCCGGGGGAGAATACATACATGCCTATGTATGGCTGACTCCCTTTGCTGTCCACCGAAACTAGCACAATATTGTTAATTGACTAGACTCCAATATAGAAGAAAAAGTTTTAAAAAATAATAATAATAAAAGTGTCTCTTGGAGAAAAATAAAAGATTATCACCTCCAAACTGCTGATCTAATTTATCTATTATTTTATCACATAAAAAGCAACAATATCAGTTTCATAAGAACAAAGGGTTCGAAAGTTGGACATGGGTGAGTCCAAGATTCTCCTCCATCTTATCCATTCCTTATCAATAACCTGGTTAGCTCTCTGTCCAAATAAGAGCCCTTCTCTTACCTGCCCTTCCAACAGCCTTTCAGTCTAAAACCGCAGCAATAATAACAGTACCTCTGTGCTCAAACACTACCCAAATGGGACAAAAGGCACCGGAAAAAAGGGACCATGAAATTTTCCCTTTCTGGGTCAAAAAATGCTCACTAGTACAACTTGGCAATGATTTTTCAAGGGCCTTAGTTTCCTTAAAAGTTTCTGTTTACTCTGACTACAAAAATTCAGTCTTCAGAGATTGCTTGCCAGAACTGACTCTGAGGTTGCTGATCCTGAGTTATCCAGCAGACACTGTACATAGGTTTTCCCTAGATAATAATATTTTTCTCTAAGGACCTGTCACTAACCTTCTCCTCAGGAATGGCAATCTTCTCATCAAAGTAGGTGGTAAAGGGCTTCTCTGTGTGAGCCCCAGGGGACTGTGGAATTGAGGAGTTACTGCAGGCAGGGTTGATGGCACCACGACTGACAGAGACCCCATGGTCTCCAGAAGCATTTTCTGAATTAACAGATTTGAGAAGAAATGAGTTAAAATTAACAAAATACACTAATATTAATAAGTATCTTAGAAATACTGAAATTAAACCTTTTTAATACCTAAATGCACAAGATCAACCTGACTCTGTATCAATTTCTGGCGCAGTTCAGTCACTCAGTCGTGTCCGACTCTTTGCGACCCCATGAACCGCAGCACACCAGGCCTCCCTGTCCATCACCAACTCCCGGAGTCCACCCAAACCCATGTCCATTGTGTCGGTGATGTCATCCAACCATCTCATCCTCTGTCGTCCCCTTCTCCTCCTGCCCTCAATCTTTCCCAGCATCAGGGTCTTTTCAAATGAGTCAGCTGTCCCCATCAGATGGCCAAAGTATTGGAGTTTCAGCTTCAGCATCAATCCTTCCAATGTATATTCAGGGTTGATTTCCTTTAGAATTGACTGGTTTGATCACCTTGCAGTCCAAGGGACTCTCAAGAGTCTTCTCCAACACACAGTTCAAAACTATCAATTCTTCGGCGCTCAGCTTTCTTTAGAGTCCAACTCTCACATCCATACATGACTACTGGAAAAACCATAGCCTTGACTAGATGGACCTTTGTTGGCAAAGTAATGTCTCTGGTACTTTATTTTTATTTATATTTCTAACAAATTAATTTTTGAATAGGCAACACATTCACATGGCTGAAAATTTGAGGAATACAAAATTGCTTATGGTGATAAGGCTCCCTCACAACCCTCTTCCCTGGTCACTAAGCGCTACATCAGTTTTCAACACTAATCTCACAAATGGTCTCCCCCTACTTTCACACTTCTATTGTACTGCACTGTGAAAGTCACTCAGTCGTGTCTGACTCTTTGCGATCCCATGGACTATACAGTCCATGGAATTTTCCAGGCCAGAATACTGGAGTGGGTAGCCGTTCCCTTCTCCAGGGGCTCTTCCCAACCCAGGGATCAAACCCAGGTCTCCGCACTGCAGGCGGATTCTTTACCAGATGAGCCACTGGGGAAGCCCTCACGCTTCTACTGCCCCTTGCCAATTTTTAGAATCATTTTCTTCTAAAATCACTGATATCAAGGGCTTAACATATGACATTCCCAGACTAGCAACAATGATAACCTAAAATCTTAACTTTTAGAAGGAAATAGTTAGGCTAATTGGACACTCCCCTCTCCACCTCCCACCCATTATTTGTAGGATTTACACAAAAGATCAACCTTGGATATTATATCTCCATCAGATTCCCCCCAAAATTGGTAAGTTGCAAAATCTTGCCACACTTCAGGCTAAAATCTGAAGTTTCAGGAAAACAACCAAACAGGAACCTTTTGCCACTTGACTAAGACCTGCAGTGAAGAGCTTGGGGAAGGGGAGGTGTCACCCTCCTCACAGGAGGGCTTATCGCCGACTAATCATCAGGGTTTCCATTGTCTGAATGGAGCAGGTCTCCATGACATTGATGGCTGGAGGACAGGAGATGGAGATGATTTTTGATGAAACAGAGGACAAGAAGGACTATATGGTAAATTTCTGTTACTGGCTTAAGTCTAATTCCAAACAAAAATGAGTCAATAACACAAAGCTGTAAATTACCATCTGGCATCTTCTGTTCAGGACCCATCACCGTGGTGGATACCTGAGTGCATGATTTCATAGAATAGGACTCTGGAAAGGAGAGAAGAGAGGGAGAGGAATTATCAAGAACAAATGAAAACAAGTTTCACAACCAGCATTCTATGACTCTATATGACTGAACCCTTACAATGTGAAAAGAATAATTGTTCTACTGAATTAGATAATTTTGGAAATAATCACAGTTTTCAGACTATGATTAAGAGATGTTTAATAGAAAAAATATAAAAGTCTTAATCATATTTTTGCTGGCAACACTTCAAAACAAAATTGAAGTAAAGGGTATTTCAGGAAAGTGGGCAAGTAGTTTTTAATAAGCATCCACAGGAAAAAGTGAGGGACAGGGACACCTGGCGTGCTGCAGTCCATGGGGTCACAAAGAGTCAGACATGGATTAGTGACTGAACAACACAACAAAAGCATCCACCCAGTGGCTTCGAGGCAATCTCCCAGTCTCTGCCTTTGCCTCCAGGTTAACCCAAATATTTAAGAGACTGACTTCCCACTATTTTGATGGGTTTCTAAGCACAGAGATCTATAACTCTCTTTGATCTAACTAACAATTTAAGCTCATATTTCAAGATTCTGGGTCGGGGGGAAGCATCTCACGAGCACACTGGTAGAAGAGGGCCACTGTTTCGCAGCCTCACCTTTCCGTGAACAGAGACTTCAGCTGTAAGGTTTCAGGTCTCATCCCTCAGCACTTCAACAACTGAGAGAAAAATGAACGAACAGCCCCACCTCCCCGCCCCCCCAGAGGCACCAGGAGGACCAGTCACAGTCCACAGTCCACCTGCACTTCTCTCCATCAGCAACAAGCAGCCTGGGAAGGGAGAGCATGAGGACGACTGGGTTAAGTTTAACTGGGGGTTAGAGGGGGTATATTAGTAAGTCCATTGGGTCACAGATCTATGGCATATTCTCCAGTCAACTCCACCAATAAGGCTAATTTTAAAAAATTTTGATCTACTGATTAAGGAATCTATTTCTCAGTTAAGTTCAAACTTCGAAGGGGAAAGGTAAATAATATTAATTGTTAACCACCTCCCCTTGAACCCCAACAACTATCCTACTAAAAAACTAAGGAAGCCTCCCCTTCTCTATCCTTTACTAGTCTTTTTCCACTCCTGTGTGAACAGTGCTCTACTTTCTTTTTTAGATATTCTAGTAACATATTCTGGGGTTTTCCTGGTGGCTTAGCTGAAAAGAATCCTTTTGCCAATGCAAGAGACTTGGGCTTGAGCCCTGGTCGGGAAGATCCCCTGGAGAGGGAAATGGCAACCCACTCCAGTATTCTTGACTGGGAAATGCCATGGAGAGAGGAACCTGATGGGCTATAGTCCATAGGGTCTCAAAAGAGTCGGACATGACTTAATGACTAAAACAACAACAAATTGACATATTCTATACCTATTTTGCAGAATTAAGACCTGAAGGGTGTGTTAGATTTCATCTATATTCTGGAGTGTAAAACATACCACCTCTTGCTAAGTTAGAAAACATAACCTTTCATCTCTATAGTCACCAATATCAAGAACTTTGTATAATGAACAAAATCCATGTGCTTCCTATCAGAGTTTGGGCTACCAGATGGTTTCACCAGCAGATCTCAATACTGCTGGCTAAACCCCACCCCTTTCTCAGCCAGCACCTCACCTAAATGGGACTTACACATCTGACCACTCAGTAGCAGTACCACTTGAATTCCAATCACAACACAGCTCCTAGACCCCACTCAGAGCGTTTTTACTTTTATTTTACATTAATTCTAAGAAACCAAGGTAACACACAATAAACTAGAAACCAAAAATTGATCTGGGACTATGACTCTTACACAGAAAATCGTGGGCTATTTATATGAGAAAACTTCTGTATGCTTCAATCCCTCAGAAACATTGTTATGAAAATTACTGGGAATTCCCTGGTGGTTCAGAGGTTAGGACTCCATGCTTTCACTGCCAAGGGTGTGAATTTGATCACTGGTCAGGCAACTAGGATCCCACAAGTCACACAACAAAGGCCCCCTCCAACCCACCTCCCAAAGAAGAATATTATTATGGGAGTTCCCTGGTGGCATAGTGGTTAGGATTCTAGCCTTTCACTGCTGTGGCCCAGGTTCAATCCCTGGCTGGGGAACTGAGATCTTGAAGCCACACAACATAGCCAAAAAATAAACTAATTAAATAAATAAAATAGAAAGAAGTGCCAAAATGTCGTGAGTGATTTTTTTTTAAGATTAGTATTATTAATTTTATATTAGTAAGAATAACTCAAGTTTCTGATTGTTGCTCTACTCAGGAAGGACCAATTCAATTAGAATACTTTTGTCTTGATGATTGATATCTGGTTTCAGAAGGCACAGAAGTATTCAACACATTTGAGGAAGATTCTTATTCAAAACAGGCCTTTAAAGGTTATATTTAAAAAGCAAATTGAGACAGAAGTGTGTTTTTCCCCAAGTATCATGTGTGAAAGGGTGATAGTTAAATAATTTTAAAAAGAAGTGTCTCACAAAAAAATCGAATTATTGTAATTAGTATTCTAAGTGATTATTCCCATAATTACTTAAAGAACTTTTAAACACAAGAGTCTAATCTTCTTTCCAAAATCTCTCTCCAAGAAAGAAAATGGATTCTAGATTTCAACTTCTTGCTTTTTTTTTTTTTTTTTGCTACGTTGTGCAGCTTGTAGGATCTTAGTTTCCAGAACAAGGATGGAACCTGGGCCTGGAAGATAAAACCCCGAGTTCCAACCATTGGACCATCAGGGAATTCCCTAGATTCCAACTTTCTCATCAAAACATTGAGTGAGCAACTATAAATTTCATTGCTTGGAGTGTCTAGAGAACATAACGAGGGCAAGGAATGGAGAGTCAGTACGCTCTGCATGCTGCCCAGTGTTTAGGTCTCCACGGAAATCCAACGCCCAGATAGAAGCAGTAAGTTAATAATAAGACCACTTTGCTCTCTAGGACCATACCACCAGGTCATTTTAGTCATTAAATTATCTTAAGAAAAAGATCAAGTGGAGATACAAGCAATAAGAATCAACCCTCCAGTACTCGGACAATTATGATTAACAGTGTGCCTTGACATTCTAGCTCACGCCCAACCACTAAGTGTCACCTTCTCTTAAAGCCAGTAAGTTTCCTCCTGTCAAACACCCATCAACAGCAGGGGGGAAAAAGGCACTCTTGGGTCAATGCAATATAACCATTTTATCCCATTCCTCATCAAAAAAGTTTTAAGTCTGTTTTACAAGATAAGAACGCTAATTACATTTTCTGTCTAAATGTCAAAAGTCTACATATCTTTTGACCCAGCAATTCCATTTCTAAAAATGCATACTAAAGAAACATTTGTATAGGAAGTATCAATATGTGCAAGAATATTTCCCACAGCACTGTTTGTAGTTTCAAAAGACTAAAACAACCTAGGACATTCATAGAATGGAATACCATAAACAAGGCAAATCTAAACAGATTGACAGGAAACAATCTCCAAGATACACTGTGAAGTTAAAGATACTATAGAACAGTATGCTACCATTTATGTTGCAAAAGAGAGACAGAGAATATACAATACACGTACAAATGAAATCCAAAGGACATGCCAAAAACTGGTATTGCCATCTCCAAGAAAAAGGAGTGGAGGAGCACAAATGAGGTCAGGCAAAAGGACCTCTCATGAATATACACTGTATAAGGTTTTGCAATTTTAAAATATTTTGCCAAGTAAATGTACTGTTTATTTTTTAAAATCATAAAGAGCATGCAGATTTACTCAGATTCTCAACAAACACCTCAGGAACCTTTCGTTTCTCAATGAACACTTTAGGGATATACCAGTTCTCTCTGATAAAGCTTCTGCAGTGGATAACCAGAGATCTGAAGCTGTCGGTGGGCAGGCATATGTGGCCTTAAGCTTAACTTACTACTACTTTGCCTTAGTGTGCAAACAGCCATGCTCTGAAATTGTGATTTGGAAGTTTCTCCTGAGTCCAAAGAAGTAAAAAATCTTCCTCAACAAAGTGTTTCCTCACTCCCTAACCTGGGTTAAATGACCCTCTTTCATGCTCCCCCAAAGCACCTGCAGCTTACTATTATCATACCATGTTACTCTGAAAGCATTCATTCCCTGATACTACTCTTGCAACTTTTCTGCAACTTTTAAATTATATCAACATAAGAAGTTATATCCCCCAACACTTACTAGCTATCATAAATTCTGAATCTTTAGTTGAAAATACTTCCAAGTGTTTTCTTAGCATTTACAAGAACTCTGAAGAACAATCTGGATAGCCCAAACCTGGTTTAAAAATTGCCAACAAGAAAGTGTGAAATACTGCATACTAAAGTACATACAATTTCAACTATTCCCCCCTATGGTTAAAAAAAATTGAATTTGAACTAATATTTATCTTATTAAACTCTCTTATAAACAGCAAAGTCACCCAAAACCATTTCATTGATTTTAGAGCTGTGTTCAATGTTGCAAAGGTCTCCCTAAAATAAATCTTAGTTTTGGAGAGGAATGTTTTTTGAACAGTCTTCTAATTCTTCTCCCCTTCTTTCACTCCTTTATATAGATAAAACCGGAGACAGCATTAAGTAAGAAAAGAAGTTTCATAGGGGCAACCAGAAAAGTGTGCATGCAATCAGCTGATTAGATAAATGTGAACAGGGATATTTAAAGCTGACTGGCAAAGCCACCTCTTCTCCCTCTTGATATTTCCTCAGTCAATATTCAGTGTTCAACATGCTGGTGACAAAATGGAAACTGCTGAAATAGACCTTAAAAGTCATACCCAAGTTGTTTATTAGAGAATAAAAAGGAGTTGTGATTAAAAGAAAAACAACACAGAATTCCATTTGCTTTGAAGAAAATGTAAGGATTTCCAGATCCTTCTAAAATTCCCTTTCCTCTAAAGGTCTACTTTAAGGCTCAAATACTTGATAATCCTACCAAACCATTATTTTTAGTATAGCTTTCATCTTGTATAAGATGCTCTTCATGAAGGTGAGCTCCTGCCCCTGAATGATTAGGAGTCAACAAACTGAAATATTCTGTGTTTCAAACAGAGCTAACTGCTCTCTGAACTTATGGATTTTAATAAGGAATATTACTGGCCATTTTTTAGAATGAGAAATGATAGCTTCCTCTGTTTTTCCTTTCCAGGTCAATAAAGAAGCATCAGTTTCTGAGTCTTTCCATCTAATTGATTCTGAAACTCAATCTGCCCCCACTAGGGGTGATAAGAGAGAAACCATGTGAATTTCTAAATTATAATTGAGGATGGGAAGTTTGGAATTATTTTTAAAATTTGAATACAAAATAATCCCATTTTTCTTTCATAAAAATGATGCTGATATAAAATGACATAATAAAAAAAAGACAGATTACATCTTGGAGACAGATTACATCTACTTCCTGACAAGCTTCCCTGGTGACTCAGATGATAAAGAATCTCTCTGCAATCCAGGAGACCTGGGTTTGATCCCTGGATCAGGAAGATCCCCTGGATAAGGGACTGGTTACTCACTCCAGTGTTCTTGCCTGGAGAATACAGGCAGAGGCGCCTGGTGGATTACAGTCCACGGGGTCTCAAAGAGTCAGAAACGACTGAGCAACTAACACTTTCAATGTTTTTCACCTGACAGAAGAGCAAAGTGAAAAGCCCCTCTGGTGTTAGTTTAAGAAAAAAGCCTTGAAACTCTAACCCTCTCTACCCTGCTGCTAAGTCACTTCAGTCGTGTCCGACTCTGTGCGACACCACAGACAGCAGCCCACCAGGCTCCCCCGTCCCTGGGATTCTCCAGGCAAGAACACTGGAGTGGGTTGCCATTTCCTTCTCCAGCACCTGAAAGTGAAAAGTGAAAGTGAAGTCGCTCAGTTGTACCCAAATCTTAGCGACCCCATGGACTGCAGCCTACCAGGCTCCTCTGTCCATGGGATTTTCCAGGCAAGAGTACTGGAGTGGGGTGCCATTGCCTGCTCCGCTCTATACCCTAGTGGCTAATATTTCAGTAAGCTGAACATCACACAAGCACGCCCAGTTCATAAAGTACAGTGCTGCTATTGTACAACATGCCTAACTTGCTTCAGAGCCTCAATCTCTCTCTCTCTCTCTCACACAATGGCCACTGAGATGGACCATGTTACTGACTTTTTATGTCAAGGTAATAATCTCAAAATTGGAGACAACTCAATTAGTCAATCGGAGAACCACAATTTCAACTCAGCACCAAGTTTGCTGTTTCCACTTGACTTAGACTTTTGAAAATCCGTTTGAAAGTTGAAAGGGAAATCTGACATGCAGAACATCTAATGATTAAGAAAAAAAAAAAAAATAGAAAGAGAAAATGTTAGGCAGCAAGAAGAGGAGAGGGGGTAAGATACAAGGAGGAAGAGTACACTTGAAAATAACATCAACTGCCTTGGTGTCAAAGGCGATAACTGGGGAGAGATGTGGCCAGGCTGTCGAGAAGTACTGAGTTTTTAGACAAAAATATCACTCATTAACCAGAGACTTGAGAACTAGAATGGCTCAATTAATACCCATTAAATAGGGCTCTTCACTTTCTCTGCTCAGCCCTCTGAGGCTTTGCCAGCTTCCAAACCTCCTTGCCTGCTCACATGTCAGGGCCACTAATATCTTCCTTTCAGACATTATAGCTTGGTCTTTGTCCCTCCCAGCTCTTCCCTGATTTCCTCCCAACCGGAAGTTCACAGCAGTGTATTTGACAGCCCAACCTGGCCTCCTATCCTGACACAACTATCTCAGAACACAACTCCAAGTTCTGTAAAAATTTCAGAGACTCCTTTACCCTGAAATAAGAAGTCTATTAAACCAGTCTGTACCGACTTCTTACCTCAGAAAAAAATGTTTTGCCCTTATACTTAAGTAGCTTTTCTCTCGAAAATGTGAGGAATGATTACCATTAGGTTACATTCACCTTATTTATTCCAGTGACAGATACTGGCTGCCCCCAATGTAGACTGACCTTAACAATTTTTAGTAATATGTTCCTCAAAGTTTCTTTGCTTAAAGCAAAGAAAACTTGTCTGTAATGACAGACAATATATATAAGATTCTCTAGTGTGCAAGCAAAAATGCTAAGTCACTTCAGTCGTGTCCAACTCTTTGCCACCCAATGGACTGTAGCCTGCCAGGCTCCTCTGTCCATGGAATTCTCCAGGCAAGAATACTGGAGGGGATTTCCATGCCCTTCTCTAGGAGACCCTCCTAACCCAGGGATCAAATCTGCATCTCCTGCATTTCAGGTGGATTCTTTACCATCTGAGCCACCAGGAAATCAAGACTCATATATTCCTCCTTCTACACTTTGGAACCTGCTGAAATTTCAATAGATAACCTTCAGCCTCCTTTCATTTCCTAGGAATTTTACAGACACTCTATTATTAGTGACAGATGGAACAAAAGAGAACAAAAATAACCCATACAAGATGACCTACTAGCAATAAGAGCAAAGATAAGACTGAGAACCCTAATTTTCCAGTGTAAGTCTTTACTGGGAACTGATCCTTATTCTAAAAAAAGTATGTTACTCTGAACTTAAATTAAAAATGGAAGAGGAATTAGACAATAAATATATTTTTATCATTGGTCAACTCTTTTATATTCCATTCTGATGGTATTACAGTTTATAAATCATATTTATTGTTTTACTATGTCCATGATATTCCCGATGATACCTGCAGGGCTCTTCCTGTGTCTCCAGGGGCTAATAAATGTTAATTGTCCAATATATGCTTGTTAAATTATCAAAGACTAAATGGCATTTAGATGGCACTTAAATGGCTTAGACAGCAAGGGCCTAGTTCTTCTGACTCCTTATATTCTGCACATTCAAATGCTCCCTAACCAGAGATTCCCATGATAAAGAAGACAACAATAATAAGGCAAAAGGCTTCCTTTTCTGCCTCAAACGCTCCACTTTTTAAAGATGTTACTCCCTGTCTTCCTTATATAAACAGGATTCATAAAGACAATGTCCTCCACTCAAACCAAGCCAGTATCCAACTTTCAACACTATGCAAGTACTGAGTTGTCTTTATCCAAAACTGAATAACTAAGCTTATACCATGTGTGTGTAAACTCAAAGTCTCTCTGTCATGTCCAACTCTTTGCAACCCCACAGACTGTAGCCCACCAGGCTCCTCTGTCTATGGAATTTTTCAGGCAAGAATACTGGAGTGGGTTGCCATTTCCTCCTCCAGGGGATCTTCCAACCCAAAGATGGAACCTGAGTCTGCAGCGTCTCCCACATTGACAGGTAGGTTCTTTACTACAAACTAGTTCTGAGGATCTCTCTGCAATGCATATGGGGTGTTTCAGAAAAGCTTGATGAAGTCCCTCCAGACCAGAACCTTTCCTTTGGGAACTTCTACTGCAACTAGAAAATAAAATGACTGGACCTTCCTTTTCGCAATACAGGTCCGCTCTCTGGTGGGTAGATTCCCTGGTCTGTTATATACTTACTTGTTGGCTACTTACTTAGCTCACACTGTGGGGCTGCCTCCTCCTTAAGCTGTTTCTTCATTGTGCAGGCTCTGTCTGACTTCTCCCTGTGCCGCTCCCGTCTCTTGCCTTTATATATAGAGACAAGTGCGCCTCCCCTTGGTTACACAAAGCCACTTACCCTGCTCTGGGCAACACATTGTTCAAGACACCGCAGGGAGTTTCAAGAAGCAAACCACACCCTTCAAAGCATAATCAGATTTCATCTTTGGCAAGAAAACACCGTATATCTGCAGGAGCATCCAAGGAGGCTCATAGTAAAGAATCTGCCGATCAATGCAGGAGACAGGAGATCTGGTTCAGTCCCTGGGTTGGGAAGATCCCCTGGAGGAGGAAATGGCAAACCACTCCAGTATTCTTGCCTGGAGAATTCCATAGACAGTGGATCCTGGTGGGCTACTGTCCATATGGTCGCATAGAGTTAGACATAACTGAGCAACTGAGCATGCATGTGTACATTTGCCACTCATGGATATTAGCAAACAGTTAATTACATTTAAAAACTTTGATTCTAAAATTTCATCTCTCATTTTGCAGGAGCTAGAGGCCCGGAACATAGCACCACAAAATGAAGAAGATCCTTTCCTTTCATTACAATTGACCTATCTCTTTGTCCTTGTTCTACAGCTGACAAGTTCCCTAAGGTAAAACTGCCTTAGATTGGGTTGGGCTCAAGTTGCCCCCCTTCATGGGAAAATAAAAGAAGAAATATGAAATCACCTAAGAACTAACCTGTTGCAGGAAAAGTCCCTGTTGTGGTTTAGGACTCCCAAAATAGGAATTCACTTTACAAAGAGACTCTATCACAGTGCTCCTGTAGCCTTTACTCAGGAACTGCTCCCAACATATACGCTCCAGTCTTGCCTGCTAGGTCCCCAATGCACTTACAGTAACATTAATGGAATCCTTATTATGTATCAAATACCATATTTAGGACATTATAAACAAGAATTGCTCTTCACAATAAATTTGTGAGGCAAGGACTATAATCTTTATTTTGCATGTTAGGAACCTGAATTTGAGGGAGATTAAGTAATTAGTTACTTAAGGAGGTAAATTAATTAAAGTTAATTAATTTAACAGCATGTTAGTGGTAGAGTCAGGCTTTGAATAAAAATTTGTTAGATCTAAAAGCCAGCACCCCAACTACCATATCACAGTGCCTCATCTTACACACCTAAAACAGTTTCCTTTCATTCAAATCTCTAGCTCAGAAATAATTTCTCTTATAAAATCCTATTCATGTAAATTCACTGAACATTTCACATTATCATAATAGACAACTGATTTCTTAATAGATGTTAATATGTATCTGTATCATGTGTGGTTTTATTTAAATAGGACACTTTTTCTTCCATGCTCACTTCCCTTCTACTCTCCCAGTATTCTTTTTCACGCTTTATTGTCTCCCTGAACAACTGCTTGAAGTTAACTCCTCCATGCATGCCTACTCAGAAGTTCAGTACTCTGTGACTCTTTGCAATCCCATGGACTATAGCAGGCCAGACTCCTCGGCCCATGGGATTTTTCCAGGCAAGAATATTGGACTGGGTTGCCAGTTCCTCCTCCAGAGGATCTTCAAGACTCAGAGATCAAACTCAAGATCCCAAGACCCCCAAGATCGAACAAGAACCACATCTCCTGTGTCTCCTGCATTGACAGGCAGATGCTTTACCATTGAGCCACCCAGGAAGCCCCCCTCCTAAGTCTTCCCACCCCTCCCTTTTTGTTGGAGGACAGAGGGAACAAAACATACCCATCAGACTGAGATGGCATCTTGAGACAGGAAAGTAAGACAGGCAGTTCCATATAATCATGTTTCCGTTTATTATATGGTAACTTACTCACAGGGTGGGATTGGACGAACAATGACCAGAAGACTTCGAAACTACATTCCACATCAGTGTCCATTAGGACAATTTTATTGTTAAACTAGGGTATGGGGATAGGTGCTCAAAACAGGACCTGTATTCCTAAGTCAAGACTTATGAATGAGTAACTAGTCTCATGGGAATACCTCAGCAAAGGTTGTCATTGTTTGAGGATCAACAGAGCATAGCGGCTACATGATCCTAATGATTATTAAACTGTACCTATTAACTACAAAACACTTGACAACAGAGAAGTGAGTAACAGAACAGTACAGTCCTGGGTTGGGTCAGGGTAAAGACAAAAGGAACTTGGGCGTGACGGCGTCAGTTATGCTAATAGTTATACACATTTCTTACCTAGAAAAAAAGCTCATTATTGCTGTTGTTTTTATTGTTACTATTATTAGTTCCATTAAAACACCCTCCTCTATGGAAGCAGTTGCTGACTCCCTCCTCCAGGCAGCATTAGCCCTATATCCTGTCTGCTACACAAGCATTTCTTACTCTAACACCAACTCATTCTGAATACATTTATTGAAAATCAATTACCTACCAGGCAGAAGATAGGTGGAACAGACACAATACAAATAATATAAGCACAGCCTCTTAGTGGGTTAATGTTTTTATGCTTTCTTTCCCCACAAAAATATGAGCTTCTCAAAAGGGGAAATTATCTTTGTACACCTGGTGTTAACAAAGTCCAGATATATAAGAGGTGTTCCATAACTATGTATCATCCCATTGTTTTAATATGTTATGGCTCAAGCAATGAAGACTAATAATTAGGTTATATGTTTATAATTATGTATCTATTTCCAAAATTGAGTCTTTGTATGTGTGTTCAGTGGCTAAGTCATATCAGATTCTTTGCAACCCAATGGACCGTAGCCCACCAGACTCCTCTGTCCATGAATTTCCCAGGAAAGAATACTGGAAAAGGTTGCCATTTCCTCCTCCAGGGGATCTTTCCAACCCAGGGACTGAAACTGAGTCTTGTGATATCTTTATCTATCCTAAAAGTATTCCTCCTTGTGATAATGCTGGAATGCACTAGAAGTATCCCCTGTGAGAATGAAGGACTTAATACCCCTGTTTCGAGTGGGAATGCTGTTGGCCTCAGGCATGACCTCTTATGCCTCTCTCAGGCAGCCCACATCAAATGACTGATATAGGCGGGAAGATGAAGATTCACCCCTCTTTCCCCAACCGGGGACAGCTCTGATGGTCGGCTCAACCTGTATCCTATATCACAGGTCAACTCCTGTGCAGACTGCTTCCTTCCCTTCCTTTAGTGTCTATCTGAAGATCACCTCCAAAAAACTGACTGCCTCCATCTTGAAGGTGGTTTCCTTTTTACTACTTCTTGCACCCAGAAATTAATGTATCTGAAAAAGTGATCTGCACTCCTCTACTTCTTCAACACTCTTTTCCATCCTTTTGTGACCCCGCCTAGAAATTACATTCTCATTAGCTAAATGAGATCATCGCCAAGTAAAGTCAGAAAACCCACTAACTCTTTCAACTTTCTCCATCTTTGAAATGTGATACCATTCCTCTTACAACGACTTCTTTGGCTTCCATCACACTGTGCTGTTTGAGTCATTCTGTTTGAATTATTCTCACTCCTACCTTCTCTGGGGCTTTCTTCTTCCTACTCCTTACAAGAAGGCATTGTTTAGGTTCACTCCTTCGTCCTCTTCTAATTTTAAACAACTTGTCTGCAATTTCAGTGTAATAATACTGAGGACCCAATCAGCATTAGAGACATTCGTGGAACAGTGAGAGTAAAAACAGCCTCTTAAGACCTGGATTCCAGGTCAAGCCAACTGAGAGACTGTGGGTAAATTATCAAATCTTTGTTTCGTTTCTTTATCTGAACTGAGTAGGATACCAGCCTCACAAGGATGCTCCCTATGTTTTTTGTTCCCCAAATGCACCGATGTTCTCTTTTACCTCCCTGTCTTTTCATATGTTGTGCCTATGTTGCAGCATTCTGGCTCCGCCCATCCTCCATCCAGCTAATTCCTACTTACCATCGATGTCTCACTTTGCTGTTTTAAAAAATAATTTTATTTATTTATTTTAGACTGCGCTGGCTCTTCTTTGCTGCACAGGCTTTTCTCTAGTTGCAGAGTTCGGGGACTACTCTCCAGTTGCAGTGTGCAGGCTTCTCATTGCGGTGGCTTCTCTTGTTGCAGAGCATGGGCTCTAGTGCACACGGACTTCAAGAGTCGCAGCACATGGGCTCTGTAGTTGCAGCTCCCCAGCTCTAGAGCCCAGGCTCAGTAGTTATGGCTCATGGCTTAGCTGCTCCATGGCACGTGGGATCTACCCAGATCAGGGGTCAAACCCGTGTCCCCTATGTTGGCAGGTGGATTCTTATCCACTGGACCACCACGTAAGTCCCTGATGTCTCACTTTAGATGTTCCTTCCTCTAGGGAGGACATCCCTGGTGGTCCAGCTGTGAAAGTAAAGTCACCAGTGGCCCTGGTGGTGAAAGTAAAATCCAATGCTAAAAAAAACAATATTGCATAGGAACCTGGAATGTTAGGTCCATGAATCCAGGTAAATTGGACATGATAAAGCAAGAGATGTTAAGAGGCTTCTCAGGAGGCACTAATGGTAAAGACCTGCCAGCCAATGCAGGAGACATAAGAGATGCAGGTTCGTTCTCTGGGTTGGAAAGATCCCCTAACTAGGAAATGATCACGAACTTCAGATCCAAGCAAGTATTCTTGATCCACATTCAGTATGCTTGCTTAGAAAATCCCATGGACACATCAGCAGACGAATGGATAAGGAAGCTGTGGTACATATACACCATGGAATATTACTCAGCCATTAAAAAGAATTCATTTGAATCAGTTCTAATGAGATGGATGAAACTGGAGCCCATTATACAGAGTGAAGTAAGCCAGAAAGATAAAGAACACTACAGTATACTAACACATACATACGGAATTTAGAAAGATGGTAACGATGGCCCTATATGCAGGGCAGAAGAAGAGACGTAGAAGTACAGAACAGACTTTTGAACTCTGTGGGAGAAGGTGAGGGTGGGATGTTTCAAAAGAACCACATGTATATTATCTGTGGTGAAACAGACCACCAGCCCAGGTGGGATGCATGAGTCAAGTGCTCGGGTCTGGTGGACTGGGAGGACCCAGAGGAATCGGGTGGAGAGGGAGGTGAGATGGGGGACCGGGATGGGGAATACGTGTAACTCTATGGCTGATTCATATCAATGTATGACAAAACCCACTGAAAAATAAAAAATAAAAAAATAATAATAATTTTTAAAAAATCAAAAAGAAAAAAGTAACCAATATTGTTACATTACTAGGAAAAAAAAAATTATTAAAAAAAAAAAAAGAGAGAGAAAGAAAATCCCATGGACAGAGGAGCTTGGCAGGCATAGGGTCCCAAAGTGTCAGACAAGACTAAAGCAACTTAGCAGGCGTGCAAGCAGAAGACAATGGTGAACATCAACATTTTAGGATTCAGTGAACTAAAATGGACAGGAATGGGCAAATTTAATCTAGATGACCATTATATCTACTATTGTGGACAAGAATCCTTTAGAATAAATGGAGTAACCCTCATAGTCAACAAGAGTCTGAAATGCAGTACTTGGGTGCAATCTCAAAAACGACAGAATGCTCTCAGTCCATTTCCAAGGCAAACCATTTAATATCATAGTAATCTAAGTCTATGCTCCAACCACTAATTCTGAAGAAGCTGAAGGTGAAAGTTTTTATAAAGACCTTCTAAAACTAACACAAAAAAAGATGTCCTAACCAAGGATCCCACCCAGGCCCGAGGGCCCTAGTAGTGAAAGCACTGAGTGTTAACCACTGGACCATCAGGAAATTCCCTTGTTTTGGCTTTTTATTACCTGTGATAGAAACCCAATTCAGACTATGCTCAAAGAGAAGTAAATCACACATAACACAGTGGTACAGTGAGTTTGGACAGGGCTTCATCTGGGAACTCAGATAATATCAACAAAGCCACTGTCCACTTATCTCTTTTTTTCTAACTCCCTCTCGCTCTGGGCTCTACTTCAGTCCCAGTGTGGTTGATTCCTAGAC
Organism: Muntiacus reevesi; assembly: GCF_963930625.1. Lineage (NCBI taxonomy): Eukaryota > Metazoa > Chordata > Mammalia > Artiodactyla > Cervidae > Muntiacus > Muntiacus reevesi. Next base: position 145,127,484 of record NC_089252.1, on the reverse strand, counting down.
AGGTTCTGCCTGCATGGTGGGACGGCAGCCACCACCTGCTCTGGGCTGGTGGAATCCTCACCACTAGCAGATAGAGTATCTTTTCCCTTATTGTTCCAGCAAAAATCTCAGAGAGGGCTCTGTCTGACACGTAGCTTGGGTTATGAGTCAAGTCCCAAACCAAAAATAGTGGTCGGGGTGCCTATGACGCAAGCTGACCCCTGGAGTTAGAGGGTGAGTCACCCAGAGTAAAAAGAGGGTGGGGAGGAGTCTTCTCAAGAGGCAGGGTCAGAGGTCCAGAATGACCAAGTTTCCAAAGCTGAATAGGTTTAGTTTAGAAAGACATCACAGTCTCTTCTATTTAATGTCACCAAACAACGTTAGAATGAGGACACACAAACATGTATGTTGGTTCTGTTTCACTTCATTCATATAATATAGCATTGAGGATCTACTCTGTGCCAGATACTATTCTAGACACTGGAAAATTGCAGTGGTTAAGACATAGAGGAACTTCCCTGGCATTCCAGTCGTTAAGACTTTGTCTTCCAATGTAGGCTGTGTGGGTTCAATCCCTGGTCGAGGAGTTAAGATCCCACATGCCGTATGGCCAAAAAACCAAATCATAAAATAGAAGCAAAAGGAGAAAGCTGAGAGCATGTCAAGTATCTTCTTCAGCCACAGTGGTGTGAAACTAGATATTAAAGAAGATCAGAAAATTTACAGATATATGGAAGCTAAAAAAACATGCTGTTGAACAGAGTCAATTAAGAAATCAAAAGAGAAATTGAAAGATACCTTGAGAAAAATAATAATGGAAATATGAACAAAGCTAGTGGAGGTGATGGAATTCCAGTTGAGCTATTTCAAATCCTGAAAGATGATGCTGTGAAAGTGCTGCACTCAATATGTCAGCAAATTTGTAATACTCAGCAGTGGCCACAGGACTGGAAAAGGTCAGTTTTCATTGCAATCCCAAAGAAAGGCAATGCCAAAGAATGTTCAAACTACAGTACAATTGCACTCATATCACATGCTAGTAAAGTAATGTTTAAAATTCTCCAAGCCAGGCTTCAGCACTACGTGAACTGTGAACTTCCATATGTTCAAGCTGGTTTTAGAAAAGGCAGAGGGACCAAAGATCAAATTGCCAACATTTGCTGGATCATCAAAAAAGCAAGAGAGTTCCAGAAAAACATCTATTTCTGCTTTATTGACTAGGCCAAAGCCTTTGACTGTGTGGATCACAATAAACTGTGGAAAATTCTGAAAGAGATGGTAATACCAGACCACCTGACCTGCCTCTTGAGAAACCTGTAATCAGGTCAGGAAGCAACAGTTAGAACTGGACATGGAAAAACAGACTGGTTCCACATAGGAAAAGTGTCAGGGAATGTTTGATGGGAGGATTCCTACATGCTGTCTCTCATGAGTCCTTTGTCCCTCTTCAAGCGGAACAGCACGCTGCTCCCAGGGACTAAGGTCATTGTGTGAGGCAAGCATGAGTCTCCTTTAGTAAACATTCTCCTTAGGACAAAACAGCTTAATCTCCTTCCCCTTTCTTGAGATATGGATTGTGTCCTGACCTTGTGACTAACATTACCCCTTGTTCCCTTGGTAATGGTTGCTGTACATTTGGTTTTCTGATCTCTATCATTCCCGAAAGAAGTTTCTTGTACTGTAGCCTATATATACTCATAGAAAAATCATTAAAGCACCTTTGCTCCATCAGAGCTTAGGTCCCCGGGTCTTTTTTGTCTCTCTCTCTCTTTCTCCCTCTCTCTTTCTCTCTTTTACTTTCTTATCGTCGACTCCGTACCACCAGGTTCCAGTCCATTAAAGGACCCCAACAGAAAAGGAGTACGTCAAGGCTGTATATTGTCACCCTGCTTATTTAACTTATATGCAGAGTACATCATGAGAAATGCTGGGCTGCATGAAGCACAAGCTGGAATCAAGATTGCTAGGAGAAATATCAATAACCTCAAATATGCAGATGACACCACCCTTATGGCAGAAAGTGAAGAAGCACTAAAGAACCTCTTGATTAAAGTGAAAGAGGAGAGTAAAAAGTTGGCTTAAAACTCAACATTCAGAAAACCAAGATCATGGCATCTGGTCCCATCATTTCATGGCAAATACATGGGGAAACAGTGGAAACAGTGGCTGACTTTATTTTTTGGGCTCCAAAATTACTGCAGATGGTGATTGCAGCCATGAAATTAAAAGACGCTTACTCCTTGGCAGGAAAGTTATGACCAACCCAGACAGCATATTAAAAAGCAGAGACATTACTTTGCCAACAAAGGTCTGTCTAGTCAAGGCTATGGTTTTTCCAGTAGTCACGTATGGATGTGAGAGTTGGACTATAAAGAAAGCTGAGTGCAGAAGAATTGATGCTTTTGAACTGTGATGTTGGAGAAGATTCTTGAGAGTCCTTTGGACTGCAAGGAGATCCAACCAGTCCATCCTAAAGGAGATCAGTTCTGGGTGTTCATTGGAAAGACTGATGTTGAAGCTGAAACTCCAGTACTTTGGCCACCTCATGCGAAGAGTTGACGCACTGGAAAAGACCCTGATGCTGGGAGGGATTTAGGGGCAGGAGGAGAAGGGGACGACAGAAGGTGAGATGGTTGGATGGCATCACCGACTCAATGGAGATGAGTTTGGATAAACTCTGGGAGTTGGTGATGGACAGGGAGGCCTGGTGTGCTGCAGTCCATGGGGTCTCAAAGAGTTGGACACGACTGAGCGACTGAACTGAACTGAACTGAACTGAACATACCAAAACTCATGGGATGCAGCAAAGGCAATACCAAGAGGCAAGTTCAAAACGACAGATGCCTGCCACAAGGAACGAGAAAAATTTCAAATATCCTAATTTTATACCTCAAGAAACTAAAAAAAGAACAAATAAAGCACAAGATTAGTAGAAGGAAGGAAATAACAAAGATCAGAGTGGCAATACATAAAACAGAGCCTAAAAAGACAATAGAAAAGATCAATGAAACTACACTTGGCTTTTTAAAAAGATTTAATAGACAAATCTTAGCTAGGCTCATCAAGAAAAAAAAAGAGATGACTCAAATAAATAAAATCAGAAATGGATAGAAGAGACTTTACAGTTGATACCACAGAAATACAAAGAATCATAAGTGACTACTATGAGCTAACAAATTGGTTAACATAGAAGAAACGAATAAATTCCTAGAAACATACCACCCACCAAGACTGAATCATGAATAGAAAATCTGAAGAGATAGATTACTAGTAAGGAGATTAAATCAGTAAGGAACAATCTCCCAACAAAGAAAAGTCAAGGACTAGAGGATTTCACTAGTGAATTCTATAAAATATGTAAAGTATTAGTACCAATCATTCTCAAACTCTTCCAAGAAACAGAAGAGGAAGAAACACTTCCAAATCCATTTTACAAGGACAGCATTATTCTGATACCAAACAAGACAAAGATGCCACAAGAATTTCTGCATTTCATAGCATACCATTAAAAAGACAAGCCATGGAATAGGAAAACATATTGCAAATCACATATTTAATAATGACTTGCAAAGAATTCTCAACACTCAATAAGAAAATAACCCAATTTTAACATGTTCAGGGAATGCCCTGGTGGTCCAGTGGTTAGGGTGCCACACTTCCACTCCAGGAGGCGCAGGTTCGATCCTTGGCTGGGGAACTAAGATCCTACATGCCACACAGCATAGCCAAAAACAATAATAATAATAATAAATAAAACGTTCAAAAGATTGGGACAGATACTGCAGTTTTAATACATAGATGGCAAATAAGCCCATTAAAAGATGCTTGATATCATTAATCATCTGGGAGATGCAGATTAAAACTACAATGAGGGACCACTAGACATTTTTTAGGATGGATAAGATTAAAAGGATGACCACACCAAGTGTAGGTGAGGATGTGGAGCAACTCAATCTTTCATTCACTGCTGGTGGTACAACCACTTTGGAAAACAGTTTGGCATTTTCTTTAAAAGATAATCATGTACTTACCATGTGACTTACACATTCTACTCATAGGAATTTATCCAGGAGAAACCATATGTACATATGTAAGACTTGTACACTAATGTACACAGTAGCTTAATTTTCTTTAAGTATATTTATTTATTTGACTGCATTGGGTCTTAATGCGGCACACGGGATCTTTGTTGTGTCTTGCGGGATCTTTTGTTGCAAAACAGTGGATCTGTCCTTGAGGTTCACAGGCTCTTTAGTTTTGACTAGTGGGTTCCAGGCTCAGTAGTTGTGGCATGGGGGCTTAGTTGCTCCTCAGAAACTTAGTTCCCTGACCAAAGATCAAACCTGATTCCACTGCATTGCAAGATGGATTCTTAACCACTGGACCACCAAGGAAGTCCCCATAGTAGCGTCATTTGCAACAGCCAAAAACTGTTAACAACCTAAATGTCCATCAACAGGTGAGTGGATAAACCAATTGTTATAGATCCATACAAAGGAATACTACTCAGCAGGAAAATCAATGGATGCATGCAACAATATGGATGACTCTCAATTATACTAAATGAAAGAAGCCAGACCAAAAAAAGTAGATATTGTATGATTCCATTAACATTCAGTTCAGTTCAGTTGCTCAGTTGTGTCCGACTCTTTGCGATCCCATGAATCGCAGCACACCAGGCCTCCCTGTCCATCACCAACTCCCGGAGTTTACCCAAACTCATGTCCATCGAGTCGGTGATGCCTTCCAGCCATCTCTTCCTCTGTCGTCCCCTTCTCCTCCTGCCGCCAATCCCTCCCAGCATCAGGGTCTTTTCTAATGCGTCAACTCTTCGCATGAGGTGGCCAAAGCATTGGAGTCTCAGCTTCAGCATCAATCCTTCCAATGAACACCCAGGACTGATCTCCTTTAGGATGGACTGGTTGGATCTCCTTGCAGTCCAAGGGACTCTCAAGAGCCTTCTCCAACACCACAGTTCAAAAGCATCAATTCTTCGGTGCTCAGCTTTCTTCACAGTCCGACTCTCACATTCATACATGACCACTGGAAAAACTATTAACATTAAACTATAGGAAATGCAAACTAATCTCTAGCAACAGAAAACAGATCAGTGGTAGCCCAGGAGCAGGGAGAACAGGAAAGAAGGATCACAAAGGGGCAAGAGGTATTTGGGGGAGGTGATATGTATCTTCATTACTTTGACTGAAGCAATGATTTCATGAGTGTGTACATATGTGAAAACTTAACCAAACTAGACAGTTTAAATGTGTGTAGTTTATTATATGCAACATCTACCTCAAGAAAGCTGTTAAGATGGAATATATATTTATAAAATATGTGTAGGGTATAACAAATAATAATGGCTTACCTGGTGGCTCAGTCTGTGAAGAATCTGCCTGCAAAGCTGGAGACCCTGGTTCCATCCCAGGGTGGGGAAGATCCTCTGGGGAAGGAAATGGCAACCCACTGCAGTATTCTCGCTTGTTAAATCCCATGGACAGAGGAGCCTGGTGGGCTACAGTCCATGGGGTCACAAGAATCAGACACGAATTAGCAACTAAACTATGGTAACAAATAATAAAACAACAGATCATTCTTTGTATCCATCACCTGGTTTAAAAAAGTAAATATTATTTTTTAAAATTGCTATGTTCCCCAACCACCCTAAAACCCAGGCTTTCTTGTTTAAAGCAAATGGATGTCTGGAAACATTTTTGATATAAATAAGCTCAGTAGTGTAGTACATGCATGTATGTGTGCTAAGTTGCTTCAGTAGTGTTCTACTCTTTGTGACCCTATGGACTGTAGCCCACCAGGCTTCTCTGCCCATGTGATTCTCCAGGCAAGAATACTGGAATGGGATCTTTCTAACCCTGGGATAGAACCCGCATCTCTTAACCTCTATCATTGCACTGGCAGGCGGGTTCTTTACCCCTAGCGACCTGGGAAGCCCCAGTAATGAAGTGGTTTGGCACAGTTTGAAGGTGAAACTTGCCCTTTAAAAGATGGGCGGCCCTAAACGGTGACTTAAAAATCATCCCATTTTCGGATTATAATAATAATAATAATCTTGGCCAAGAGACTCTGCTGAGAATGCAAAAGGGAAAAGTCTTGCTAACTGTGACCAGACAGGCACGTGCTTTCACTTTTTTTTAAAAAAACCGAGGCAGAGAGGGGGGAGATGGAACGAAGGTAGGAGGGGACATGTAGCAATAATTGGGCTTTGGCATTGGCTTGCTGGTGTGGGTTTTAGCCAGGCTCCACCCACAGATCATTTTCTTAGGAGAGGGCATCGGAAAACAGGCAAGCTGTGAGTGCACTCTGCATTTAAAATTGCAGCAATAGTCTCCAAGCAGGAATAAGGGGTTGTAATCGGCTTTCCTTCTAAGGAAAAGCTGGGAACCTTCTCATTTCACTTCATGAAAAATAAGTGATGAGGCAATTTCTGCCAAACATCTATTAATTGGATAAAACAGGTCTCTTGCCCGATATCTGACTTCAGCTGTGTATTTCCAGCATAGCCAGTTCTTTCCTCTGTAGTTGATTGGCTCTGGAGTGTGGCCAGAAACACACTTCCCCCAATTAAAGGTGTAAGATCTCTAACTGTTGATCTGTTTTCTTCTCTTCTGAGTGATGGCGCTCACCATTTTAATCCTCCGGCTGGCCGTCTGCATCCTGGCATTTCCCATGTACCTGCTGGACTTTCTGGGCTTGTGGAACTGGATATGCAAACAGTGGTTCCCCTACTTCCTGGCGAGGTTCACTGTGATGTACAACGAACAGATGGCGAGCAAGAAGCGGGAGCTCTTCAGCAACCTGCGGGAGTTCAGTTTCCCCTCTGGGAAGCTCTCCCTGCTGGAGCTGGGCTGTGGCACGGGGGCCAACTTCAAGTTCTACCCCTCTGGATGCCAGATGACCTGTGTTGATCCCAACCCCCTTGGAGAAGTTCTTGATCAAGAGTATTGCCCAGAACCCATACCTGCAGTTTGAGCGCTTCATAGTGGCTGCCGGGGAGAACATGCATCAGGTGGCCACAGGCTCCATGGATGTGGTGGTCTGCACCCTGGTGCTCTGCTCCGTGAAGAACCAGGAGCAGATCCTCCAGGAAGTGCGCCGAGTGCTGAGGCCGGTGAGTATGGGCTGAGAAAGGCTGCTCAGTAGCAACCACCATCACCAAGGGCAGCCCTCCCAATTTCAGTAGATCGAACACCCTAACATAAAAGTAAAGCTACTAGAAAAAATACTGTTGAATTTTTTAAGAAAAAATCTTTAAAGTGTAGAAGAAGCTTTAAAGAAATAGACTGATAATACATAAATAAATAAAATATTAGAACTCCTGCAAGGAAGAGAAATGGACTATAAACAAACTTAAAGTACAAAAAAAATTATAAAAATATTTGCCAAGGATGATAGACAATGGGTTACCATCCTTCATATTAAAAGACATTACAAATCAACAATAGGATTCTTCAATCAATTGTTTTTAAAAAGAGAAAAAGAAGCAAAAAAGAAGCAAATTACTGGAACAGAAATATAAAGAGAGCCAATATGTGATTTAAATGTTTAGTCTTGCAATTAAAGAACAAAATAAAGCAAGATATTTTATAATGGAATCTTAAAACTAACAAGTGAATCTAACAAAACAGAAACAAATTCACAGATAGAATAAACTAGTGATCAGCAGTTGGGAGAAGGTAGAGGGGAGAAAAAAGACAAGGGTATGGGATTAAGAGATACAAGCTACTATGTATAAAATAAATAAGCAACAAGGATATATCCCACAGCACAGATACATATAGCCATTATTTTGTAATAACTTTAAATAGAGTATGTTGTCGTTCACTTGCTCAGGAGGGCCCAAATCTTTGCAACCCCATGGGCTGCAACATGCCAGGCTTCCCTGTCCTTTACCATTTCCCAGAGCTTGCTCAAACTCAGTCCATTGAATTAGTGATGCCATCCAACCATCTCATCCTCTGTCATTCCCTTCTCCTTCAATCTTTCCAAGCATCAGGGTCTTTACTAATAAGTCAGCTCTTCACATCAGTTGGGTAAAGTTTTGGAGTTTCAGCTTCAGCATCAATCCTTCCAATGTATATTCAGGGTTGATTTCTTTAGGATTGACTGGTTTGATCACCTTGCAGTCCAAGGGACTCTCAAGAGTCTTCTCCAAGACTACATTTCAAAACCATCAATTCTTTGGCGTTCAGCCTTCTTTATGGTCCAACTCTCACATCCGTACATGACTACTGGAAAAATCATTGACTAGACAGACTTTGTTGGCAAAGTAATGTCTCTGCCTTTTAATATGCAGTCTAGGTTGGTCATAGCTTTTCTTCCAAGGAGCAATCATCTTTTAATTTTGTGCCTGCAGTCACCATCTGCAGTGATTTTGGAGTCCAAGAGAATAAAGTCTGTCACTATTTTCACTGTTTCCCCATCTATTTGCCATGAAGTGATGGGACCAGATACCATGATCTTAGTTTTCTGAAGGTTGAGCTTTAAGCCAGCCTTTTCACTCTTCTCTTTCACCTTCATCAAGAGGCTTTTTAGTTCCTCTTCGCTTTCTGCCTTAAGGGTGGTATCATCTGCATATCTGAGGTTATTGGTATTTCTCCTGGCAATCTTGATTCCAACTTGTGCTTTATCCACCTGGTATTTCTCATGATGTAATCTGCATATAAGTTAAATAAGCAGGCTGACAATATACACCTTGACATACACCTTTCCCAATTTTGAACCAGTCCGTTCTTCCATGTCCAGTTCTAACTGTTGCTTCTTGACCTGCGTACAGGTTTCTCAAGAGGCAGGTAAGGTGGTTCTGGTACTCCCATCTCTTTAAGAATTTTCCACAATTTGTTGTGATCCACACAGTCAAAGGCTTTAGCTTTAGCATAGTCCATAAAGCAGAAATAGAAGTTTTTCTGGAATTCACTTGCTTTTTCCACAGTGCAATAGATGCTGGCAATTTAATCTCTAGTTCCTCTGCCTTTTCTAAATCCAGCTTGAACATCTCGAAGTTCTTGGTTAATGTACTATTGAAGCCTTCCTTGGAGAATTTTCAGCATTACTTTGCTAGCATGTGAAATAAGTGCAATTGTTTGGTAGTTTGAATACTTTGTGGCCTTGCCCTTCTTTGGAATTGGAATGAAAACTGACCTTTTCCAGTCCCGTGGCCACTGCTGTCTTTTCCAAATTTGCTGGCATATTGAGTGCAGCACTTTCACAACATCATCTTTTAGGATTTGAAATAGCTCAGCTGGAATTCCAACACCTCCACTAGCTTTGCAGTGAAGTTTCCTAAGGACCACTTGACTTTGCACTCCAAGATGTCTGGCTCTAGGTGAGTGATCACACCATCGTGGTTATCTGGGTCATGAAGATCTTTTTTGTATAGTTCTTCTGTGTATTCTTACCACTTCTTCTTAATATCTTTTGCTTCTGTTAGGCCCATACCATTTCTGTCCTTTATTGTGCCCATCTTTGCATGAAATGTTCCCTTGGTATCTCTAATTTTCTTGAAGATGAGAGTTAATTCTTAGGTAAGTTGATGAGGAGTCCAGGGCCCTCAAGGAGGAGAAAGGGACAAAGATTTTTGTCTACATTCCTTCATCTTAGTCACATAAGACTTTTTTTTCTTTAAGCATACAGCTAATGATTACACAACAAAACAACTTATCTTACTCAAGGGCTTGTTTTTCCTTAAATTCTGTACTAATGATTAGGAACAACATATCTTGCTGGAAGACATATTTAAGAACCTTCTGATTAATCCTGTTATCTTAAAATGTTTGTTATTTGGGTCTGATAACACCTTTCTCTTGTTAATAACCAATTGAAAAGTACATAAGGCCTTGGTAAGTGCCGGAGCCAGCACACGAGATTCCACCCATGACAAGGTCATGAGGAGAAGGCCTGACAGGCAAGGCAGATCAGGACTTCAGGGATTTCGAAAAGCTGCCCCAGCACTCACCTTAAAGATGATCTCTGACTTTCTGATGCTTGCTATATTAGACTACTCCCTAATTTCTGTGACACAGGTAGAAGGCCTTCCCCGATCTCTCTCCAAACAGAATCAACTTAGAACTTTAATCAACATGTCCCCCGGACGGCGGTATCCTATAAGATTATCCAGGATGAAAGGAGTGTTTCAATTTAGACCCCTTTGCTGGCATTCTAGCCTGCTTGGCAAATGCGTATTAATGTAACAAAAATATTATTTTAAAAGTGGTTAGAATTGTTCATTTTAACCAGGAGTGCTAAACAGGGGCTGACTCACCGGAGCTGCAGAGTCTTTGTGTTGTAAACCTTTTAGATAAATTCAACTAATAACTTCTGCAAAAGGACTAACCTTTGTGTTCATTAAAGAATAGATTATAGGAAAACAGCTTTGCATTCACCCAGGTCATAAAATGTCAATAGGCCCTGAGGCCAGAAGATAATGTATAAGACACACACAAAGAAGTTACTGGAAACACCCTGGTTTCCTGAGGAGCAAGATAATGTAATGTTAAACTTTCTTCCCCTAAAAATGTACTAACTTAGAATATAAAAGCTACAGTAAAAAAATAAAGATTTGACAGACTCTGCCAGCTGCACCCCCCGTCTGGTCACTCTCTCTCTCTCTTTCTCTCTCCCTCTCGGACTTGGCCCTATAAAGGCTGGTCTCACCTCTCTCTCTCGCCGACGCTGTTCATCCTGAGGGTACCCCTGGATCCTGCTGAGGCTGGACCCCGGCAGGTAAGACTAGTGGGGCACTCTCTGCCCCCTTCTGATGTCTATGTCAGAAGCTTTCTCTACCCGCTTCTCACTGTAATAAAACTTTTGCCAGGAAGCTCTGAGTGACCAAAGCTGAGTCTCTGAATCTGAAGCAAAATTCTCTCCAATGGAGATCACGAACCCGACACCGTTCACCATTCACCATAGGCTATCAGAGAGATCTCTAGTCTTTCCTATTCTATTATTTTCCTCTATTTCTTTGCATTGTTCACTTAAGAAGGCTTTCTTATCTCTCCTTGCTATTCTTTTAAACTCTGAATTCAAATGGGTATATCTTTCTCCTTTGCCTTCAGCTTCTCTTCTCAACTATTTATATGTCCTCTTCAGACAGCCATTTTTCCTTTTGCATTTCAAAAACCACTTTTTGTACAATGATCACCACTTCCTGTACAATGTCATGAATCTCTGTCCATAGCTCTTCACTCTATCAGATCTAATTCCTTGAATCTATTCATCACCTCCACTGTATAAGCATAAGGGATTTGATTTAGGTCATACCTGAATGGGCTAATGATTTTCCCTATTTTCTTCAATGTAAGTCTGAATTTTGCAATAAGGAGTTCATGATCTGAGCCACAGTCAGCTCCCGGTCTTGTTTTTGCTGACTATATAGAGCTTCTCCATCTTTGGCTGCAAAGAGTATAACCAATCTGATTTCTGTATGGATCATCTTATGATGTCCATATGTGGAGTCATCTTGTGTTGTCTGTCAGAAGAGCGTGTTTACTATGACCAGTGTGTTCTCTTGGCAAAACTCTGTTAGTCTTTGCCCTGCTTCATTTTGTCCTTCAAGGCCAAACTTGCCTGTTACTCCATGTATCTCTTGACTTCCTACTTTTGCATTCCAGTCCCCTATTATGAAAAGGACATCTTTTTTTGGTGTTCCTTCTAGCTAGAAGGTCTTATAGGTCTTCCTAGAACTGTTCGACTTCACCTTCTTTGGCATTAGTGGCTAGGGCATAGACTTGGATTACTGTGATATTTAATGGCTTGCCTTGGAAACAGAGATCATTCTGTTCTGAGATTATACCCAAGTACTGCATTTTGGACTCTCTTGTTGACTATGAGGGCTACTCCTTTTCTTCTAAGGTATTCTTGCCCACAGTAGTAGATATAATGGTCATCTGAATTAAATTTGCCCATTCCTGTGCATTTTAGTTCACTGATTCCTAAAATGTCAATGTTCACTCTTGCCATCTCCTGTTTGAGCATTTCCAATTTACCTTGATTCATGGACCTAAGATTCCAGGTTCCTATGCAATATTGCTCTTTACAGCATCAGACTTTACTTTTACCACCAGACACATCCACAACTGGGCATCATTTCCACTTTGACTCAGCCTCTTCATTCCTTTTGGAGCTCTTTCTCCACTCTTCTCCAGTAGTATATTGGGCGCCTACTGCCCTGGGGAGTTCATCTTTCAATGTCATATCTTTTTGACTTTTCTTCTGTTCGTGGGGTTCTCAAGGCAAGAATACTGAAGTAGGTTTGCCATTCCACTGAAGAAGGGTAGAGGGGCAAGACAGGAGTGTGGGATGAAGAGATACAAACTACTATGTATAAAATAAATAAGCAATAAGGATATATTCTACAGCACAGGGAAATATAGCCATTATTTTGTAATAACTTTAAATGGAGTATAATCTATAAAAATTCTGACTCACTATGTTGTATACCTGAAACTAATATTATAAATCAACTATACTTTAATTAAAAAGAAAGTAAAGCAAGATGTTATTTACCTACTATTCTGTCAGAGACTTAAGTTCAATATAGTGTTGGGGTTAGTTTGGAGGACTGGATACCCCAGTTGGAAGAAGTGTCCTCTTTGGAGGACAATTTAATAATATTAAAACTTCAAGTACACTTACTCCTTCATCCAACAGGAATTTATCCTATAGCTATACATATAAATGTGCAAAAACTCATTTATATGTGAAAATATTCATTACAGTATTTGCAACACCACAAATTGAAAACAACTTAAATATCCATCAGTCAGAGGCTGTTAAGTAAATTTTCACATAGTATAAAGAATTTCTGTGCATCTGTTAAAAAGAACAATGAAGAGTTACCTATGTTGATATGAAAAAAATCCTCGACTTAGTGTTAATTTAAAAGGCAATGAAAACAGAATATTATGTAGAGTACAAGTCGATTTGTGTGTATGGGGGAGAATATACCTATACAAGTATTTATGTTAATGGGAATGATACGCAAGAAACTATTAACAGTTACCTCTTGGGAAGGGAATTGGATGAGGGGAAAGAATTACTTTTCATTTTATACCTCTCTGTATAGTTTGAAATCTTTATACCTATATGTAATTTTCACATATTACGTTTATTGTTTATTCAAAAATTAGTTTTCCAGTATTCTAAATATAGGTGAACATATATTAAGTATGAATATCTTAATATTTGAATTTACTATTCTAGGGGGAAAGGATGTTCTGTAATCCCCAGTTCTTTTTTCTAACAGAGGAAGTTCTTCAGGAAGAAAAGGACTTGAAGAAAGTGTTTTGAGACAATAATATACAGTCGAATCTAGTATCCCTGGGGTCCCTCTCTGCCCCCACCACAGATAACAAAATCTACACAAGTTCAAGTCACTTATATAAAATTGTGTACAATCTGCATATAAGTTATGCACATCCTCCCATATACCTTTTTTTTTTTTTAATTTTTCAGTGGGTTTTGTCATACATTGATATGAATCAGCCATAGAGTTACACGTACTCCCCATCCTGATCCCCCCTCCCACCTCCCTCTCCACCCGATTCCTCTGGGTCTTCCCAGCCCACCAGGCCCGAGCACTTGATTCATGCATCCCACCTGGGCTGGTGATCTGTTACCTTAAGTCATCTCTAGATTACTTAGCATACCTAATATAATGTAAATGCTATATAAATAGTTGCCAGCATGTGGCAAATTCAAGTTTGGCTTTTTTGTAACTTTCTGGATTTTTTCCAGTATTTTCAATCTGTAGCTGCTTACATCTGAGGACATGGAACCTATGGATACCGAGCGCTTTGTTGTGCTTAGTTGTTCAGTCGTGTCCGATTCTTTGCGACCCCATGCACTGTAGACCACCAGTCTCCTCTGTCCATAGGGATTCTCCAGGCAAGAATACTGGAGTGGGTTGCCATGACCTCCTCCAACGGATCTTCTCAACCCAGGGATCAAACCTAGGTCTCCCACATTGCAGGCAGATTCTTTACCGATTGAGCCACCAGGGAAGCCCAAGAATACTGGAGTGGGAAGCCTATCCCTTCCCGGGGGGAACTTCCCAACCTAGGAATCAAACCAGGGTCTCCTGAATTGCAGGTGGATTTTTTACCAGCTGAGCTCCCAGGGAAGTCCATGGATACCAAGGGCTGAGACCCAACTGTAATTCTGTCTTTGGCTCAAGGAGAGGCCAACATCAAAATAGTATCTGAAAAATGTCTGATTCTGATACTCACATCCCGGATCCTTATGTCCTAAGATTGGGCAGTAAGTGGCACAGTTAGGAGACATTTTGCTTATAGTGTTACTAATCTCACAATGCCTCTACAAAGCAAATAATGATCATCTCAGGTTTAAGCACTGAGAATGCTCTTAGGGGATCATATTCTTCCTTTAACTCCTACAAAGCACCCTCTCACTGATGAATAGAACTAGGGACTTTCCTACATTCTCATTCACCCCATCACGGATTCCTTAACACAGGGACTATCTTCACGTTGGGTTGGTGAAACAGACCTAGAGAAGTTAAGAAACTTGCCCCACATTACCCAGCCAGCAGATCTGATTTTAATGCACATTTTCTTATCACTGCACCAAAGTGCTTATCACTGGGGCTTTGTATTGCTCCAACTTCAACATTTCTACCACTTTTGCTGGCTATTCTTCCTCTAGCCCATCCCTTAAACACTGAGGTTTCTATTTTGGCTCTCATTTTGCTTATATACACTCCTTGTGCAATCTCATGCCCCCCAAAGTTTTCAATTACCATGCACATAGATGGTTTCCAAATCTAAGTATCAAGCTCAGATCTCTCTTCTAACTCCAAATGTTCAAATCCAGCTGTCTACACAGCAGTCACCTGAATGGGTAACAGGCATCTCTTGCCTAACCCGTGTAACCCAGAGCGCATCAGCAACCTCTCCAGGCACAGGTCTCCTCTTCTCTTCTGGCCTCTCCTATGGAGAAATTATTTTCCACCAGAAAATTTCAAGTTTTCCATTCCTAAACACAGGTCTCATACTTGCCCACAGAATTTGGGGGAACTCCCTCTCTAAACTCTGCCTCAGTTAAGACTAGAGAAGCTAGAAGAGGCTAAGGAGAATGGGACTGTCACCATGGGTTTTAGAGGTACTCATCGGTCCCTTTCCTCCTTCTCCCCCCAAGATGTAGATACGTAGAAAACTTCTGAAGACCCCTTAATAATGTGTAGCTGCTACTGTGTCCAGACTTGACCTGGACTGTCCCAGATGAAAGCAACAATTGCTGTGAATGACAGTTATTTACACACAACATCCACAGATTGAATAAAATGCCTAATGACAAAATATTATCATGAACTGCTTGTAAATAGCCAGTGGGAATTTGCTGTATGATGCAGGGATTTCAGCCTGGTGCTCTGTGACAACCTAGAGGGGTGGGATGAGGTAGGACAAGGGAAGAAAGTTTCAGAGGGAGGTGACATATGTATACCTATGGCTGATTCATGTGGATGTATGGCAGAAACCATACAATATTGTTTTACAGTATTGTAAAGCAATTATTTTCCAATTAAATAAATCAAAAGAAGAAAAATGTTATCAGGAATTTAGTAAGATTTTAGATGGCTCCATATTTTTTTTTAAAATTTCAACAAACCAAAAATGTATGCTTTTATTTTTAAATTTTTTCCCTATTTTTTAAATTAATTTGTATTGAAGTGTATTGCTTTACAATGTTGCATTAGTTTCTAGTATACAGCAAACTGAATGTCTTTTGGATTTCAGTCCCATTCAGATCACCACAGAACACTAAGTAGTGCTGTGTGATATGTTCTCATTTGTTAGGTACTTCAGTTTTTTTAATTACTCCTATCATTTACATTCTGTGACAATGGTACAAAATATAAAACATGGTTATTTAGCACCAGGCAGTGCTTGTCATGGATTCAGATTCCCACAGGTTTGCAAAGCAGAGCCTAAGAACAATTTTCAGATAAATTTAAAGTTTTTTAAAAAATGTAATTAAAAGGCAAAAAACAAATGGGAGAGGGAAAACATTTGTAGTGTACATAGCCTAACTATACTAAAAGCCCTTACAAATCAGTAAGAAAAAAGCCAACAGCCTATCAGAAAACTGATAGTGGACATCAAGAGACAAATCAGAAAAGAAGAAATCTAAACAACCAAGAACATTTAGTAAAGATGTTAAGATTATTAAAGATATGGATGTTATCAAAAATACCACATTACATATCAAGTTGACCAAAAAAAGTATCAATGAGCATTTATTGGAAATGGGCACTCATATCTATTGCTGGTATGAATGCAAATTGTTGCAACTTTTCCAAAGGGCAGTTTGAAAACGGGTTTCTCACGTGGCTCATTGGTAAAGAATCTGCCTGCCAATGCAGGAGGTACAGATTCGATTCCCAGGTTGGGAAGATCCCTTGGAGAGGAAATGGCAACCCACTCCAGTATTCTAGCCTGTAAAATCCCATGGGCAGAAGAGATTGGTGGGCTAAGTCCACAGGGTCACAAAGAGCTACAGGTGACTGAGCAACTGAGCACGCACGCAATTTGACAACCTGTATCAACAGTTTTAAAAAGGCACAGATTTTTGACTCAGCAACTCCACTTTTTAGCAAGTTATTTATTTGGAAATAATTTTAGATGATCACGAACACTTATGGGTAAGGATGTTCACTGTAACAGTATCTGAGTAGTGAAAAACTGGAAATAGTCTAAATGAGAATGGTTAAATAGGAGATGGTAACTTTAGTGGTGTGAAATACAGTGTAGAGATTTTTTATTGTTTCTTTGTTTTGTAAAGATCTTTTAAACCATGTTTTAGAATAATACTCAAATACATAGATAAAATAAAAGATTATAAAATAGAATGTATATTCCAATCCTAGTATTAGGGGGGAAAATACATATTCCTATAAAAGTACATACAAAATCTTAACAGTAGTTATCTCGAGGTAATGAAAGGTGGCTGTTTTTCTTTGTAAACTTTTCTCTCTTTTCTAAATTTTCTAAAATAAACACATTGGTGGGACAGTATCACAAGCCTCTGGAGTCAGACAACTCAAGTTAAAAACCTGGTTCTGACATTTATAGGTGGTATGATGTTGGACAAGTTGTTTATTTTCTATGTGACTGTTTCCTTACCTGTGAAAAATAGGAATGATAATTATATTTACCAAATAAGTGTATTGTGAGGATTAAGTGGGTTAACATGTGATAGACAGGCATTAAGGATAGGCTCTTGAATACTTTAAATTGCTTTAAATTTTAGCTATTATTATCTATTCCTCTATGAACAGACAATATAGATCGGCAGCTCTGTAGACAATCTGACAGAAGATGATACTATTAACCACAACGTTACCGTAGTAAGTTTGGATTTCTCCATGTCTTCTCATGAAGTTGGCTCATGGGGCCACTGAAATCTGACATTTAGTCATCTTCTAAATATATATAATCTGACATATAATAAATATAATGTATAATCTGACATTTAGTCATCTTGTTTTCCCCACACTAAAATCCTTGGTGTATTTTGGTTTTTTTTTCCCCCTTTTCTTTCTCAGAGAGGAGATTTTTATGTCACGGAGTATATATTAGGTTGAAGCAAAAGTAATTATGGTATTACATTTTTGAAATTTGCTGTTTGATATTAGAATATGTTCTTAAATATGGTTAAGTTATACATCATTTTAATGCGCATTTCTCATTTTGTTTTTTGGCTAATGACTTTTTGGGGTTTTTTTCCCCCAAACTTTAAACTTTTTATTTTGTATTGGGGTATAGCCAATAGTAATGTTGTGGTAGTTTCAGGTGAACAATGAAGGGACTCAGCCATGCATATACATGTATCTGTTCTCCTCTAAACCCCCCTCCCATCCAGACTGGTATACAACTGTTGAGTAGAGTTCCATGTGCTATACAATAGGTCCTAGTTGGTTATCCATTTTGAACATAGCACTGTGTACTTAACCTTCCCAAACTCCCTAACTATCCCTTCCCCCTGACAACCGTAAGTTTGTTTTCCAAGTCTGTGAGTCTCTTTCTCTTTTGTAAGGAAGTTCATTTGTATCACTTCTTTTGATTCCACATATAAAGGATGTCATACAATATTTCTCCTTTTTTGTCTGACTTACTTCATTATGACACTCTCTAGATTCATCCATGTGGCTATAAATGGCATTATTTCATTCTTTTCAATAGCTGAGTAAGATTCCATTCTGTATATGTACCATACCTTCTTTATCCATTCCTCTCTAAGTGGACATTTAGGTTGCTTTGATGTCTTGGCTATTGTAAACAGTGCTGCAGTGAACACTGGGATCCATGTGACCTTCATGTTTTCCTCTGGATGAATGGCCAGGAGTGGGACTGCAGTGTCATAAGGTACCTTAATGCAGGAGATGCAGGTTTGATCCCTGGATCAGGAAGATCCACGAGAGGAGGGCGTGGCATCCCACGCCAGTATTCTTGCCTGGAGAATCACATAGACAGAGGAGCCTGCTGGGCTTCTGTCCATAGGTCTCAAACAGTCTGACACAACTGAAGTGACAGCACACACAGTGTAAGAGGGTTCCTTTCCCCCACACCCTCCCCAGCATTTGTTGTGAATTTTTTGATGACAGCCATTCTGATTGGTATGAGGTGATATCTCATTGTAGTGTTGATTTGCATTTCTCTAATAACTAGCGAAGTTGAAAATCTTTTCATGTGCCTGTTGGCCATCTGTATGTCTTCTTTGAAGAAATGTCTATTCATGCCTTCTGCCCATTTTTTCAGTGGGCTGTTTGTTTTGAAGCTGTTAAGCATCATAAGCTGTTTGAAAATTTTGGAGACTAATCTCTCAGGGGTCACATCATTTGCAAATATTTTCTCCCAGTATGTAGGCTGTCTTTTCATTTTGTTTATTTTTTCCTTTACTGTGCAAAAGCTTTTGAGTTTAAGTAGGTCAGTTGTTTGTTTTTTGTTTTGTTTTCATTATTCTGTGAGATGGATTAAAAAAGATGTTGCTGTGATTTATGTCAGAGAGTGTTCTGTCTATGTTTTCCTCTAGGAGTTTTATAGTGTCCAGTTTCACATTAGGTCTTTAATTCATTTTGAGCTTATTATTGTGTATGAAGTTAAAGAATACCATGATCAAATGAGATTCATCTCAGGGATGCCAGGAATTTTCAATATCTGCAAATCAATGTGACAGACCACAAAAACAAACTGAAGAATAAAAACTATACAATCATCTCCATAAATGCAGAAAAAGCTTTTGACAAAATTCAGCACACATTTATGATAAAAACTCTCCACAAAGTGGGCATAGAGGGTACATACCTCAACATTGTAAAGGCCATATATGACAAAACTACAGCTAGCATCATACTCAATGACGAAAAGCTGAAAGCATTCCCTCTAAGATCAGGAATAAGACAAGGGTGTCCACTCTCATCACTTTTATTCAACATAGTCTTGGAAGTCCTAGGTACAAGAATCAGAAAAGAAAGAGAAGTTAAAGGAAATCTAAATTGGAAAAGAAGAAGTTAAACTATCACTATTTGCAGATGATATGATACTATACATACATACAAGATCCTAAAGATGGTACCAGAAAACGACTAGAATTCATCAATGAATTTGGTAAAGTTGTAGGTTAAAAAATTAATACACAGAAATCTGCTGCATTTATACACACTAACAATGAAAGATCAGAAAAAGAAATTCAAGAAGCAACTCCACTTACCATCACATCAAAAAAAACCAAAATACCCAGGAATAAACTTACCTAAGGACACAAAAGACCTATACTCTGAAAATGATAAGATGCTGATGAAAGAAATCAAAGACATTAACAGGTGGAAAGATATACCATGTTTGTGGATTGGAAGAATCAATACTGTCAAAATGACTATACTGCCCAAGGCAGTAATCTATAGATTCAGTTCAATGGCATTTTTCATAGAACCAGAACAAAAAATCACAAAGTTTGTATAGAGACAGAAAAGATCCTGAATGGCCACAGCAATCTTGAAAAAGAAAAATGGAGCTGGAGGAATCAGGCTCCCTGACTTCAGACTATACTACAAAACTATAGTCATCAAAACAGTATGGTTCTGGCACAAAATTAGAAATAAGAGATTAAAGGAACAGGATAGAAAACTCAGAAATAAACCCATGTACCTATGGTTAATTAATCTATGACAAAAGAGGCAAGACTACACAATGCTAGAAAGACAGTCCCTTCAACAAATGGTGCTAAGAAATCTGGACAACCACATGTTAAAAAAAAAAAAAAAGGGAAGGAATCATCCTTTGAATGTTGATCTCTTCCTGGGCTAGCAATATGTGGTATGTGATGATGCACAGCAGCAGCTCCCAGTCAGCCTCGCCATCATGAAGGTAAACAATCAAAACACTTACAACCACTCTGTGTACCCAGCCATTCTGTTTTTCACTTTCAGTACAATATTCAATAAATTACATGAGATATTCAACACTATATTATAAAATAGACTTTGTGTTTGATGACGGTGCCTATCTACAAGCTACTGTGAGTATTCCAAGCATGTTTAAAGTGGCTAGGCTAAGCTGTGATGTTCAATAGGTGCTTGGGTGCATACTCAGTCATTTCATTTCTGTCCAACTCTTTGTGACCCTATGGACTGTAGCCCACCAGGCTCCTCCGTCCATGGGATTCTCCAGGCAAGAATAATTAAGTGGGCTGCCATGCCCTCCTCCAGGGGACCTTTCTGACCCTGGGATGGAACCTGCATCTCCTGCATTTCCTGCATTGCAGGTGGATTCTTTACTGCTGAGTCACTGGAGATGCCTGTTCAGTAAGTGAGGTAGTATTGAATTAATTTTTGACTTAAAGTATTTTCAACTTATGATGGGTTTATCAAGATGTAACCCGATCAGGAGTTAAGGAAGATATACATATCTCTTTGTCATCTAATCAACTCCAATCTTTAAGTTCCTGTGTTTGATGTTTATAGATTTTTCTGTTTCATCCATCACTGGGTATCCTCAGAAACTTCTGCTTCTAATATTCTGTGCTGACAGAAGCTAGATACCCAAGTTAAAAGAACTGTGAGTCAATCCAGAGTTAAAAAGCTCTGAATGAAAGCCTGGGCCTACCTGTATATTTGAGAGCGTTAACTTTGTGGTGTTCATGCTCTGTGGCTTGTTGCCGGCTTCCTGATGTGTTCCAGATGCTAACATTGATGGTTAAGTAAACTCTAGGTTCAAGGAGTATCAATATTATTATAATTGTATCTGGAGTCTTGCCTTCTATATCCTTTCCCAACATATATTTAATACATTCACACTTTTAACAAATACTATATGTATGTGGGCTTAAAAACACAAACACACACACAAAATCTAAGCACCAGTAACTTGTTTTAAAAGCTAAGCTTTCTCTTCCTTCTCTTTTGGATACTTTAGCTGCCCTAAGCATTACGATTGTATACTTCAGCCATGCCTCTTTCTTTGAGTGTATTTTGTCTGGGAACTATTAAAATAACTTATTTACCCTTGGGAGGCCAATTCTTTCCTGCCAGAGAGGAAGAGGGGCACAGCTGGGATGGGGAGGACCTGACCCTACTCCCCTGCCCCTGGATAATTTATTATTATTATTTGGGGGTCTCTTTTATAAATTAAATATAAAACAACTGCTAAAAGATAAAATAAAAAATAAAATAGTTCCGATATATATACAGGGAACTATACTCAATATCATGTGATAAACCATAATGGAAAAGAATATGAAAAAGAAAATATATATGTATAACAGAATCACTTTATTGTACAGGAGAAATTAACACAATATTGTAAATCCACTATAATTCAACAAATTTTAAATATATATATATATATACAGACACATATATATCAGACATATGCTAAGTTTGTGAGTAATTCCACAAAAACTTCTAAATAGGTATAAGTCATATGTTTCCAATAAATGGCACTACAAATCTAGCAACTTTATAGGTCTCATTATTCACATATCAAAAAAAATCAAAATTTTACTTTATGGTAATAGTCTGTGTTTAAATGTTCCACTTAATTTGATTAAGGCTTGTAAAAGCAAGAAATGGAGGCAAATAATTTTACAATGATTTCTCCATCTTCTTTAGCATATTTAACTAGAAAAACAATTCAAGAGATCAGTATCACTTGAGCAGATCACTATAATGAACAGAGATTAATCACTGTGTCTGTTGTAAATTAAATGTTTTTCCAGAGACATTTAGAGTGATTAAAGTAGAAAGATAAAAATGTTTCCAACTAGACTCAATTGTATACAACCTATAGACACTGTATGGAAAGCAGTAGAGGTTCTGACTTTAATCTCTAAAAGAAACAAAACAAATTTCAGTAAGAATATAGTCTTGATTTGATAAGGAAAGAGAGCCAAGTTTTTGCTAGAAAAATAAATGATGAAGTTTGCATATATATATTATTGAATAGTTTCTTTCACTTGTTTTACTAAGAGTATCCACTAAGTATTTTCTGCCACAGGATGGAGTTTCCTGTGCAGGTAATTTACAGAATATTTTAATTTCTTACATTAACTTGTCATTATAGCTGATTTATATTGTTTAAAATCTCATGATCCCTGCTGAGGTTTATGTATACATTACATGTATTTAAACTCTGTCAATAGATTATTTGTTTTTGCTTCTTTCACTTAGCACTTCATTATGTCCTCCCTATACTTACAGTTTTTATATGGCTATGGTAGTTTTTCCTCTGTTTGGCCCATTTGGGTGGTTTTGTTTTCCCGCATAAATTCTCGCTGTTCAGTTCCTCAGTCGCGTTCGACTCTTTGAGACCCCATGGATTGCAGCACGCCAGGCTTCCCTGGCCTTCACAGTCTCCCAGGGTTTGCTCAAACTCATGTCCATCGAGTCAGTGAGTCAGCGATGGCATCTAACCCTCTCATTCTTTGTTGCCCGCTTCTCCTCATACACAGTATAGCCATAAACATCTTTGTATCAACTTCTTGACTTTTCCTTTACTTACTTCCTTGGAGTTTGTTCCCCAAAGTAGAATTTCCAAGGCAGGAAATATATTCAGTTTAATACCACTTATACCTTTCCAGAGTTCTTTCCAGAAAGATTTGACTGAACTTATAGAGCTTTCAGCATTGTACCTATTTATCAATGTACCTGCCATCATCGTTTTATTGTTATTTGTTTTTTGCTGTTTTTGTTTGTCATTTTAACTTCAATTTCACTTATTGCTAATCAGCCTTCAAAATATACATATAAATGTGATTATTTATTGATTCTAATTTCCACTTATTAAATTGACTCTGAGAGAATAAATATATCCTCACCAACCAGAGATAAACATGTGAAAACACAGTTAGTCAAAACTTGCTATCCTTCATGAACATCAACTGCATTTCTGTATACTAACAACAAACATATGGAGACTGAATTTATTTATTTGTTTGTTTGTTTTTTATTAGTTGGAGGCTAATTACTCTGTACCCCCATGGACTGTAGCCCAGCAGGAATTTTTATTCCATGGAATTTTCCAGGCAAGAATATTGTGTTGGTTCAAGTAGGTTGCCATTTCCTACCAGGGAATCTTCCCAACTCAGGGGTTGAACCTGAGGTAGGCAAGGGATTAATCAGTTCAGTTCAGTCACTCAGTCGTGTCTGACTCTTTGCCACCCCATGGACTGCAGCATGCCAGACTTCCCTGTCCATCACCAACTCTTAGAGCTTACTCAAACTCATGTCCATAGAGTCGATGATGCCATCCAACCACCTCATCCTCTGTCGCCCACTTCTGCTCCTGCCTTCAATCTTTCCCAGCATCAGAGTCTTTTCCAGTGAGTCGGTTCTTCGCATCAGGTAGCCAAAGTATTGGAATTTCAGCTTCAGCATCAGTCCTTCCAATGAATATTCAGGACCGATTTCCTTTAGGATGGACTGGTTGGATCTCCCTACAGTCCAAGGGACTCTCAAGAGTCCCAACACCACAGTTCAAAAGCATCAGTTCTTCAACACTCAGCTTTCTTTATGGTTCAACTCTCACATCCATACATGACTACTGGGAAAACCATAGCCTTGACTAGAGGGACCTTTGTTGGCAAAGTAATGTCTCTGCTTTTTAATATGCTGTGAGCTTCCCTGGTGGCTCAGGTGGTAAAGCGTCTGCCTGCAATGCAGGAGAGCCGGGTTTGATCCCTGGGTTGGGAAGATCTCCTGGAGAAGGAAATGGCAACCCACTCTAGTATTCTTGCCTGGAGAATCCCATGAATGGAGTTGCCTGGTAGGCTACAGTCCATGGGGTCACAAAGAGTCTGACATGACTAAGCGATTTCATTTTCACTTTCTAGGTTTGTCATAGCTTTTCTTCCAAGGAGCAAGTGTCTTAATTTCATGGCTGCAGTCACCATCTGCAGTGTATTTGGAGCCCCTCAAAATAAAGTCAGCCACTGTTTCCATTGTTTTCCCATGTATTTATCATGAAGTGATGGGACCAGATGCCATGATCTTAGTTTTCTGAATGTTGAGTTTTAAGACAACTTTTTCACTCTCCTCTCTCACTTTCATCAAGAGGCTCTTCAGTTCTTGGCTTTCTGCCATAAGGGTGGTGTCATCTGCATATCTGAGGTTATTGACATTTCTCCCAGAAATCTTGATTCCAGCTTGTGCTTCATGCAGCCCAGCGTTTCTCATGATGTACTCTGCATATAAGTTAAATAAGCATGGTGACAATATACAGCCTTGACGCATTCCTTTTCCTGTTTGGAACCAGTCTGTTGTTCCATGTCCAGTTCTAACTGTTGTTTCTTGACCTGCATACAGGTTTCTCAGGAGGCAGGTCAGGTGGTCTGGTATTACCATCTCTTTAAGAATTTCCCAAAGTTTGTGGTGATCCACACAGTTAAAGACTTTGGTGCAGTCAATAAAGCAGAAGTAGATATTTTTCTGCAACTCTCTTGCTTTTTCCATGATCAATGGATGTTGGCAATTTGATCTGTGGTTCCTCTGCCTTTTCTAAAACCAGCTTGAACATCTGGAAGTTCGGGGTTAATGCATTGCTGAAGCCTGGCTTGGAGAATTGTGAGCATTACTTTACTAGCGTGTGAGATGAGTGGAATTGTGCGGTAGTCTGAGCATTCTTTGGTATTGCCTTTCTTTGGGATTGGAATGAAAACTGACATTTTCCAGTCCTGTGGCCACTGCTGAGTTTTCCAAATTTTCTGGCATATTGAGTGCAGCACTGTCACAGCATCATCTTTTAGGATTTGAAATAGTTCAACTGGAATTCCATCACCTCCACTAGCTTTGTTCATAGTGATTCCTAAGGCCCACTTGACTTCACATTCCAGGATGTCTGGCTCTAGGTGAGTGATCACACCATCGTGGTTATCTGGGTCATGAAGATCTTTTTTGTATAGTTCTTTTGTGTACTCTTGCCATCTCTTCTTAATATCTTCTGCTTCTGTTAGGTCATACCATTTCTGTCCTTTATTGTGCCCATCTTTGCATAAAATATTCCCTTGGTATCTCAATAATTGTGTCTAATAAGCACAGAGAAATGAGTCCTATAGTACTCTCTGAAACAGAGAATGTTATTTCCATAGATACCACAGTGATTCAAGTTTAAACATTTTTTGGCTTGAATTTTATGCATCTTTGATAGTTACAGTACTATTTCATTAGAAAATTATGCAGACATCTGCCTCACTTTTCTATTTGATTGGGATCAGAAAATGAACTTACTGACCCTTTAGACTCTGTTCACTCAGTAGGTTTTAACAGAGTGTTAAAAATAAAGCAGAAGGAAAATGAAGTAAATGTTAAGTTTAGACAATCTACTAGATAGCTGATGCCTTGACAACTGTTATGGAATGTATTTTAAATCTGCCACTCCCTATCTTGCTTTGGGTATGAACATTTGCTGAGGTCCCTGGAATTCACAGAATCAGCCCTTCCTCAGGCTATCCTCCCAGGTCCTTCCCCCTTTCTGCAGGGCCCTAGGACCTCATCCTTGCAGAAGATGTACCTCTGTCTCATGTGCCTAAATGTAGCTAATTCATCCAGTCAACGGTAAATTCCTAGAAGCAGGGACTACGATCCGTTCACCTTCCTTTTTGTCAAAATACTGAATACAAAACTGAGTACAGTACTGAATGCAGAATACTGGGTACAATACTGAATATATGTTTTCTAAGTGCCTATTTTTTAAATCTCAAGATCTAGCCAATCTTCCCACTTTCCCTTCTCACCACTATTTTAAAATTCAAACTTCACAGTGGCACAGTAACATCATAAATTCAGATTTATACTGATCCTAAAGGGCTCTTAGATTTTGGGGTTTTTTCCCTTTAGAATCACTTGTATGATCCAAGCCAAAAATTAATAAGAAAAAGAGTGTTTGTTTTGATATACATCTTTTTGTTTCTAGGTGTTCTCTACTCTATAAGGATTACTCCGTAAGGATTACCAAAATATGAAGTTACACACAAGAAAAATAAGAAGTCTTCTGAAAAGTCCTTATGAAGAATGAATTTTCAATATGTAGCAAATTATACTGCAGAAGTTCCCATCAGAATTCTCATAGCCTTCAAATGTTTAAGACATTGATTTCTGTGAAGTAATTAGCCTCCAACTAATAAAAAAAAAAAAGACATTGATTTCTAAATCAATAATCATAGTCAACTCAAAAATACCTTTGTTGATGTCTTTTAGAACCTAGGACATGATGTTCTCACTTAAAAAAATTTTTTCTAGTTAGTGGCAGAAAACAATCTATATTATGCCAAACTGATCTGAAAATTAGGAGTTATATAATGGCTACAGAAAATTTTTCACTATCCATATTAAACATGGTGCTCTTTTCACTCATTTCTCTCCAAACAGGGCAAGGTAATTAAGGCTTTCATAAACTCCTTTTTAGAATGGGCAAAAATTACATTAGAGGAGAATGAATGGCCATGTTTTTATTTAAATTTGGTTCAGCCCAGAGGCCCCCGGTGGGAGTGCACACGGCTAGCACAGGAGCTTGTGCTGAGTAGCATGCTGTCTGGGGCTTGGTGAAATTAAAAAAAAAAAACTTGGTTCACCACTGTGCACCTCACTGTTATAAAGAAACCTGACTCATTTACCACAAACATAAATATCTAAGATTTAAATATTTGTGTATTCATCCTTATACTTCTTAAAAGTATTTTTGGCAGTACAAAGGAAAATTGCTTAAAAAAAAAATCCCTTTTCCCTCATATGGCAGTATTGTGAGAGATGTGGTTTGACACTGCAGAAAACACAAGAAACAAAGAAGATAATAAATGTTAAGTATACCTGAGGCCTCAAGCTCCTCTGTAAGCCTTAGGGTTCTAAAAACTAGCTCCATCTTGCTAAAGTCATAACTGCTATGTCTAAGATTTCTTCCAACTCCAGGCCTGGGGAAGAAAACCAAAGGGGGAGAAAAAAGTACCCACTGAGATAAAAACAAGAATGCACTATTTAAAAAAAAGGCAGGAGGCACTATAATATGATCTGTGGTGCTGATTTCCTCTTCCTTGATGTTTTCTATACTGGCGAAATTATTCTGACCGGAAAGTGAAGTCTAGTGTTTGAGGAAGGGAAAGATGCAGGAATATTGGATACTATATCTACATTCTAGACAACAATAACTCACTGTTCTGTGTATTATTTACACTTTTCTCTAGGGCACAGGGTAATTATTTTTAAAGTTGCCATCCGTACCCACCATGAAGCTCTTCAAGTACCACCAAAAGACATACATGTTTCAGTCAACACTGTCCTCTTTAGAAAACAGACAAGGAAAGAATCCAGCTACTCTATTTCCCTAGAGTAAACATTCCAGCAGTTGGCTCCAATGTGCTCCATGAAAGTCAGGAAAATTTAAGACCGAGGCCATAGGAATGTCATCCTTCATACTGATTACACAATAAAAAGATACTTCTAATCAGGCTACCATAAAGATCCCCCTCTTTCAAAATATGCTCAGAATTAAAAATGTTTAATCAGAAATGGGCTCTTCTCACAAAACCCAAAAGACTCCAGAATTGTGCAATAATCTTACTCTGAATATACTAAAGTAATGTAATTATTGCTTGAAAAAAGCAGTGAAAAATATTAAGAGTAGTTATACATAAGAGCTCACCAATTATGCTTAGATTAAAATGTAAAATCATTTATGGAGAAAAGCTAAGTATGCAGGATGCCCATTTACCCACATTAGCTTGGGCAAAGAGGGGAGGTCACTGAGGGAAGACCCTATAGATAGATATAAACCTGAATGTGCACAATACTTCTGGGGCAAAGGCTTGGTGCTTAATATCATGTTTAAAAAGTGAGAAGGCTATTTTCATTGGCTGCTGTAATCTCTGATGCCTCACTGACTAGTTAAACTATTGGGTATGCTCTGAATGCCTTTTTTATTAGGCCAGCACACAGTTATGTAGCAGCAGCTGCTCAATAATGTAGTATGTAACAGCAGCTGTTCAGTTCAGTACTGAGCAGTTGCTCACTATGGAACTGCATTTTTCTGAAACTCTGGGTATACACTGTCAGAGCATCCTTTTACAAATTGACTCCACAGTGTTAAACCTTAGGAATTGAGTGAGTATATACATCTAGGTTAATCTTAAGACTGAATATATTGGGACTTCCCCTGTGGTTAAGACTCTCTACTTTCACTGGAGGTGGACATCAGTTTGATTCCAGGTGGGGAATCCCGCATGCAAAAGGGGGGAGATTGATTATATTATTGTCTGTATAAGTACATATCATAGAAATCCAGATTTGTAAATCATAATGATTAAATGCTCTTAACTTAGCAAAAACGTTTACCCAAGACTCACTCTTTAAACATCAGTCTCCTCCACTGATTTTGGCATGATCTAGTTTTTGCTTTATATTAAGTTTCCTGATTACAGGAGTTGTATGACCTGAGGGGTATACTTAGAAATTTCCGCAAACTCTAGTCTATTCCTAGTAACATACAATTAAAGAATGGAGATAAGCTACAGAAACGCCCCCAAGAACTTAATCTCTGTTTAACCAACCACCTTATCTTTTTCATGAGTTGTATAACAGGATTCTTTTTCCTTTTTTCTTTCCCCAAACATTCTCTGGTAATGAAACTACTGATAAATGAACATCTGGACACTTGCCCGGGGAGGGAAGAAAAATCCAACAAATTGATTCATCTAGAGTTGCTGTCTCTGTATAAAGAAACTAAAACACTGAAATTCATTTTTTAAGTCCCTTTTTCAAATAAGAGCTGATAAATGATGTTAATTCAGTTTTACTTTTAAGATCACAAGCTCTCTAACCTGGGATGCAAGGCTGTTGCTCTTAATCAGAAATTTCAAAGGCCATGAAGTAGAAACGAGGGAATTTTAAAGAATCATTTTGGAAAAAAAATCCCTGCCACTCAGAGAATCAAATCATTATAAATGAACAAAGGCAATGTCTGGATTTTTTTTTAAGTCTTACTGAAAGGTCCTGTTTTAAAATAAGGGAGCAAGGTTTAAGCTGAAAGAGGAAAATGATGCTCAAACATACAAAGGCCGCAGGGTTTGCAAACTCAGTGTCTTTGAGGCTAGAAGGAAAGGAGAGAAGGCACAGACTTCATTACATTAAAAATGGACAGTTGCCATTCAGTTCAGTTCAGTCCAGTTCAGTTCAGTTGCTCAGTCGTGTCCGACTCTAGCGACCCCATGAACCACAGCAAGCCAGGCCTCCCTGTCCATCACCAACTCCCAGAGTTTATCCAAACTCATCTCCATCGAGTCAGTGATGCCATCCAACCATCTCATCCTCTGTCGTCCCCCTCTCCTCCTTCCCCCAATCCCTCCCAGCATCAGGGTCTTTTAAAATGAGTCAGCTCTTCGCATCAGGTGGCCAAAGTATTAGAGTTTCAGCTTCAGCATCAGTCCTTCCAATGACCATCCAGGACTGGTCTCCTTTAGGATGGACTGGTTGGATCTCCTTGCAGTCCAAGGGACTCTCAAGAGTCTTCTCCAACACCACAGTTCAAAAGCATCAATTCTTCGGCACTCAGCTTTCTTTATAATCCAACTCTCACATTCATAAATGACCACTGGAAAAACCAGAGCCTTGACTAGACAGACCTTTGTTGACAAAGTGATGTCTCTGCTTTTTAATATGCTGTCTAGGTTGGTCATAACTTTCCTTGCAAGGAGTAAGCGTCTTTTAATTTCATTGCTGCCATCACCATCTGCAGTGATTTTGGAGCCCAGAAAAATAAAGTCAGCCACTGTTTCCACTATTTCCCCATCTATCTGCCATGAAGTGAAGGGACCGGATGCCATGATCTTTGTTTTCTGAATGTTGAGCTTTAAGTCAACTTTTTCACTCTCCTCTTTTACTTTCATCAAGAGGCTCTTTAGTTCTTCACTTTCTGCCATAAGGGTGGTGTCATCTGCAGATAAGCCAACTGCACTTCCATGAAGGGGTACGAGCCTGGTGTGGAAAATCCTCTGACTTTTCGATCAGATCACTATGCAGAAACTTTCAAGTTTTAGGTATTAAGTGATTTATTATAAAAATTTTATGGAAAAAAAATCCTGGTTAGAAAGAGGAGTCAAAAAAAATCTACAATCCAAAGTGGGCAGGCAGTGTGTGACATGCAGACTCATCTCCAAGTCCCAGTCTAGTTCCAGTCTCATACTGCATGGTGTAAATGACTATAAATGCTTAGCATTCCCTAGGAGAGTCAGTATTAGACATATTAGAAATATTTTCAAAGTCTATTAGGAAATAGACTTTGGCCTAGAAATGGTGTTTGAGTATTAATGGAAAAAGTGGGAAGGAAAGATGGGACTATACACATATTAGAAAGAAAACTAATATCTCCATTATCTTCTGTTGGGCTTTATAAAATTCAATGTTAGAATTCTTTTTATACCTAAAGGGCTAGAGTGGGCTGAGTTACAATGCAGCATGGAAAACTGATCATTGGTTAATGAATGACTTCTGGATATTGTTAGTAGGTATTAAGCTCTTTGGAAAATGCCATCATATCTCTGAAGAAAAATTCAAGAAAAACAACAAGAAAGAAAATAATAATCACAGAGCATGCCAGCAACCAGAATGAAATACAACTGCCGAATAAAAGAAATGTTTTCTTTGGAATTGATGTGCTAGTATCAGTAGTCACCAAGGATAGGTTGATTAAATCCAAGTCAAGTTTAACTGGCCACAGTCAAGTATCACTTTAAAAGTCAGTCAATTTGGTCAGCTCATTCTGAAAAAGAACAGTGTTCTTACTCCATTGTCACTTGTGATTCAGACAAAATATCTGGTTTATCTGAAACAACATTCTTTAAAAAAAAAAATACAAAATATCATTTTTATATAAAACTCTACCCAAACGAGTATGTTCAGGTTTACACAAACATACACACATACATACTTTTAAAATTCCAGAAGTCCAGACACAAGCCCATAGGGGTGTGTGGCCATCATAGGCTAATCATTTAACTCTGGCAGTTGTAGGCCTGTTGTGAGGTGGGTGGGTCTCTGACCTACACTTAACAGCTGTCAGCTTTAACACTGTGAGGAAATCTACCCTATGAGGAAATCTTTACCTTTAGTTCAAAACATCTGAACAAAACTCACGACTGAACTAACAGAGATATGTTAACAGGACACTTGGCACAAAAGGACTAAGAGAAAGCGGGTCTTATATGGTCCTTCAGGCTGTCAGTCATGTAAACAAAAGTGAGCCAGCATCCATGGTGTTCAGAAGGTAAGAGTTCAGGTTGAACTGTCAATCCCAGATGGTACTGAGGACAAAAAGATGGAAAAGGGTTAGACTGATTTATAAGTATTTAAAATTGGCATCTAGGTACCTATAATCAGCATATAAAAGTAGCTCTTAAAAAAAAAAAAGTAGCTCTTATTTCAGTTCTGCTATACTGATCTTCTTTCAGAAAATAAATGGCTTACAGATATATGAATTATACAAAATAATTGATAGGAACTGAAATTTGTTAAGGATTTGTTAATGCCAAATACAAAATTTGCACTTTAACTATTCTTGTGACATACTCTACCTCAGGATGGGTGTTTCTGATCAGGATATTAAGAGGAAATGTACTGTGAACTTTTATATCTTAATATCAAGTGTGTTAGAAATCAAATTTCAGGGAATTCCCTGGTGATCCAGTGATTAGGACTCTGTGC
The DNA here is from genome assembly GCF_963930625.1 of Muntiacus reevesi. Taxonomy (NCBI): domain Eukaryota; kingdom Metazoa; phylum Chordata; class Mammalia; order Artiodactyla; family Cervidae; genus Muntiacus; species Muntiacus reevesi. Next base: position 145,095,293 of record NC_089252.1, on the reverse strand, counting down.
TTTCCCTGCTGAGGGTTCAGGTTCAATCCCAGGTCAAGGAACTAAGATCCCACAAGCTGCACAGTGCAGCCAAAAGACAGAAAAGAAATCAAATTTCAAATAGTCTAAATCCCGAGCCCTATTATCTGGGCTCTATTGTCCTTTGGCACCTGAGCAGAGAAAAGTCTTCCATTTAAAAAAAGAAAGAAACATAACATGGCATGTGCTAAGAGAAAAGGAAACAATCTATGGGTCCCGAACATTTATCAGACCAAATAAGAATTACTTCAGCTGCTTTTACAACACATTGTCAGGGACTTCCCTGGTGGTCCAGGGGTTAAGAATTCGCCTTGCCAGGCGGAAGACTAGTGTGATCCTTGGTCAGGGAACTGTGATCCCACATGCCTGGGAGCAACTAAGCAAGCTCTGGTTCTGGAGCCCACAGCAACTAGAGAGAAGCCTGCACACGGCAACAACCAAGGTCTTAAGACGCAACCAAGACCCAGTACAGATCAAAAATAAATATGAAAACAAAGCAAAAAAACACATTGCCAGACCCACTCCTGGAGACTTAATCCAGATGGCTTGTACTGACATTTGTGAAGATGTAGCTTACTCTTTTTTTCTTCTCTGCATTCACCATGGGACCATCACTGAGTCTCCTTTTAGCCCTGCTGGTATTACCTGGGCTTTGAGGAATGTTGTTGGCCCTTGGTAACAGCCTCTTTTGGCCCTTTCAGTTACCTAATCTGTAATTTAGAGGCTGATTTTTTTTTTGTTATAAGAATTAAATGAGACTATATGAATAGGCAGGATGCTGAATTCACACAATAGATTCACAGTATGCAGGCGTGCTAAGTCACTTCAGTCGTATCTGACTCCGTGACCCTATGGACTAGTACAGTATAGTGGAAAAGGCACTGGGGCTGGGATCAGGCTCCAACTCTGCCACCTCCTGTGATCTTGAGCAAGTCATGTATCCTTCTGGAGCCTTATCCTACTCATTTGTAAAACTAGAAAAAATAGTACATTTGAAAATGCCAAGGACATTAATAAGCTATCACATTTTGTGTGTGTATGTCTGTGCTCAGTCATGTCTGCCTCTTTGTGACCCCATGGTCTATAGCCCACCAGGTTCTTCTGACCATGAAATTTTTCCAGGCAAGAATACGGGAAGGGTTTGCCATTTCCTACTGTAAGGGATTTTCCCCAATCCAGGGATCGAACCTGCATCTCTTGTCTCTCCTGCACTGGCAGGCAGATTCTTTACCACTGTGCCACCTGGGAAGCCTAACTCATTTAGGTCTTTGATATTTTTTCAGACATTAAAAAAACCCATCAGAGGATGGTGATGACTGTGAGAAGATGAGACAAAATGGAGCCCATGATTAAAACTATTCTCAACTACCAGGCTAGGAATTACTGAAACACACTAGCCTCAGGGCAGAATAACAGCACTTCACCTTTCACACACATTTTAGGGTCTTATGACTTAAGGTTGTAATAACCAAGAGCAATTGTAAGATACCGGACAATTCACTGCAGCCTATTCTCAAGTGAGCTAAGGTAGTGGGGTGGGCTTGTAGTAAGCAAGGGCTGCATTTTTAGTTCTCTGACCTCCAGATTATATCACTTGATGACTTAGTAGAGAAAACTCCTTCATTGGAGAAGTTTGTGGTATTGCTTGGGGACACTGCGAAATGGGGCTAAATGGCAGAGAATTAGCTAAACTTTTCAAGGGCACAGGGGTACGGAAATGAATAAACTCTCAGTTCTTAGCTATTGCTGGCCCTGCCCATTTTCTACACCTACCAGAAAAAGCAATCAGGTGCTTTTGAAAATTTAGCACAGGCCAAACAAAATGAGCCTATCAATTGGCAACTTTTGACCTAAAATGTACTGTAGCACTCATCAGAGCATTAAGAAAAGTACCTTTGATATGGTACTGTTCTGGGTGCTGCTAGACACCAAAGCTTGGTGTCTTAAAGTGTATACTACAAAGTGTATACTAGATATTGTAGGATGATTGGTAATGATAACATGGGCTCTGGAATTAAGCTAGTCAGGTTCAAATGCCAACTGCCGACTTACTGGTGATAACGTTTTAATTTTTGGTCCTTCAGATGTCTTATCTATATCCTTTTGTTATAAGAATTACATGAGATCATGTGAGTGCTTGGGCCTCCTAGGTGGTACAGTGGTAAAGAATCCTCCTGCCAATGCAGGAGGTGCAAGAGACTCGAGTCTGATCCCTGGGTTCGAAAGATCCCTGGAGGAGGGCATGGCAACCCGCTTCAGTATTCCTGCCTGGAAAATCTCATGGACAGAGGAGCCTGGCGGACTGCAGTCCATGGAGTCACAAAGTCAGACACAACTGAGCCCCACACACCCCCTCCACACACACACACAAACGTGAGTGCTTAGACACCCAATGAGCACGCGTTAGTCATTTTTAACATTCCAAAGCTAAGGTGTCAAAAGAAGGTGACACATCTGGACTCATTGGTCCTGTCCATGGAAAAAATAGAAAGCACTGCAGAGGGCAGAGCTAAAGGAAATGTCTCAAATCAGGACCTTCAAAGTGTTACGCATATTATTTTAGCTCAGAAATTAAACCCAAATAAGCAGTTCCCTGGTGGCTTAGTGGGTACAATTCCAGACTTTCACTGCCACGGGCCCAAGTGCAATCCCTGGTCAGGAAGCTAAGATTCCGTAAGTCACATGGCACAGTGGCTAAAAAAAAAAAAAGTAAGAAGGAATAGCTAAATGAGGAAGGACAACATGTAGAACATAATTCTAAGATAATTTATATGGTGTTAACTTACAGTATTCAATTCCTGTAAGACAGACAGGGGAAGCTTGCAACAGAGAAAGGGAAAATGAAGTTCTGGTGACACACCTGGGACAGATTAAGTGCTGACTTAGCTTTTCCTGCCGTGTGTTTGGTGACAAGCCTAGTAGTTTACTGTGTCTGAGCTTTGTCTTTGTGTTTATATCTGGTCTGCCAAAGTGCTTTCGTATCTAAGCTGAACAATTTTCCTTTCTCTTTTCAAATACACATACTTCTTATTGGCTACCTCAATGGTGAAACAAGACTACAGACAGAGAAACATTCAGCTTAGAGCAGAGAAAGGCAAAATGACCGTTTTTTTCAACTTTAAATATGGTAATGATGTAATCTTTAGCAACAGCAAAACTGAATAGGTAGTAGAAATTAGTGTTTGGTGTCTACAATTCATCAAGTGTTCTCAGAACTAAATGTATGTTGTATGTTGAGGCCTGAATGATGTAAATTTGAATGAGGGTCTATTCCCATGCAGATTTTTTTTTTTTTCCAACCACTTAAAAATGCAGAACTTTAGTTCACAGACCATACAAAAACAGGTGGGAGACCAGTTGGCCAAACCCTGGTTCACATCATAGAATAGCATATAAACATGCTTTTTTATGGGACTTTCCTGGCAGCCAAGTGGGTTCAATCCCTGGTTGGGGAACTAAGATCCTGCATGTCTTGTGGCAAGGCATCCCCCCCCACAACAGTTTATTTTAAAAAGGTGCTGCGTTCAGGTACAAGGATGACACATATTTATTACTGGTCTCAGACTGATTGTGAGGAAATAAGAAACATCAAGAGCCAAGCATTACAGTAGTGATGTTCTCACTGTGATACGGCTGCTTAAGTAAGTGATCTTAATATGTGTGCCACGTTTTATGTGAGGCTTCTTATAGACCCAGCTTGGTTCTTCTCCAATGTCTTCTCTTGGAGTTGTACCTAATTTTATTGCCAGTTTTCATTCGAATCCATTGAGGAATGGGACGATTCTGCTTTTGCTTCTTGGCCAGGAATCGCTTCATCCTGAAAGTCTTGTGAGAAGACATGGTGCGGACAGATCTCAACCGCACATAGGATGGCGGAGAAGAGAAAAGAGCCCCATGCAGATTTTTTTTCAATACTAAATGCCACAGAAATACATGATCCCAAGTCGGGTGAAATTTGAGAATGCGGAATCACAGATTCAGAGCAACACTGGACATGAAGGGCCGAGTATAAACACAAAGAGCTGACTATAGATTACAGGCCAATTTTTTTTTTTTATTCCACAAAGGGTCAGCGTCCCTGGTTATCCAGGTGTAAACTGTATTTCTCTAACTCTTATAAAGTGAAAAATCACTAACAGTGTGGGTCTAATATGTTCTCCAGGTGGTAGTTGATGTTTCAGTATTTCAAAGCTGTTGAAACCCATTAAGAGTATTTTCAAGGTTAAAAAATTTACCAGGAAACCAAATTGAAAAAAGAAGAAAAAACTTTTAAATTACGAACTAAGTGTACACATTGTTAAGTGTCACTAAAAGCTTGTTTTAACAACTCCTAAAACCACTAACAGGACCTCACAGGAGCCAAACTGCAGCTCTCCGCATCCCTGTTAATTCCCAGTATGCTGTAGCAGCAGTTATTTTATTCCACAGAGTGCATATGCTGGCGCTGGAAGATTTCAATTTCAAATGTTGTTTACTGTACCCGAAGTACTGGCTGAACAGAAAGTACACTTTACATGTGAGAGCATCTGATGGAATATAGCATGGGAGTGTTAACACTGTAAAATACTACACACATAGTGATATACACTGCAGCTTAACTGGGAAGAAATTTGCCATCATTGCAAGTCAGGGCCTTCAACTGCAGGACTGCAACAACTTTTAAAAGAAAACTAGCAGCTTTTACCTGGGTTTTTAAACATTTGTATATCTGAGACTGACCGGACCTACCCAGACTCTGGAGAAAGGTAAATGATAGTGTACCGTCTTTACAAAGAACTTTGTCAACATGGCCCTCACCTACTGAGGCCATACGAGAACTTAAGACGTCAGCCCCTAGTTATTTTCAGAGTGCCCTTGTGACCAGTTTGGGGAATGATAGTAGGGAGAGAAAGGGATGTGAGGAATGATGGCTAGGGAATTTTCCTCTCATGATTCTGCGCTATGTCACTGGAAGGGCTGAGGTAAGGTATGGTCAGTGGAACACATTAGTTTACCGTGAGTGAGTGAGTGAGTCTTAGTTACTCAGTCATATCCAACTCTTTCCGACCCCAAGGACTGTAGGCCACCAGGCTCCTCTAACCATGGGATTCTCCAGGCAAGAATACTGGAGTAGGTGGCCTTTCCTTTCTCCAGGAGATCTTCCCAACCCTGGGATCAAACCTGGGTCTCCTGCACTGCAGATGGATTTTTTACCACCTGAGCCACCAGAGAAGCCCCCAGTTTACCCTTAATGAAACATAAAACAGTCCATTCAGTCTGCGATTTTGACTGTGTACAAAGTATTGGAAACAATGCCTTTAGGGGCTCAGGTGAACAGAGATCAATCAACGGGCACTCCAGAAGGAAGACACCAAAAATGAAAAGTCCTTCGACTGCATCCCCATTACTGTTCTCACCAAGTCAGTGGCTTTAAAAGGCCTGATTATTTATGTCCACCAGACAATGTGATTTGGTTTGAGATAATCACATGGTGTCAGGCTCCACATGTCAAAATGTCAGAAGTGGCTGAAGAGCAGCAGCTCCATGCTGAAGGGACCCATTTCCTCTGACTCCAGAGCTCCACCATCTGGTCTCAAAGTTTTTCCCTCTGAGGGAATGGCTGAAGAGAGGCAGCTCAGTGCAACCCTGCAGAGAGGACTTGGCAACCAGAGTGACACCAAAGGACTCGCTGAGAGGAAGCGAGCTTTGCAACGCTCACATCCAGAGCTCCTCAGATTGCCTTGCAAGTCGTCTTGGGCATGCTTCAGAAAAACATGACAATTCTGGTAGAAGGTGTTTTTTAGGAATAAAACAGATGGTTCCTTTTCTTTCAAACTTTTTCTCCTCACCCCAAAGTCTCTTGAAAACACCAGTTCATAAATGCTACCATCTTTTTCTATCACAACCCTCCTAGAGGAGGAAGGGGAAGGTTTCCCAACTCTAGTGCTCAAGAAGAAATACCATCAGGAGAGCTCTGTACTAATACGAGACTTATTAAAATCAGGACTCCAGAGAAAAATTTGATAAACTCTTTAATCTCTGCAGAAAATTGTTGAAGTGATTTTCTAACAGATTAGTTACCACCACCTACAAGTAAGTTTTACCATCTGTCCATTTATCATCTATTTTAAGCTTTCTCATCCCTCTTAACTGCCACTGAGAAATTTAAAGTGAAAATAAAAGAATCCTGAACCTGACAGTGGTAATTATCTCACTTATATTATCTCATTTATATTAATATGGATCAAGCCACCCTAGTTGAGATTTAATCTTTTATAATTAAAAATGTATAATTTTATAATTAAAATCATCCAGAGAACTGCTGGAGTCAGTGCCCCAGTCCCTGCACTGACCCACTGCCGACCCACGCCTCTCGAGGAGACCCTCCAACACTAGTAGATTTCAACACTGAACTTGCACAATGGCTTTGAAACCAAGAGTAGTGGATTTTGATGAATCCTGAAACAAACTCTTTACAACAATCAAAGTTGTGGTCACTTTGGAGTACGGCGAGAGAGCAACGTGGAACAATCGCTTCTCATATCCTTCAATGGCACTGACACCTCCGTCCATCAGAGAGATAGGTTCATAAGTTTGCTGAAAAATGAGAACAGGTTTCAGGTTTTCTAAGTGGACGAACATTCCAGTGTGACACTTTCCAAATATATTATTGTTCAAATTTCTAAGTTCATTGCCCATATGTAGCAGACAAAAATCTTTGCTAACCTTTTATGCAATAAACACTTTACTGAGCACTTAATATATCTCAGGCACTACTTAATTAAAATTAAATTGAAAATAAAATAAAATTTTATAATTTAAATAAAGTAAATTAAATTGAAAATAAAATTGAAATTAAAAGACGCCTGCTCCTTGGAAGAAAAGTTATGACAAACCTAGACAGAAGATTAAAAAGCAGAGACATTACTTTGCCAACAAAGGTCCATATAGTCAAAGCTAGGGTTTTTCCAGTAGTTATTATGGATGTGAGAGTTGGACCATAAAGAGAACCAAGCACTGAAGGATTGATGCTTTTGAACTGTGGTGTTGGAGAAGACTCTTGAGAGTCCCTTGGACTGCAAAGAAATCAAACCAGTCAATCCTAAGGGAAATCAACCCTGAATATTTATTGGAAGGACCCATGCTGAAGCTGAAACTCCAATACTTTGGCCACATGATGCGAACAGCTGACTCATTGGAAAAGACCTTGATGCTGGGAAAGATTGAAGGCAGGAGGGGAAGAGATGAGATGGTTGGATGGCATCACTGACTTGATGGACATGAGTTTGAGTAAGCTCCAGGAGTTGGTGATGGACAAGGAAACCTGCTGTAGTCCACGGGGTCGCAAAGAGTTGGACATAACTGAGCGACTGAACTGAACTGAACTAAGACACTACTTTAGGTTTTGGGAGTATAGCTATAAACAACACAAACTGCTTTCTCTTGATTGTACTAAGGGAGATAAGAGATTAAACAGATGTAAAGAAAAAACAATTATTCAAAGGGTATGCATAAGGAAATTCCTCAGCCTTTTAAATGCACTGTCATTTGATAAACTAAACATGCACACATATTCTGTACTTTGTATTATAAAAAATTTATTGAATTATCTAAATAAAATTTTTTAACATATAGTCAGTCTTTCTCAGAATCTTACAAAGACGATTATGCCTCAAACAGATAAAAGAAGCTGGCCCTTGGGCAGCAAAAGAGTTCAGTGTTGTTTGAGAGAAGTAGGTGTCAAGTTGTCAAGGATCCTACCTAATCCAGTGCCCAGGTTAGAGTTCAGAAAGAAAAAGAATGCCATCTTTCAAACATGTGAAACAAAGTCTTTTCCAACAAACAGTTGAGTCCTAAATGCAGTCTGTACAACACACATGTCTGGCTGTGTTCACACAGTAAACCATAGAAACACACTGGCTCTGATGGTACCTGCAGACAGTGTTTACTCAGTGTAGCCATGGATAGCATCTTCAGTCAGCAGGACTCCACAGATGCTTACCGTGTGTGTCCAGAGTCCAGGAAGGACATGCCCAGTGCAATGAAACACTGCCAACCCTGAAAGAGAAAATACAGTCATCATTCACCAAACTCTGGAGAGCCCTTACCCCCTCACCACCCACACCACACTGCTCAGATGCAAACCTCTTTGTTGTACTAATTTTGATACTCAGCTCCCTTTGTTCCTACTGCTCTGTGTTTGCTTCTTTTATCTGATTGGGAAAGTTCCATGATGACCACTTTTTTCCAGGCTTATCACATTCCTTACAATACGGGGAATGACTGACTAATAAAACCGAGATAGTCTCCTGACTAAACAGTAGCACCTCACTCCAGAATCAGTGCTCGGCCTTAAAAGTAGGTCTTCAACAGTTTCTATAGCGTCAGGCTGACTGAGAACAATTCAGCACTTCTGCATAAAGGAAAGATCCCTTAACTTCTACAGCATTTCCTTTGGGCGGTGGTGTGTCTGTCTGTCTGTCTGTCTGTCTGGGACTTTGAAGTGAAAGCCCGAAATCCTAACGACTGTACCACCAGGGAAAGCCTTGCTGCGAATTTTTAAAACAATTTCTGTCAAGACCATAATCAGTCACTTGGGTTTCCCAAGTCCCTATATTATAGGCTCATCATAATCTTAGTGTGCCCATGGTTCACTGAGGAGGAAAAAAAGAAGCGCTATACCTACTCAAGTAATAATTTTTCAATATTTACTAAAATGTTTTCCCAATCAAGTACCTACCCTGTGGCAGATACTGGCATGGGAACTAGGTCAGTGTTAGAAAGATGAGCAGAGGGTTTCCACTCTCTAGCCTTGCCATTCTCTGTAGCAGATACAGTATAAATTCTGCTGTCCCTAATCCTGAACCCTGTGCTTTTTAGAGAAACCTGTGTAGAACAGGGAGATAGATGTGTTGTAGCTATCACTGCTTTTCACTGATATATATCACATTATAGATCTGGAAAATAGAGAAAGAATATACCCATAATCCCACCATCCTAAGACAACTACTCTTACCATTCTTATATAATCTACTCTAGACTTTTGATAATTTTTTGATTATCTAGGTATACATAATTCTGCATTCCTTTTTTACAGAGCTATGTTTTATAACCATCATTTTTAATAACTCTAGAATAATTCAAAGAGAGAATATCACTATTTACTAATTTCAACATTGGACAGCTATTAAGTAGTAGAGTTGGGCAGGGTTATGAATCCACATGTGCTGCCCTCCAAAGATCTGAAATCACAGGACACAGCTCCCTTCTCCAACCCCATCTTTTACCACTCTCTACTTTCTACATAGCTCATCTTCTTTGAGTTTTTCAAACATACTACACTCTCTTGTCAGGAATTATTAGGAATGGAAATCAGCTGGAGTGACAGAAAAATGACAAAACTTAGGAACCAAGGGAAAAATTTATGGCTAAAAATATTCTTTAGTCACGGCTAGTTTAAATATTTCATGTAAATTGTGTCAATAACCTGAAGATAGATAGCTATGTGTTCTTTTGGGTTCTTTCTCTTCTGAGTGTTAGCCCCGCCTTGACCACCCTTACCCCTTCCAACTGGACTTACCAAGTAAAACACAAAGCTCAGATAAGCTACGCTGACCACTGCAGCCACCACATACAATACCATATGCCCTAGATCCTGGACATAAACCACGACAAAGTACATGTTGATGGAACAGATGATAAGGACCACGATCCCGCCCACGATCCTCAAGCCTCTGTAAAAAGAATCAGCACAATTATTGGTGGCATAGTTCACCCTGTCCACAGATGGAAAAAGACACTGTATCTCCTTAGGCAGGAGTAAGCAGCATTTCAAAATAAACTTAAAAGTAGATCTTATGTCCCAGATTAGGTTAAAAGGGTCAAAGTTAAGCAATGTTAGGGAGAAAGAAACGCTTCCCTGGTAGTTCAGACAGCTAAGACTCTGCCAGCAATGCAGGAGACCTGGGCTCAATCCCCAGGTCACGAAGATCCCATGGAGAAGGGAATGGCTACCCACTCCAGTATTCTTGCCTGAAGAAGACTCCATGGTCACAAATTACAATGGGTCACAAAGAATCAGACACAGCTGAGTGGCTGACACACACAGAGAAAGAGGGAAAATAACACTATCAAATAATCCCTATTCTTTAATTCCCTAAAAATGAACAAGCCCTAAAACTGCAAAAAGTCATGAGTCCCTAGAGATGAAACAAGTCATTTCAAATGCTGCATGCCCTTTAAAGATGTACAGAAAAGGTATCAGAACAAAAAATGTGCTTTCCCTCCTTTGTTACATACACAATCTCTATCTTTTGTTTTTTTGTTTTTAATTGAAGTAGAGTTGATAATACAACGTTGCACTTATTTTTTTTTAACTTTTGGCCATTCTCTGTGGTATGTGAGACCTTAGTTCAGGTAAGTCCCCAATAGTCTCTATTTTCTAAGTCACAGATTGAAGAGGCAGCTCTAGCAATCACTTCTTAAAGCATATAGCTCCTCTATAACTGATTTTCTGACTGGCCTGTTTGATGAAGATACCCTTCCCCCCCACACTTTGGGAACTAAAAGAAACACACTCACAGTCCATTGGCAAATTCGCTCATGACTGGTCGCAAGCTCGTATATGTTAGGATGGGTATGAGGGCAAAGGGAAGCTAGAAAAGAGAAAACGAAGATCAGACAAGGCTATGGAGGGTTCCTGTAACACCCCAGGGGGCGGCACTCTTAGCAAAACAGAACCACAGACCTTGCTTCACCTACTCTGTGAGAAATTATTCCTGTCATCACAACGTGCTGAAGGGTTGTGTGGAAATCTGTAGCATGAACCTAGCATCAGTGATGCTCATAGTGTCTTAACAAAATTTGTATCTGCCAAATTTTCTTAATCTCCATAAAACCAAGGAGTGTCTTATACATTATTTAGTGTTTGCTTGGATTCACAAACAATAACACTGTGTTCTTTGTGTAATTACAGCTTATAATTTCCATTCAACAGGCTTAGAAAAAAAAACCAAGTCATTTCTAAAAGCCTTTGAGATGCCAGAGATTTCATATGCATTCACTGTAGACCAAGAAGGTGTCTCTTTCTTCCTCTGAATTTTCCCCACACCCACACTGGGCTTGGTACCTAACGGCAATACAGAATGCCTCCTGACTCAATAGGATGTGACACCCCAGTTCTCTCCTCACTTGTAAGCTCTGAAGAACATTCAGGAAGTCATTCAACCCTGTGAGATGCTCCACATCTTGGAAGACGGCCACAAGCAGAGTGGGGATGATGGCAATAGAGCGGGTCAGAATCACTCGGGCAAAGCGTGACCATTTTAGGTTCAGGAATCCCTGGGAAAAAACACAGGAGGATGAATGTCTGGAAGAGGAAACAGAAAAAGGTCTGGGGAGGTTCGGGAAGGCACGGGATTAAGAAGGGACAAAAGGGCAAGGGCCTCTAATCTACCCCAGTCACAGCAGCACGTACCTCCATGACAAACTGGCCGGAATAGGTCCCTGTCATGGTGGAGCTCTGCCCCGCAGCCAGGATCCCCACCGCCCAGATGTAGAGAGCGGCAGGCCCGAAGTAACACCCCAGCACAACACCCTGGAGAGGCAAGGGAGAAAGATCACCTGAGACAACACCCCAAACATACTCCTTTATGTCACTTCCTCTACTCCTGGCTATGCACCCACCTCTACCAAGCACTGTGCTGGCACTGTCCCAGAAGCGAGACTCGGGTCCTGACCTCATTCTAGAGGCTTTCAACCTAAATTATGCTGGATGGGCCCCCATTCCTCCTCAGTCTAGTTCCTTCTCTTCTCCAGGCTCCGAAAGCCTTTATCCTCAACTTATATGTTAACTATTAAAAAAAAAGTCTACAACACATTTTCCAAATTATATTCCTTAACACAGTATTCTGGAAGATGGTAATAGAAATGGAGATAAAGCACAAATGAATTCTGGAGATGCTACATACTATTTATTCTACCTTTGGAGGTTCACAGTGTAACTGGCATAAAAGGGACAGAGGTCCCAACAAAGACCACTTTCCTGGGTCTTTCCTGGTGGTCCAGTGGTTAAGATTTCATGCTCCCAATGTGGGGGGCATGGGATGATCCCTGGTCAGGGAACTAGATCCCAAATACCACACAATGTGCCCTAAATAAATAAAGTCTCCAGCCACAAGGGTGAGGGATTGGGGAGGAGAACAAATATATAAAAAAAAAAAAGACCACTTTACTAAGAACACTTTCTTTGACGCCAATTAACGCCTATAGCACAAAATGTCATCAACATAAGTTTAAGAATCACGGATACAGTTCATCTTTTCAGCTGATCTTATATTTCCTTCCACATAATCCAAAAGGCTTGTCTGGCATGGGACCTCTGAATAACAATACTCAACAATCCAGAGAAGATATGCTGAGCTCTGAAGTGAACCCTCAGAAAAGACCAAATACTATGCTAAGAATCTTGACTCAGGGGCAAAGATCAGAAATCTGAACAGGTTTACCCCTTTGTAGATGTCCACAGTCAGTGTTGAGTTATCATCAGGGAAAAGGTGAGTATGGGCACTGCTGCTGTTTTTACAGACCACAACCTGGAACCAAAGTAGTTTAGGAACAACTTTTAATTTTGAGTCCAGGACTCAAGAGAAGAAGACCTCTCCTATAGCTCATTCACAGGTCACCTAAGAGACAGATGCTGAAGGCAAGAAACTGGACATGGATTCTGATGAGAGCAGAGATTGGCCACAAATATGAGAGGACACCCAGAATAGGGAGCCCTTAGTCAAAGCAGAGACAGGAGTCAGAAGTCCTATAATGGGAAACAAAGGAGTCATCAAAACTAGACTGTCAATCAGGAGTCAAGAGGACAGAGAATTCAAAGTGACAAAACAGCCTGTCTAGCCACAGATCCTGTTTTCTGTGTGTTGATTCCTCCCAACCTGTCATCACCAAATGGCAGGACTGGCAAGCAGCCGGTAGTTGGTAAACAGGAAGGGGAAGGGGATGAGAAAGAGCAAACAGATGTGAAGCCACTAACAACAGCAAGAGGCAATCTTTGTCCGAGGAAAACTCCCTTCCCAGCCAAAATCTGGGAAGGATGGACTGAGCTTCACCATGGCCCCAGAGTGTAAACCACGACTGGGGCGGTGACTTAGGCGCAGCACTGAGATCTACTTCCCCTGAGCTCCAAGTCACTGTCACGTTTTCCTGCCCCAATCAGCCTCCTTACCCTCACATTCAGTAGTACCCAGGTCCCCGGCTTACTTACCACCTGCTCGTTGGTTTTCTCAAAAAATGCTTCAGCAAACACTGAGATGACACAGGTGTTGATGATAAAGGAAACAAAGAGAGCAATGCAGCAGTCAATGAAGAAGTACTTATTGGCTTCTTGAACTTCCTGCCTTTTGGCTCGGTCTATATGTCTGGACTAGAGAGGTAACAGCAAAAGTCATTTTTTAAAAACTGTTAGAACAAGTTACTTGCAATATTTCATGTGTGTGGAGTCCACTGCAAGTCCTCGATGGCAAACAACTGATCACATGAAATGTGTGAGATTCCGCTTACATCCTGGTTCACTGAGTAAGAAGTCATGACCCTATGATGATATCACACATCCCCAAATTGGAAAAAGTGACTAAGTGACTTCTGAGCCCTCAGTTACTATGGCTGGAAGAACCGCTGACCTACAAAAACAATCTGATTTCAGACCTAAATCAGAGACAACCTTAATGACAAAAGTCTCTGATGATTGTGATGGACTGACTGGTAAAAGCCAGGTTGGGCTTATTTTCCCGAACCACTAGGAGTCCATTCAGGCTTCTGAGATTTAAAGATGAGAAACCTGGTACACCTTCAGTATTTTTAGGAGTGACTTTAGTCTCTTCTCTATGGGGTCTGTTATCTCTGGTCACCTTTGCGATAAAAACAGAGTCCAACTGTGTGGAGTCCAACTGTGGAAAAACAAGGTGCTCCTTCAGGGCTCTAACAAGTGTAAGCTAAGTGTCCCTCCCTTGCAATTAAAGGAAAGGGTCCCATGAACTACACAGGCCACTGAGATAAGAAAGGTTTTGCTCACCTTGACTAAGGCAGAATGCAGGTATATGTTGTGTGGCGTGATAATGGCGCCCACAATGGCCACAGCCTGCATGATCTGTGGGGTACGACAGTCTGAACAGGATGGCAGGAACATGCCTTTGACGATTTGGGTCTGGCTGGGTTTCACTGTAACATACTACATACAAACAGAACAGCTGTTAGCCTTTTCTGGAACATGAGACCAGGGAGTATCAGTACTAGAGACAGTGCATCCGTTACTCCTTGAGCCCCTTCATCAACAACTACACAGGACATGAGGACCACAGAACAACCCAAAAAAGCCAAGCAGCACAGTTCAGAGAACTTAGGACTGGAGCGTCCAGACATTTCCTATTGTGTTTTATATATACAAAATAGATGTGCAGAGAATGTAACTAATATTCTAAAGAAATAAAGCAGCTGCTAAGGGCCTTATTGATAATGGTATCACAATAACTCCTGTCAGACACCCCTCAGAATACAGCCGATTCTTGATTACCCACACTAACCATGCTTCTGTGCTCACCATGTATATACAAATCACTTACGCTTGCCACTAGCATCTGCTGAGACTCACTCAGAAACACTTCTCATACACACTTTTTTCCTGGTTCAGCATTTCCCTTGGAAGCCTTAGATCAAGGTGTATCATCTACTCAGAGCAGATGCATTATTAAAAGCTTATTAGCTAGGGAAATTAACAGAAATCAATTAATAATAATTGGACATAGAAAGGTGCTGGGTTTCACTTCACTACATATAATGGTAGAGTTAGTTTTAACCCAATGGAGTGTTGGGACTGGGGCACAAACCAGGAAATATGCACTGTATCCCCTATAGTTCATTGCTACAATACAGAGACAGTCCGAGCTGCAATTACTGTCAACCAGGACGAGCAAAACCAGAATCCGTTTAGGTAACAGCCAGAATAACCCTGCAACCGCTTTCCTAACCCTCTCCAAGGCTGCTCTGTTATTGGGATGGCCAACCTGGGACCTGGGAGATTAGTTTGGAAAGTTCCAGAAACTCTAATCAATTGAACTAAGAGTCCCTGCAGGCCTTCCTGGACACTAGTCTTTGCTACAATTCATTCCTTTAAAATTGGCATAAGGTTGAATTTGGCTTTTTGTTAAAACCTACTGTATCTTATAATGAAAGAACAAAAATCTTGTTTTAAAAAGCCAATAAAAAAAATAAAGTTAATGAATAGCCTGTAATACTCACCTCATAGCCAAATGTGAGGGCCATAACAGTGACGATAAAACCAAAAAATGCTTCTAACTTTCGCAAACCTGAAGGGGAAAATGTAGCAGTGAGTTCATAGAAGGCAGATTTCCCTGTAAATCACATGATGGAAAGCAGCTCCTCTGACTGACCCCTCCATTCCCACACTCCTTACCATAGTTGTCCAAAAAGAGAAATGCAAATGTATCTGCAATGGTGATGAGAACTCCACCCCATAGTGGAATCCTAGGTCAGAGATAAAAAACAGAGATTTAAGGGAAGAAAAGAAACATTAAGAATGACCCTCTTAAAAAAAAAAAAAAGAATGACCCTCTTCCCAACAGTTCTCCAGATATCTGACACTTGGAGGAGTAAGGACTTGGGAAAATGGATCCATGGTAAGTAGGCCAGGCCCTGGGTAGTTTAGGATCACAGCACTAAATGAAACCATTTGTTGTTGCTGTTCAGTCATCAAGTTGTGTTCAACTCTTTGAGATCCCATGGACTGCAGCACGCCAGGCTTCCCTGTGCCTCACCATCTCATCTCCCAGAGCTTGCCCAAGTTCACGCCTATTGAATCAGTGATGCCATCCAACCATCTCGTCCTCTGTCGCCCTCTTCTCCTTCTGTCATAAATCTTTCCCAGCATCAGGGTCTTTTACCAATGAGTCTAGCTATTCGCATCAGGTGGCCAAAGTATTAGAGCTCAGCCTCACCATCAGTCTTTCCAATGAGTCTTCAGGGTTGATTTCCTTAAGATTGACTGGTTTGATCTCCTTGCTGTCTAAAGGACTCAAGAGTCTTCTCCAGCACCTCAGTTCAAAAGCAGCAATTCTTCGGCGCTCAGCATTCCTTTTGGTCTAGCTCTCACATCTGTACATGACTACTGGAAAGACCATAGCCTTAACTATAGGGACCCCTGTCACTAAAGTAATGTCTTTGTTTTTTAACACACTGTCTAGGTTTGTCAAAGTGAAACAATACATTCATTCAAACTTTGTCTAGTATTTCAGACATTCAGGACACAAAACTGAAAAGCATTGGTCTTATCTCTCAATGACCTCACTTGGGATAAACTGACATACAAATTAATTATAATACACCCTGCCACATATTGCATAACACAGGTATGTATTACCCAACATGAGAACATGAAAGATACACAGCCTACATCTGCCAGGAGAAAGGAAGGTAGTTTCAGAAAGGTTCTACAGAAAAAATAATACTTGAGTAAATCTTGGAAATTGAAAATGACTTGTGTTTTTCTTTTTATGTTGTTGCTTAGTCTCTAAGTTGTGTGCAACTCTTTTTCGACCCCATGGATTATAGTCCGCCAGGCTCCTCTAGCCATAGGATATCCCAAGCAAGAATACTGGAGTGGGGTACAATTTCATTCGGCAGGAAATCTTCCAGACTGATGGATCAAACTTGTACCTACTGCTTCACAGGCAGATTCTTTACACTAAGTCACCTGGGAAGGACTTTTGTTTTTATACTTGCTTTGAAATCTCACAAAACATTGATTACTTTCTAGAAGAAAAACCTCTCACCTTCCTGCAGACAGGAGATTGATGGCAATAGCTGAGCCAATAACATCTTGCATATCTATACCAATGATAGCTAACTCCACCATCAGCCACAGAAGGATTCGTGGAACCTAAACACCAAACAGCAGAAAGACATGGTTCTAAATAATCATTTCAAAGAACTTCCCCCATAGTTTAGAATTCACATTTTGGCAGTGATCCATAAACAGTCCTTTATTAAACTTTAGGTCTAGAGATGAAGGACCAGAACTCAGCTTTGGCCCCCTGCTGGAGAGGGCCAGGCTGCTCTCTGTGGCAGAGTCTGTGAGTCAGGGTCAGGGCAGCAGCTGATGTAAATTTCTTCTTCCATTTCACTTGACAGAAAAATGGAATTTCCACTCATTATTTCCACTAATTTTTTTTGCCTAAAAACAACCCTAAAATTCTTAGGGGGAAATGAGGATGCTAAGATAGTCAAAATATTGTTCAGGAAAGAACAGAAATATTATAGAAAAAATATCTATCCTGACCATAGCTGAAGATACAAAACAAACACGAAAAGGCTGGAGTCATCCTTAATATAATAATGCACAAGCAAGTTAAAAAAGACAGATATGCAAAAGGGACTCAGGGTAAAGTGTTGGAATTGGGTGTCCAATAACAAAATCTGGAAGATAATCTCGTCAAATAATTAAACAGAAAGAAATTTAGTAGTGCCAGCTCACTGAGGGAGGGGGGTGGGGGGGACCACTTCGTGGTACCTACCACTGAAAACAAAGTCACAAAAAGCAAGATCTGAGGTACATGAAGAAAGAGAAGCTAAACAAACTATAAATTACCAAGTTTTTTTTTTTTTTTCGAGATGCATATAAAAACGAACCAAAAAAAAAAAGCAGGTAAAGATACTCTCTCACAGCCAGGAAAGGAGATTAAACTTTAAGAAAAAACTGGAGGTAGATACTTATCTAAAGATCAAGTCAGTTTAAAGCTATCTTCCAGACCCTGCGTCTATCCACTCCTGACTTAAGCAGGAACAAGAAAGACCTAAATATCCAGAAAGAAACTACGGAGGACAGTGTAAACTCCAGGGTCAAGGTAAAATGAAAAATCATCACTAACAAATTCAAAGATCCTGCCAAACATGCCCTGGTGAAAAAAAAAACTCACTTCAGACTGACAGCAAAGACAAACAAAAAAGAAAATATGAACAATGCAAAGTAATGGAGTAATACGGATGAATGAATAAAAGCTTTAGAGAACACCCCCACCCCTTTGAGAACTGGGCCCTGCTGGGTGCCGGAAGGCACAGTAAAAGGTAAGTGTTTACTCATAGAATTTGTCTAAGGAAACTTTCTGGTAAATAGGAATCTCATGTTAGATTTTGAAGGAGTGTAGAAACATGGTTTAGCAGCAAGAGAAGCTACAGAATTTTCCTTGGGACTGCCAGTCCTCAGGGACACAGATCCCCTCTTCCTCCACTATTTCAGTATGGGGTCAGGGGGAGGCGGCGGGACAGCACAGGTTGCCAGACACACAGGTACCTATGAGTAACAAACAATGCTTACCCTAGGATACTGTCGGTAACACACTTCAGCAAGATGAAGTCCGGTGACCACTCCCAGCCTAGCTGCAAGCGTTTGGAGCAGGACCCCGATGATGGTGGCCAACAGCAGAACCCACAGCAGCTAGAGAAGAACAAAATCCCACCATCACACTCGTGAGACAACTGGAAGTTTCGGTTTGGTTGTTTGGCAATGGGAATGGGAAACAGTATGCTTAGGAAAGCGCCCCATTCAGGGATCAAATGACCTGAGTTCTGTATCACATTCTGCACAGAACTTGCTAGGTCACCTTGTACCTTTCTGAGTCTTAGTTTTTCCTATCTGCTGTTTCACTTTTGTTCAAGGAAACTACCTGGGTAGAATAAAATTAAAAACCAACTACATGACAAAATAAAATTTAAAAACAGATGGAAAAGTACTTTTCACCTAAGTGTCAGAGCCAATGAAGTATCAGTATGTAGCCACCAAGGCTGATATCCAGCAGGTAGAGCAGAGGAGAAGACTGTGGTGTGCTCTGTGTGTTTAAAAAGGAGAAGGAGGATTCCATGCTCACCTTAAAACCAGCCAGAGCTCCAGACTGCAAATCACATTCAATGTTTCCTGGATCCACAATGCTCATAAGAAGTCCTGGTCCTGTGAAGACCCAGAGTTTACGAAAGCTAAAACAAGAGCACTGAAGAGAAAGGAAAACAAAGTAAAATGATTATCACCTTCGGGGGAGAATGGATACACATGCACATTTATGACTGACTCCCTTTGCTGTCCACCTGAAACTATCGCAACATTGTTAAATGACTATAGGCCAATACAGAATAAAAAGTTAAGAAAAATAATAATAATAATAAAGTGTCTCTTGGAGAAATAAAAAAATTAACACCTCCAAACTGCTGATCTAATTTATTATTTTATCACATACAAAGCAACAATATCAGTTTCATAAACAAAGGATTTCGGAAGTTGGATATGGGTGTGTCCAAGTTTAACCGCCATCTTATCCACTGCTTATCAATAAGCTGGTCAACTCTGTTCAAACAAGAGTCCAACCCTTCTCTTACTTGCCATTTCCAAGTCTTTCATTCTAAAACCCCAGCGAGAATATCAATACCATCCAAATGGGACAAAAGGCACCGTAAAAAAAGGAACCTGAAATTCATGGATCAAAAAATGCTCACTAGTAAAACTTGGCAACTGTTTTTCAAGGACCTTAGTTTCCTTAACAGTTTCTGTTTACTCTGACTGCAAAAATTCAGTCTTCAGAGATTACCTGCCAGAACTGACTCTGAGGTTGCTGATTTTGAGTTGTCCAGCAGACTCTGAATTCATAGATTTTCCCTAAATAATAGATAATAATGTTTTCCCCCAAGGACCTGTCACTAACCTCCTCAGGAACGGCATGATTCTCATCCAGGTAGGTGGTGAAGGGCTCCTCTGAGAGCCCGCCAGAGGACTGAGGAATTGAGGGGTTACTGTAGGCAGGGTTGATGGCACCAAGACTGACAGAGTCCCCATGGTCTCCAAAAGCATCTTCTGAATTAACAGATTTGAGAAGAAGTGAGTTAAAATTAACAAGATACTCTAATATTAATAAACATCTTAGAAATACTGAAATTAAATATTTTAATACCTAAATATGTAAGACTGACCTGACTCTATCTCAATTTACTTTACTTTTATTTATATTGTTAATAAATTAAGTTTTGAATAGGCAATACATTCACATGGCTGAAAATTTGAGAAATACAAAAATGCTTATGGTGATAAAGCTCCCTCTCAGCCCTCTTCCCTTGTCACTCAGCTCTACATCAGTTGTCAACATAAATCTCATAAATGGTTTCCCCCTACTTTCACACTTCTTTGCCATTTGCTGATTTTTAGAATCATTTCATTTTCTTCTAAAATCACTGATGTCTAGGGCTCAATATATAACATCCCCAGACTAGCCTCACTGATAACCTAAAATCTTAACTTTTATAAGGAAATAGTCAGGCTAATGGGACACTACCCTCTCTACCCCGCATCCCATTATTTGGTAGGATTTACTCAAAGGATTATCCTTGGACATTACATCTCCATCAGGCTTCCCCCAAAATTGGTAACTTGCAAAACCCCGCCACATTTCAGGCTAAAATCTGAAGCAGCAGGGAAACCACCAAACAAGAACCCTTTGCCATCTGACTAAGACCTGCAGTGAAGAGCTTGGGGAGAGGGGAAGAATCACCCTCATGACAGGAGGGCTCATTGCAGACTAATCATCAGCGTTTCCCTTCCTCCTGCATTGTGCTGCTAATTTTAAATGCAGGGGCTGGGAGAAGAGGGCTAACCAACAAGAAAGTTAGGAAACTCGGTGTGTGTAACCATCAAATGGTTATTTTTAACCACAAAGCTCTAATCTCAGGGTTTCCAAGATACCTTTGCAGCTTTCTAAAGGGAACTGACCCACTTCACCTTAAGTGTTACTGAACTGAGGAGGAAATTTACTGAAAAGGAATGGAAATTCTAAAGGAGAAATTTAATCAGGAAGGATTAGTCAAAGCACAGTCTCATTAAACACTCTATAAGGCGCTAGTTCAATGTTTTCCTGCTGCATTCTCATCTGAAGCAGCCTAAGCACCCTAGAGGTTTTTATGCCAGGCTGCAAGTTAGACTGCCTTTACAAGTACTGAAAGTGTTGGTCGCTCAGTTGTGTCTGACTTTCTGTGACCCCATGACTGCAGCCTGCCAGGCTCCTCTGCCCATGGAATTCTTCAAGCAAGAATATGGAGTGGGCTGCCATTTCCTTCTCCAGGGGATCTTCCCAACCCAGGGATTGAACCCAGGTCTCCCATACTGCAGGCAGATTCTTTACCATCTGAGCCAGCAGGGAAGCCCTAGCTGAGCACTACTGCTATAAGAAACCAGACTTGAAGCTAATCTTAGCTCATCTCAGAACTGGAAATAAGTTTTGGGGGAGGTCTCTGTGGTTATAAATCCATTTCATTTACAGCCTAAGTCACCAGGTGGTGACCCCTGAATGGAGGAGGTCTCCATGATATTGTTGCATGGGGGACAATGGTGCTTTAGTGCGCAACCCCATGAACTGTAGCCTGCCAGGCTCCTCTGTCCATGGATTTCCCAGGCAAGGATACTAGAGTGGGTTGCCTTTTCCTTCTCCAGAGCATCTTCCCAAACCAGGAATCAAACCTGGGTTTCCTGTGTTGCAGGCAGACTCCTACACTGCAGGTGGATTCTTTACCAGCTGAGCTACAGAGAAGTCCTGGAGGACAGGAAATGCAGACAATTTTTGATGGAACAGAGGACAAGAAGGACAATATGGTAAGTTTGTTATTGGCTGAAGCCTAATTCCAAACAAAAATGAGTCAATAGCACAAAGCAATAAATTACCATCTGGAACAGGTATCTGAACAGAAGCTGTAGGACCCAATACTATGGAGGATACCTGAGTGTCTGAGTTCATAGAATAGGATTCTGGAAAGGAGAGACGAGACGGAGAAGAATTAACAAGAACAAATAAAAAAAAGTTCAAAACAAGCATTCTGTGACTCTGTATGACTGAACCCTTACTATATGAAATGAATAATTGTTCTACTGAATTAGATAACCTTGAAAATAATCGCAGTTTTCTGAATATGATTAAGAGATGTTTAATAGAAAAAATGTAAAAGTCTTAATCATGTTTTTGGTGGCAAGAATTCAAAACCAAACTGAAGTAAAAAGTATTTCTGGGAAGTAGGCAAACAGGTTTTAATCAGCCTCCACAGAGAGCCCTTCTGGCAGTCTCTGCCTTTGCCTCCAGATTAATCCAAATATTTAAAAGACTGACTTCCCCTCATTTTGATGGGTTTTTAAGGATAGAATCTATAACTCTTTTTGATCCAACAAACAACTCAAGTGAGCGCAAGTCTCAATTTTCTCAGAAGCCGGTGGTAGGGGTAGGGGTGTTGGCGGGGTATCTTCTGGAGTGTAAAACATAGCCCCTCATGCTAATTTAGAAAACATAAGAACTCCCTCACCAAAAAATAAATTAATTAAATAAAATAAAATAGAAGTGTCCAAAAGTATTAAAAGCAGTTATTTCTAAAAGAACATTATTATTAATATTGTTATTATTATTAAAAGTTTCTAATTTCTGACCTACTCATGAGGAACCAATTCAATTATTAACAGATTATTTTTGTCGTGATGACTGATATCCTGTTTCAGAAGGCACCAAAGTCTTCAATACAATTAAGGAAAATTCCTATTCACAACAGGCCTTTAAAGCTTATCTTTGAAAAGTAAACAACTGAGATAGTAGTGTGCCTTTTCTTCAAGTATGAAGTGTGAAAAGGTGCTTGTAAAATAATTTTAAACAAAAGTATCTCAAGACAAAATTTTTAATAAATTAAAATTTAAATAAAGTTTTACTATTAGTATTCTAAATGATTAGTCTCATAATTACTTACAGAGCTAATAAAACACAATAAGTCTAATCTTTTCTGTGAAATCTCTGTCAAGAGAGAAAATGGATTCTAGATTTCAACTTTTTTTTTTTTTTGCTGCGCCATGCAGCTTGTAGAATCTTAAGTTTCCAGAACAAGGATGGAACTCCAGTCTGACAGCGAAAGCACTGAATCTTAACCACTGGGGCAATAGGGAACTCCCTAGATTCCAACTTTTTCATCAGAACATTGAATCAGGTTTCACAAAATTATATGCATGTCCATTATTTGTTTTTATACCTTATTCAAGATTCCACACTGTATTTAACTGCCTTGAGCAGCTTCAGCTTCATGCAACAAATCTTGGCAAACAGTCTTTTCATTTTTATTTTATTACAAATATTTTCTAATTTTCCTTGTTAAGTCTTCTCAGATACACCCATCATTTAAAAGTGGACATTTAATTTCCACATGGAAATTTTGTTTAAACATGGGATTTTCTTTAAAGTATCTTTAATATTTTTTATTTTGATACTAATTTCTTATTTAAATGCTTTTTTCTCTGCAATCACCTCCTCTGTTTTTTTCAATCTAACTTTATTGAGACTTTCAATGGCTAAGTCAAAGATCTCTCTTGGTAAATGTCACATTGCACTTGAAAATATGTGGGTTATTTGCAATTATCTTTCGATATTGATTTCTAACATGATTCCACAGTGATAACAGAACAGACTCTGTATGATTTTAATACCTTTAGATCATGAAATTTTTGCACATTGCTTTATCTTCCCAGATATGTTCCAGTGTCTCCTAGTTTATAGTCTATGGGAACATGAATAGAATTTGTATCCTACTGTTGTGTGAAAATTAAATAAATCTTAATTATCTTGAATTGCTTTACAGTGCTTTTCAGGCCTACTGTATCCTTCTACTTTTCTGTATATTCATTCTATTAATTTGGAGACTTTGATATTGACACTCCAGCTAAAATGCTTAATTCATCTAGTAAAAAAAATAATTGAATTTACACCATATGTACTTCAGTCAAATCAGGCCAGCATATTATGCACTAAATGATGTTCTTTTTTGTAAACTCAAAGTTTCTCACTTTGCAAGAAGGTCCCAATTCTGCTACCTATATATACAGCAGCTTTTTGGAAGGAGAGAACCTCAGACAGAAGTCTTTCTTTAGAGCTTTCCAAATAGTAGCAAGAGAACCTGAGAGAAGCTTTTAAGCTTACATAAAGAGCATAAGTCTGTCAGCAGACATTTCTCTTTATATACACAATAAGGAAATAGGGAATAAAGATATCTTTGATTTCACAGCACCCACCCAAGCTCTTAGCATTAAAAGTCAAATATTAGAAAAGATGCTGCTTTGTAAATACCAGTGTGTAACCTCTAACCGTCACTTCACTGAGTCAAAACTGAACCAAGGACTTCCCTGATGGTCCAGTGGTTTGAAGAGTCCACTTTCCAACACGGGATGCAGGTTTGATCCCCGGTTGGGGAACTAAGATCCCACATGGAGAGGTAACTACTGAGCCAGCACCACAGAGAGAAACCAGAGCATCACAGCTGAGACTCCATGCAGTCAAATAAATAATAAACAAAATAAGTAAGTGTTTAAAAAGAAAAAAATCAACCAAAGCTGCTTAGTATCTCTGTGTATATTCCAAGGGACCACTGCTGACTTTCTAACATTAGAGTAAGATTTATGTATAGTTTCCCCATTCACTAACAAGAAGTGTAGCCAGGCTGCCCAAAAGTTCTCCACCCAAGTCCCACAGCCATCCCAGAAACAGAAGGAACCAAGTCTGCTGCAATCATGGTCTTTTGGGCACTGACTTAAAACAACAACAACAACAACAACAACAACTGGCCTAGGCCAAGACTATAAATGACATATTATCCAATAAAAACTAAATAAAGTTTTCATTTACCCAACATAGCTATCATGGACAGACCCAGTACTGCATAGCTGTAGTTTCCCGTCTTACTTAATGATAAAATAAACTCAGCAGAAAGTCCATTGTCACAGGTTATCATATTATGCCCTCAGGTAATGAATGACAAGGATGAAAAACAGGCCTAAGGGTTTACGGGCAATAGGTTCAGGGAATCATAATTCCTTTACTGTGGAATCTTTTAGGGGAAAGAAGGCACTTACAGGGAATAACAAAAACTCCTACATGCTAGGAAATGTTCTGAGCCCTTTATCTGTATTAATTCAAAACTCATCATCAGCTCTTTAAGATTGATATTATCAATCCCCATTTTAAGTATGTGGAAACAAAGGAACAAAGAGCCTAAGAATCTTGCTCAAAGGTTTACAGAGCCAAGACGAGTTGGGGTTCAGATTCCACGGGAATCAAGGGAGAAACACAAGGTCCCCTAGTTGCAGCGATATTCACTACAACTATGGCCAGTAAGTTTCTGGAAACCTGTCTCCTCTTGCCTCGCATTTCGTAGAATTTTTGCTTTTGATTTTCACTTTAAAGAGGTGTCACATTCCCGTAACTTCGTAACACTCCTTATGAAAGCAGTGGACGGTACGGGAATATCTTTACACACAGGAAAACTCAAGTCCAGGTTACTCAACTTCTCCTTCAATGATGCTCTTTGAAATAGTCTGATATATGAAGAGAACTGGGGGAGACCAATTGAAAACAAAACAAACAAAAACAGAACATCCAAAAGTAAACACAGCTGTAACAGCAGGAAGCCTTCTCACACAAGGAGTGCGACAACGCCCCTACAGAAGTTCCTGGGCCTGGAGGCCGCACAACAGCCCTAAAACCGATCTACACACCAGGACTCGGCGGTCTGTCCAGGCCCTTCGCACGAAGAGGCGCTTCTTGGATGTCGCCCGGAGTAATACGAATTCTTTCGCTGAAGTGCGGCGGCGGGAGGCCCAGGGAGCGGACGGGACACCAGGGCTCCGAAGATAAGGAGGCCGAGGGGACCTTGCCTCGCGTCCGTCGGCCTCTCCCGCGGCGTGAAGCGGGGTCAGCAGACCTTCGACCACGGGTGCCGGGACCGCGGCAGGTCCGCCCAGGGGTTCAGCCATCTTCTCTTTAGGTCGCGGCGGGGAAGGGGCGAGGCCCCTGCGACCTCCGGCGTTCGCTTCCCGCCCCCCGCTCCCGGCGCCCTCCCTTCGCTCTTCCTTACGCGTCCAGGCCCTCCCGGCCCGCGCCGCCCCTCGCAGACCCGCCCGGCGCCCCGCACGCCAAATATTGGCCGCGGCGCCTGCTCCCAGGCTGGCCCTCGAGCCGCCCGGAGCCCGGGGAAAGCGGGGCGCCCGCGTGACCCCTGACCTGGCCCGCTCCCCACCTTACCGGCTCCGCAACCACCTGACAATCGGTCCCCGCGCCAGCGGCTCCATATCCCTGGAGCCAGCGCCACGCCAGCCTACCCCCTACACGCCCCGCGGCTGACCCACAGGATCGCAGCCGCATATTCCTATGGCTTGGACTCTCCATAGTCGCCGTGGGGCCAACGCGCGTGGCAGGCTGACTACGGATCCCGAGTCTCCGCCCACTCCGGGGCTGACTAGGGGCGGGGCCACGGAGGCCTGGGCGGGAGCTGTCTGCGGCTGAGCTAGCGGGGAGCTGGTCCAACCCACACTGTGTGCTGGAGTCTCCCACCCCGCTAGCAACCTGCAGAAGAGTAAGTTTCCGGCTGTAGCTCGCCGTGACCTCACGTCCCTGGAAGACAAGATCATTTCTTCTGAGACACGGCTCGGAGAGAGTTCCGACTCCACCCTGCAAAGTATAGCCGCCTCTCGCCCCCAGAGCCACATTATGGTATCCGCGGCCCCACCAAGAGCGCCCCACAGCTGGGAGGGACCGCGAAGCCTCAGCTAGTGCAGCCAGTTCGGCGGCGTCAGGGGCTCTGCTCCCAAGTCTCGCAATGAATTGTTCTCCGCTCTCCTACTCAGCTGCCTCGCTTCTCCTCCCAAACTTTATTTTCCACCTACCCAAAAGCAGTCCCGCTCCATTCCCAGTTTCAATCGCACATCCCAGAGTCTTTCTCTGAAGATGACGACCAGGCTAGTGATGCTTCAGAAGGGAGAAAATAGTCTTGACTAACCATTCTAATCTTCTACAATGTCGTTTATAGCTACCAGAAACATTCTTAGACCCCTCTCTCTCCTGGCCCCCACATCGCCCCATAACCGCTTTCCTTAAAGGTAACCAAGCTTATCTAAACAAGTCATAGACCTAGAGAAGAAAAGCATAAAACTCTCCAACATCTTTCTTCGTGTAAAAACTGCTAGGAGAAATTTTTATTAGTTGATAAAGGAGTCCAAGAGAAGAGTAAAAGAGAGTAAACTGCAAAAACCAAAATCCAAATAAAGTACAAAGTACAGGCAAATTCAGGGACCCAAAAAACTGGTCTGTTGATGATCAGTCATCTGATACAGGCGGGTTTCCTTACAGAATTTCTCCTAGAGAGAAAAGAAAATGCACAAATTAATTCTGAGAATCTCTCTGCAACACATATGGGGAGTTTCAGAAAGGCTTAATGAAGTTCCTCCAGAACAGAACCTTTCCTTTGGGAACTTCTACTGCAACTAAAAAATAAAATGGCTGAAGGCATCCTTGTCGTGTTCCACGTCTGCTTTGGTGGGTAGATTCCCTGGGTTGTTGTATATTTACTTTCTGGCTACTTACTTAGCTCACACTGCGGGGCTGCCTCCTTCTTACTCTGCTTCTTCATTGTGCAGGCTCAGTCTGATTTTCTCCACTGCTGCCCCTGTTTCTTGCCTCTATATATGCAGTGGAGTGCACCTTCTCTTGGTTAGACAATGCCTCTTATGCTTCTCTGGGCAACACATTGTTAAAGATACCAGAGGAAATTTCAAGAAGCAAATAACACTCTTAGAAGCATAATCAAATCTCATCTTTGACCTGCCCTGAAAAGAAAAACTTCATATATCTGCCACTCCTGGATATTAATGAACAATTAATTGCGTTTGAAAACTTTTATTCTAAGATTTCACCTCTGTCTCATTTTGCAGGAGCTAGAGTCACAGAACAGCATAGCATCACAAGATGAAGATGTCTTTATTCCAGGACTAGAAGTAATCCCACTACAATCTAATCTATCTCTTTTTTCCTTGTTCTACAGCAGACAAGTTTCCTAAGGCAAACCTGCCTTAGATTGGGTTGGGCTCAATGTATCTGCCTTCATGGGAAAATAGAAGAAAAAAAAGAAGAAATATGAAATCACCCAAGAATAAACCTGTTTAAGGAAAGACCCTATTTTAGTTTAGGACTTCCAAAATAGGAATGCATTTTACAAGGAGACTCTAGCATAGCACCCCTGTCGCTTTTACTCAGGAATTGCTCCCAACATACACACTCCAGTCTTGCCTACTGGGTCCCTACTATTCACTGATAGTAACTGACAACATTAATGGAATTCTTATTATGCATCAAACACCATATGTAAAATGTTATAAACAGGAATTAATCCTCACAATAAATTTGTGAGGCAAGAACTATAATCTTAATTTTGTATATTAGGAACCTAGGTCTGAGGGAGATTAAGAACTTTGCCTAAAGACCCACAACAAGTTAGTGATAGAGCCAGGCTTTGAATAAAGAGTTGTTAGATCCAAGAGCCAGTACCCCACTACCATACCATAGTGTCTCCATCTAAAACAATTTCCTTCCATTCAAATCTCCAGCTTGGAAATGATCCTCTTTTATAAAAGCCTATTCATGTAAATTCACTGAACATTTCACATTACCACAATAGCCAACTGATTTCTGTATAGATGCTAATATGTATCTGTATCGTATGTGCTTTTTATTTGAATAGGAGACTTTTCCTTCCATACTCATCTCCCATCCACTCTCTCAATATTCTTTTTCAAGCTTTTGTTTTCCCTGAACTGCCTGAAATTAACTCCTCCTGTTTGTATCTGCTCAGATGTTCAGTCCTGTCTGACTTTTTGCAACCCCATGGACTATATATAGACCACGAAGCTCCACTGGTCTATGGGATTTTCCAGACAAGAATACAAAGAGGGTTGCTATTTCTCCTCCAAGGGATCTTCCCAACCTAGGGATCTAACCCTCATCTCCTATGTCTCCTGCATTGGCAGGCGAATTCTTTACTAAAGAGCCGCCTGAGAAGCTCTCCTAACTTCTCCCATCCCTCCCTTTTTGCTGGAGGACAGAAGGAATAAAAAGTGCCCATCAAAATGAAATGGCATCTTGAGACGGAAAAGAAAGGCAGGCAGCTCCATATAATCATGTTTCAGTTTACTATCAGCATTACTGTGAACAAAGCTAGTAAAGGGGATGGAATTCCACCTGAGCTATTTCAAATCCTAAAAGTTGATGCTGTTAAACTTCGCCACTCAATATGCCAGCAAATTTGGAAAAATCAGCACTGGCCACAGGATGGGAAAAGGTCAGTTTTTATTCCAGTCCCAAAGAAGGACAATGCCAAAGAGTGTTCAAATTGCCGCACAATTGCGTGCATTTCACATACTAGCAAGGTAATGCTCAAAATCCTTCAAGCTAGGCTTCAACAGTATGTGAACCAAGACTTCCAGATGTACAAGCTGGATTTAGAAAAGGCAGAGGAACATAGAAATTAAATTGCCAACATCCATTGATCGTAGAGAAAGCAAGGGAATTCCAAAAAAAAAATACTTCTGCTTCATTGACTACACTAAAGCCTTTGATTGTGCAGATCACAAGAAACTGTGGAAAAGTCTTCAAGTGATGGGAATACCGGACCACCTTTCCTGCCTCCTTCGAAATCTGTATGCAGGTCAAGAAGCAATAGTTAGAACCGGACATGAAACAACAGACTAGTTCCAAATTGGGAAAGGAGTACATCAAGGCTGTATATTGTCACCCTGCTTCTTTAACGTATATGCAGGCTATATCAGGCAAAATGCCCAGCAGATGAAGCTCAAGCTGGAATCAAAATTTCCAGGAGAAATATCAATAACCTCAAATGTGCAGATGACACCACCCTAATGACAGAAAGTGAAGAGAAACAAAAGAGCCTCTTGATGAAGCTGAAAGAGGACAGTGAAAGACCTGGCTTAAAACTCAACATTCAAAAAACTAACATCATGACATCCTGTCCCATCACTTTATGGCACATAGATGGGGGAAATGTGGAAACAATGACAGAGTTTACATTCCTGGGCTCCAAATTCACTATGAACAGTGACTGCAACCATGAAATTAAAAGATGCTTGCTCCTTGGAAAAAAAGCTATGATAAACTGAGACAGCACGTTAAAAAGCAGAGACATCACTTTGCTGACAAAAATCCATATGGTCAAAGCTATGGTTTTTCCAGTAGTCATGTATGGATGTGAGAGCTGGACCATAAAAAAGGGTGAGAGCCTAACAATTGATGCTTTAGAACTGTGGTCCTGAAGAAGACCCTTGAGAGTCCCTTGAACAGCAAGGAGATCAAACCAGTCAATCCTAAAGGAAATCAACCCCTCAATATTTATTGGAAAGACTGATGCTGAAGCTGGAGCTCCAATACTCTGGCCACCTGATGGGAATAGCCGACTCATTGGAAAAGACTCTGATGCTGGGAAGGATTGAGGGCAGGAGGAGAAGGGAACAATAGAGGATAAAATGATTGGACATGAGTTTGAGCAAACTCCAGGAGATAATGAAGGACAGGGAAGCCTGGCATGCTACAATTCATGAGGTTGCAAAGAATTAGACACCACTGAGTGGCCGAAAAACAACTTACAGAGTGAAATTGGGCAATGGTCCAGAAGCATGGGTGACTGAATTCCACACCATCCAGGAGCCACTGGGACAATTATATTGTTAATGCAGGGTATTAGGTTAGGTGCTCAAAATAGGACCTGTGTTCCTAAGTCTAGATTTATGAGGAGTAACTACTTTCCTGGAATACATCAGTAAAAGGTTGCCATTGTTTGAGGATCAGCAGAGCATAAGGGCTACAAGACCTTAAGGATTATTAAATGATACTTATTAACTACAAAGCTCTTGGCAACAGAGAAGTGATTCAATGAACAGTACAGTCCTAAGTCCGGTCAGTGGAAAAACAAGAGGACCCCCTAGGGGCCCAAGATAGCATCAGTTATGCTAACAGTCGTACACCTTCCTTACCTGAGAAACTCATTATTGTTGTTGTTTTTATTGTTACGACTGTTAGTTCCATTACAATATCCATCTCTGTTGAAGCATTCCGGGACTCCTTCCTCCAGGCAGCATTATACATTCTGCCTGTTACCCAAACACTTCTTACTCTATCCTAGCACTAAATCATTCTGAATATACTTATTGAAAATCAACTACATACCAGGCAGAAGATGGGTGATACAACACAAATAAGATAAGCAGAATACTTTCGTGGGTTAATGTTTTTGTGCTTTCTTCTTCCACTAAAATGTGAGCTTCTCAAAAGCGGCAGGTATCTTTGTATACCTGTGAAACAGAGCAGGAGCCTTAGGTCCTTGATCCCTACCTCCTACCCGATGTCTTCTGCCTGCCTTTTGTCTGCAGAGAACTTTAGTCAAAGAATAAGTTTAATCTGAGAATTGAGAAATGTGAAAACAAAGGAAAACAGCCAAAGGACGCCTAATAATAATAATGTAGTCATTAAGCATAGTGAAGGACTTTTAATTTCTTCTCAAGGACTATAGCTAATATTCTGAGCCATATCCTGTGAGCTGTCTTATAGATACCGAAACTCCAGGTAGAGAATTTAACTACATGATGACCAGGCTGTACCCATAACATGAGCTGCCACAATTCCGAGAATTGGCCTTAAAGAAGTGGGAACAAACAGACCCCGGAACTGAAGATTAACTATACCTAAAACAATCAAGAGACACTGGTCAGACTACCACATGACCAAGTTGAAGATGACTGTCAGAGCGAACTGTGCTGTTTCTGTATGTAGTCCCCTCTTTCTGTCTATAAAATCTCTTACCTATGGGGGTAGGGGGGTCAACCTTTGGACAGATGAATACACCTCAACTCCCAGTTGCCAGCATCTGAAATAAAGCATTCTTTTCTTTTCACCAATCTGGCTTATTTATTGGCTTTGAGTTGTGAGCAGCCAGACCTTGTGTCTTTCAGGAACACCTGGTGCTAACAAAGGCCAGATATATAGGAGATGTTCCGTAAATATATCATCCCATTTTTCAAATCTGTTGTGGCTGTCAGGCAGTGAAGACTAATAATTAGACTATGTCTGTTTATATTTATGCATCTATTTCTAAAATTGAGTCTTGTGTGTGTGCTCAGTCACTAAGTCATATCCGACTCTCTCACCCCATGGACTGCAGCCCACCAGCCTCCTCTGTCCATAGAATTTCCCAGGCAACAATACTGGAGTGAGTAGCCATTCCCTTCTCCAGGGGATCTTCCCCAACCCAAGGATCAAACCTACCTCTCCTATGTCTCTTGCATTGGCAAGTGGATTCTTTACCACTAAGCCAACTGGGAAGCCCCCTAACTCTTCCCTCCCCTCCTTTTTTGTTGGAGGACAGAGGGAACAAAAAGTGCCCATCAAACTGAGACGGCATCTTGAGACAGGAAAGCAAGACAGGCAGCTCCATATAATCATGCTTCAGTTTATTATTAGTACATGGTACTTACTCACAGGGTGGGATTGGGAGAAAAATAATCCAGAAGCTTTCACAACTGCACTCCACATGGCCAAGGGGCCAATGGGACAATTTTATTGTTAAATTAGGATATGGGGTAGGTGCTCAAAACAGGACATGCATTCCTAAGTCAAGATTTATTAATGGGTTACTAATGTCATGGGCCCAGTGATTATCAAACAATTCCTATGCACTACAAAGTACTTGGCAACAAAGAAGTGATTCAATGGACTGTACAGTCCTGGGTAGGGTCAGTGGAAAAACAAGAGGACCGCTAGGGGCCCAAGATAGCATCAGTTATGGTAACAGTCATACACCTTCCTTACCCGAGAAACTCATTATTGTTGTTTTTATTGTTACTACCATTAGTTTCATTAAAATATCCCCCTCTTGTTGAAGCATTCCTGAACCCCTTCCTCTAGGGAGCATTAGCCCTATATTCTGCCTGCTATCTGAATATTTCTTACTCTACCCTAGCACTATATCATTCTGAATATGCTTATTGAAAATCAACTACATACCAGGCAGAACCGACTTAGCGACTAAACTACCACCACAACCACCATCAGGCAGAAGATGGGTGGTACAGATACAACACAAATAAGATGAGGAGAATCCTTTAGTGGGCTAATGTTTTTGTGTTTTCTTCTCCCACTAAAATGTGAGCTTCTCATTAGGGGCAATTATCTTTGTACACCTGGTGCTAAAAGAGGTCTGGTATATAGGAGGTAAACGTATCATCTCATTTTTTAAATATATTATGGCTGTCAGGCAATAAAGACTACTCATTAGAATATGTTTATATTAGTGACAGAACAACAACTGTTTATATTTATGTATATATTTCCAAAATTGAGTCTTTGGGTGTGTGCTCAGTTGCTAAGTCCTACCTGACTCTGCAAACCCATGGACTGTAGCCTGCCAGGCTCTCTGTCCATGGGATTCTCCAGGTAAGAATACTGGAGTGGGTTGCCATTTTCTCCTCTAGGGGTTATGACTCAGGGATCCAATCCGTGTCTCAGTCTTCTTTCCACCTCATCTGTTACCTCCCCACCACGGAAATTCTTCATTCCAGTTGAATTTCATATTCTCTTCATCCTGAACACATACTGGGCTTGCCAGACCTGCTCCTAGACTCCTACTCTTACTTCCACCTGCACTTCCAGGATTGAAATCCTGTCCATTTTTCAAGACATAACTCAATGTCACACACCCTATAAACCCTTCTGTGATTCTCACAGGATGTGAATATTAGCTTGCATGTGACTTTGTATATCTGTGACCTGAAACGGTGCTTTTCAGACTGAATCTCAACACATCACTGGATTATGAAATCAGTTTAGTGTGTCACAATCAGAATTTGTAAAATCAAGATTTGTAAAAATGGAATAGTGATTTGTGATCTCCAAAAAACAGGACTTAGCTTCAGGATCAGGGACAAAGTTCCAAACACTCAAGACTTCATGTGGCAGAAAATTTATTACAGTGAAAAAAGACAGAGAAAACTTCTGACACAGACATCAGAAGGGGGATGGAGAGTGCCCCCTCACTAGTCCTAGCAAGGGAGTTATATACTTTTTCAATTGATTATTAACAGTAAATCAGAAGAGGGTCTCAAGGTTGTAAAGGTCTTATCAGACCCACTCTCACAATATACATTTTAAGATGAGAGGCTTAGTCAGAAGTTTCTTAAGAAGGAGAAACATGCCCTTGAGCAGGGTACATGGTTGTTATATAAACCTTCACAGTAATCCAAGTCTATATCCGGACCAGTAATGCTAAAGAAGCTGAAGTTGAAAGGTTCTGTGAAGATCTACAAGACCTTCTAGAACTAACACCAAAAAAAAAGATGTCCATTTCATCACAGGGGACTGGAATGCAAAATAGGAAGTCAAGAGATACCTGGAGAAACAGGCAAATTTGGCCTTGGAGTACAAAATGAAGCAGGGGAAAGGTTAACAGAGTTTTGTCAAGAGAATGCACTGGTCAGAGCAAACACCCTCTTCCAACAACACAAGAGATGACTCTACATATGTCATCACCAGATGGTCAATACCAAAATCAGAATGATTATATTCTTTGCAGTCAAAGATGGAGAATCTCTATACAGTCAGCAAAAACAAGGCCGAGAGCTGATTGTGGTTCAGATCATGAATTCCTTATTGCAAAAATCAGACTTAAATTGAAGAAAGTAGGGAAAACCACTAGACCATTCAGGTATGACCTAAATCAAATCCCTTACGATTATACAGTGGAAGTGACAAATAGATTTGAGGGATTAGATCTGACAGACAGAGTGCCTGAAGAACTACGGACAGAGGTTTGTTTGTGCATGAGGCAGTGATCAAGATCATCCCCAAGAAAAAGAATGCAAAAAGGCAAAATGGCTGTCTGAGGAGGCCTTAAAAATAGCTGAGAAAAGAAGAGAAGCTAAAGGCAAAGGAAAAAAGGAAAGATATATCCATTTGAATGAAGAGTTCCAAAGATAGCAAGGAGAGATGAGAAAGTCTTCCTCTGTGATCAATGCAAAGAAATAGAGGAAAACAATAGAATGGGAAAGACTAGAGATCTCTTCAAGAAAATTAGAGACACCAAGAAAACATTTCATGCAAAAATGGGCACAATAAAGGGCAGAATTGGTATGGAGCTAACAGAAGCAGAAGATGTTAAGAAGAGGTGGCAAGAATACACAGAAGAACTATACAAAGAAGATCTTCAGGACCAGGTAACCACGATGGTGTGATCACTCACCTAGAGCCAGACATCCTGGAATGCAAAGTCAAGTGGGCCTTTGGAAGCATCACTGTGAACAAAGCTAGTGGAGGTGATGGAATTCCAGCTGAGCTATTTCAAATCCTGAAAGATAATGCTGTGAAAGTGCTGCACTCAATATGCCAGCAAATCCGGAAAACTCAGCAGTGGCCACAGGACTGGAAAAGGTCAGTTTTCATTCCAATCCCAAAGAAGGGCAATTCCAAAGAATGCTTAAACTACTGCATGATTGCACTCATCTCACAGACTAGCAAAGTAATGCTCCAAATTCTCCAAGCCAGGCTTCAACAGTTCTTGAACCGTGAACTTCCATGTGTTCAAGCTGGATTTAGAAAAGGCAGAGGAATCAGAGATCAAACTGCCAATATCTGTTGGATCATAGAAAAAGCAAGAGAGTTCCAGAAAAACATCTACTTCTGCTTTATTGACTATGCCAAAGCCTTTGACTGTGTGGTCACAGCAAACTGTGGAAAATTCTGAAAGAGATGGGAATACCAGACCACCTGACTGCCTCCTGAGAAATCTGTATGCAGGTCAAGAAGCAACAGTTAGAACTGGACATGGAAAAACAGACTGGTTCCAAATCAGGAAAGGAGTATGTCAAGGCTGTATATTGTCACCCTGTTTATTTAACTTATATGCAGAGTATCTCGTGGGAAATGCCAGACTGGATGAAGCACAAGCTGGAATCAAGATTGCCAGGAGAAATATCAATAACCTCAGAAATACAAATGACATTACCCTTATGGCAGAAATCGAAGAAGAACTAAAAAGCCTCTTGATGAACGTGAAAAGGGAGAGTGAAAGTTAACTTAAAGCTCAACATTCTGAAAACTAAGATCATGGCACCCAGTCCCATCACTTCAAGGCAAATAGATGGGGAAACAATGGAAATAGTGAGAGACTCTATATTTTAGGGCTCTAAAATCACTGTAGATGATGACTGCAGCCATGACATTTAAATAGCTTGCTCCTTGGAAGAAAAGCTATGACAAATCTAGACAGCATATTAAAAAGCAGAGACATTTCTTTGCCAACAAAGGTCCATCTAGTCAAAGCTATGGTTTTCCCAGTAGTCATGTATGGATGTGAGAGTTGAACTATAGAGAAAGCCGAGCACCGAAGAATTGATGCTTTTGAACTGTGGTGCTGGAGAAGACTCTTAAGAGTCCCTTGGACTGCAAGGAGATCCAACCAGTCAATCCTAAAGGAAATCAGTCCTGAATATTCATTGGAAAGACTGATGCTGAAGCTGAAACTCAATACTTTGGCCACTTGATGGGAAGAACTGACTCATTTGAAAAGACCCTGATGCTGGGGAGATTGAAGGCAGGAGGATAAGGGGACAACAGAGGATGAGATGGTTGGATGGCATCACGGACTCAATAGACATGAGTTTGAGTAAACTCCAGGAGTTGGTGATGGACAGGGAGGCCTGGCATGCTGCAGTCCATGGGGTCACAAAGAATTGGACCCAACTGAGCAACTGAACTGAACAGAGTTTAAACCGATTTTGTTCTGTTGTGTAATCATCAGCTCTGGGCTTAAAGAAAAAAACATCTTATGTGACTAAGATGCAGGAATGTAGGAAAAAAAAGGTTTGTCCTTTTCTCCTCCTGGCCTCTCTACCAAGGCTATTAACCCTCTCTATAGGAACTATCCGAGAATGTCAAAAGTACTAAAGTAGGTATTATTTTGTGAAACTTTATTTTTAATAATGTGTTTGCATGTATGTGTGTGTATGTACTGGGTTGATGTAGAATATGTTTCTTACTGTAGCAGTCAAAAAAGGTGGGAAAACAGCACTGTGATACAAACGCATTATTTCAGTCCTTTTGCTCTTAGTTGCTGTGGACGAGACAGGGAGCACAAAGTGGCTCCTGAGGGTGGTTTCCACCGAGGCTGAGTAAAGGTCACCTTGAATAAGTCATCAAAGTCAATCAAATAAGATTTTGATTCTGAATAGAATCAAAGACTAACACAAAATAAAACTTCCTCTGATCTTGAGCGGTGGCAAGGGTTATGTTGCTGTAAAGAGGAAAAGCTTGGGATGGGGCATGTGTGTGGTGGGTAAAAGGGAGGGGAAGAAGTCAGAAGGCAAGAGACGCGCCCTCCCTAATTGGTCGGTAACAGTTTCCCTGAACTTGGAACCCCCATAACCAGTTTCTGCTAGGCCCTGTTCTTCCTCCAGGCAAGCCTCTTTTCCTTGAATTGCAGTGACTTCTGACATGTTTTATGTTAATTCTTTACTGTCCGCAGTAGCTAGATTGATCTCTCTTCTTTATTGTCATATAGATATGTCCTTTGCTTATCTGCTTATATTAATTTTCATAGAGTGTGAATTTTTAGACCATGTGCATGGGCAATGCATTCTAAATTTATTTCAGTGTCTACTTTAGTTGCTCATTGCAAGCAGGTCCTGATAAAGGCTTTTTGATGGTGATTATGACTGTGGTGATGTTTATGACACTAGAAATCAAAGGTTCCTTTTTGTAATTTTGGGATACTGCTCCTCTTTCCCACAACTTGGTTTCAAGCTGGGCTTGTCTGAAAGCTTCCAGTGTTCAAGAAGATCAAGAAACCTGGGTTCTTCCTTAAATTCACCAACAATTTCTATATGATTCTATATGCCTCACTTTCACAATCTTCTGGTGCAAGACAAAAAAAAAGTTCACAGGACTTGAAGGGAGGGGAGAGAGGTAAAGTAAGAAAGTAGAAAATTTTTTTTAAAAAAAGAAAGACAGTAGATGTGGAAGGACTTTAAAAGTAGGACATAACTGGGGGAGAATGGATTTATGTATATGTACGGCCGAGTCCCTTCACTGTTCACCCGAAACCATACACAACACTGTTAATCGGCTATACCCCAGTACCAAATAAAAAGGTTTTTTTAGGATCCTATCTCAAGTCTACACCTCCTTTCTTTCGGGGCCAGCTCTCTGAAACACTCTTCCTTCTCCCCACAAGCCTAAATTTTCTCCCAGAAGTCTCAGATTCTTGGTGTGAAGGATGAAGAACCATCCTATGTATCATCTTTTGCAGAGATTCCTCCCAATGTCTCCTTTTACCTGATCGTTGCCACTTGCTTCTTCTTTACAGGCCTTCAAAGAGCTAGTTTTCTAAGCCTGGAGCTTCATTTATGTTCCCATTCTGTTGTTTCTAAGAGAAAGACTCAGAGGGAGGAAGTAAGATGCCTAGAATGTCAAAGACTTCTCACTAGAGAAATGTGGTGAAGAAGCAAATGGTGAGCTCCAGAAGCTTCAGAAGACAGGAAAAGAAGGCGAAATAAGCTCCAGGAGAGTGAAAGACCTAAAATTGTAAAACAAAACCTTCAAAATTATCTGAAAAAAAAAAAAAAGAATAGCTCATGATCTAATTTCTTAAATCAAGTTTTGAAAAATGGAAAATTTTGATAAAATTAACAAAGTTAAAACCTCCTACATAAAAGATATCTTAAACAAGATTAAAACATAAGTGATAGGGAAATGGGGAGAAGTTATCTGCAACATATATGTTTCTAACATACATGTTAGAAAAAGATGGGTATCTGTAAGGGATTCCTACAAACCAACAACAATGACAATAAAAATAGAGATAAACAACCAAATAGAAAAATGGACAAAAGGTATGAATAGACCATTTCCAGAAGAAGAAATAAAAACAACCAATAATATATGTAAAAAACTAGTCTACATCTCTAGTAACTGGGCAAATGCAAACTAAACCAACAATGAGACCCATTTCACATCTATTGGATAGCAATAACCTAAAAATTTGACTTTGCTGAAAAAGGTCCACATGGTCAACCCTCGCTCCTTGGAAGAAAAGCAATGACAAACCTACACAGTGTATTAAAAAGCAGGGACGTTTCTTTGCCTTACAAAGGTCTGTATAGTCAAAGCTATGGTTTTTCCAGTAGTCATGTATGGATGTGAGAGCTGGACAATAAAAAAGGTTGAGCACCGAAAAACTGATACCTTCAAACTATGGTGCTGAAGAAGACTCCTGAGAACCCCTTTGACAGCAAGGAGATCAAAGCAGTCAATCTTAAAGGATATCAACCCTGAATATTCATTGGAAGGACTGATGCTGAAGCTGAAACCCCAATACTTGGCCACCTGATAGGATGAGCTGACTCATTGGAAAAGACCCTGATGCTGGGAAACATTGAATACAGGAGGAGAAGGGGATGACAGAGGATAAGCTGGCTGGATGGCACCACCAGCTTGATGGATGTGAGTTTGAACAAGCTGCAGGAGTTGGTGATGGACAGGGAAGCCTGGCATGCTGCAGTCCCTGGGGTCACAAAGACAGACACAACTGACAGACTGAACTGAATTGAACTGTACATGCTAAGTTACTTCAACCATGTCTGACTCTTTGTGACCTCATGGTAGGTAGCCCACCAGACTCCTCTGTCCATGGAATTCTCCAGACAAGAGTACTGGAGTGGGTTGCGATGCCCTTCTCCAGGGGATCTTCCCAACCCAGGGATTGAACCTATGTCACTTTTGTCTCCTGCATTGGCAGGCAGGTTCTTTACCACAAGTGCCACATGAAAAGACTTTTGCTCATCCTAGTTGACAGTAATTGCAGCTTGGACTGTCTCTGTATTGCAGCAGTTAATGAACTATAGGGGATATAGTGCATGTTTCCCAGTTTGTGCCCCAGTCCCAAAACTCCGTTGGGTTAACCTTACCATTAAATGCAGTGAAGTGAAACCTAACACCTTTCTATGTCCAGTTATTATAAACTGATTTCTGTGTATTGGCCTAGCTAAGCTTTGAAAATGTGTCTATGCTATGAGTAGATGATACAGCTTGGTCTAAGACTTCCAAGAGATATATCGAACCAGGAAAAAGAGTGTATGAGAAGTGTTTCTGAGTGAGTCTCAGCAGTTGCTAGTGACAAGCATAAGTGATTTTTATGTACATAGTGAGCACAGAAGCATGGTTAGTGTAGGTAATCAAGAATTGACTCTGTTTTCTAAGGTGTGTCTCCCAAGTGTTATTGTTATGCTAATATTAATATTAGCAGCCATTTTATTTCTTTAGAATATTAATTACATTCTCTATACATCTATTTTGTACAACTAAAATACAATGTGAAAGGTCTGGATACCCTAGTCTAAATTATGTGATGTTGTGCTGGCTTGGTTTTTTTTTTTTTAGCTTTTTTTTTAGATGGTTCCATATTCCTCATGTCCTATGTAGTTGTTGATAAAGGGGTTTAAGGAATAAAGGATGCAGTGTTCTCTAGTACTATCTTATTCCCTTAGTCTCATGTTCTGTTCATATGTAGTGTGTTACAGAGAAACCCAGACAGACCCAAATCCTCAAAGGCATGTTCCTGCCATCCTATTCAGACTGTCTTACCCCACAGATCATGCAGGCTGTGGCCATTGTGGGCGCCATTATCACGCCACACCATATATACCTGTATTCTGCCTTAGTCAAGGTGAGCTAGACCTATCTTATCTCAGTAGCCTGTGTAATTTCACGGGAATTTTCCTCTAGTAGCAAGTGACACACACTTGGTTTACAACTATTAGAACCATGTAGGAGCAAGATGCATTTCCACAGTTGGATTCCACACAGTTGGACTCTGTTTTTATCACAAAGATGACCAGAGATAAATGACCCCATAGAGAAGGGACCAAAGACCTTCTTAAAGATCTGATGGGGCACCGTGTCTCCTGTCTTTAACTCTCAGAAGCCTGAGTGGTCTCGTGGAGGTCAGGAGGAAAGAGCCCAACTTGGTTTTACCAGTCAGTCCAACACAATCTTTTGCTAGAAGATTTCAGAGGCCTTTGTAATTAAGGTTATCTCCCTGTTAGGTGTGAAATAAGGTTGTTCTTGCAGGACTGTGGTTCTTTAAGCCACAGTAACTGAGGGCTCAGCAATCACTCAGTCATTTTTTTCTGTTTGGAGATGTGTGATGTCATCAAAGGTTCATGACTTCTTACCTACTCAGAGAACCAGGGTGTAAGCAGAGCCTCACCTTTCATGTGGTCAGTTGTTTGCCCGCTAGGACTTTTAGCTGACTCCAATTTGTGAAATATCACAAGGAAACTTGTTCCAATTAGTAAAAAAATGACTTTTGCTATTATTTCTCTAGTCCAGACAGGTAGACTGAGCCAATAAACAGGAAATTTGAGACGCCAATAGAGTACTTTTTCATTGACTCTTGCATTGCTCTGTTTCCTTTATCAACATCTGTGTCATCTCAGTGCTTGCTGCTAAGTCGCTGCAGTCGTGTCCGACTCTGTGCGACCCCATAGACAGCCGCCCACCAGGCTCCTCCGCCCCTGGGACTCTCCAGGCAAGAACA
This sequence comes from Muntiacus reevesi, assembly GCF_963930625.1. NCBI lineage: Eukaryota > Metazoa > Chordata > Mammalia > Artiodactyla > Cervidae > Muntiacus > Muntiacus reevesi. Next base: position 145,053,752 of record NC_089252.1, on the reverse strand, counting down.
CTGGAGTGGGTTGCCATTTCCTTCTCCAATGCATGAAAGTGAAAAGAGAAAGTGAAGTCGCTCAGTCGTGTCCGACTCTTAGCGACCTCATGGACTGCAGCCTACCAGGCTCCTCCATCCATGGGATTTTCCAGGCAAGAGTACTGGAGTGGGGTGCCATTGCCTGCTCCACTCAGTGCTTGACAGAGCACTTTTTTTTTAAAACCAACGAGCAGGTGGTAAGTAAGCCACGGTCCTGGGTAGTAGTGGCTTCTCTTTACTGGAGAAGAGAAGACTGGATTGGGGCAGGAAAATATGACTCAGGGGAAATAGATCTTAGCGCTGCCCACTAAAGCACTGCTCTGGTCATGCTTTACATTCTGGGACTGTGATGAGGCCTGGACCCATCCTTCGCACCTTTGGACCGGGAAGGAGCTTTCCTCAGACAAAGATTGCTTCCTGCTGTTATTGGTAGCTTCACATCTGTTTGACTCTTTTTCATTCCCTTCCCCTTCCTGTTTACCAACTACTGGCTGCTTGCCAGTCCTGCCATTTGGTGATGACAGGTTGGGGACGTCAACACACAGAAAACAGAATCTGTGGCTAGACAGCCTGTTTTGTCACAGTGAATTCTCTGTCCTCTTGACTCCTGACTGCCAGTCTAGTTTTGATCACTCCTTTGTTCCCCATCATAGGACCTCTGACTCTTGGCTCTGCTTTGACTTGGCTCCCTGTTCTGGGTGTCCTCTCATGGCTGAAGCCTTCTTAAGGGCCCTTACTTCCTGTCACCATTTATAATGACCCACCACTGACGTATTACTCTGCACACTCTAACTCAGGAGAAGTTTTTGATGACCTGGGGGTGTAGAAAAATTATGGAGGAAGAGCTCAAGGACATTGCTGCCATCAATCCCCGTTCATTGTTTCGCCTGCAGCATCCGTGTCTTAGATGATCTGTCTGTGTGCGTCTGTAGGAGAGATCTTATCTGAGTTCTGACCTCAAAATTAAAATATGTCCCTAAACTGCTTTGGTTCCAGGTCGCAGTCTGTAAAAACAGCGGCAGTCCACATACATTGTCTCTAACGAAAAGTCAATATTGGCTGTGCACATCTACGAAGGGGTAAAGCTGTTCAGATGTCTTATCTTTGCTCCTGAATCAATATTCTTAGCGTGGTATCTAGTCTTTTGCATGGGTTCACTTCAGAGCTCAGCATATTTTCTCTGGAGTGTCATATTCCAGAGGTTCAGATGCTAGACAGGCCTTTTTCAATACATGGAAGGGAATAGAAGATCAGCTGAAAAGATGAATTAATTGTATCAGCAATTCCCAAAATTATGTTGAAAGTATATTACTCTACAGGATATTAATTGGGGGTGATTCAAGAAAGTGTTCTTTGTAAAGTGGTCTTTTTTTTATACTTGTTCTCCTCTCCGCCTCTCACTCTTGTGGCTGGAGACTTTATTTATCTATTTAGGCCACTCTGTGTGGCATGTGGGATCTAGTTCCCTGACCAGGGATCATCCCATGCCCCCTGCATTGAAAGCATGAAGTCTTAACCACTGGACCACCAGGAGGGTCCCAGGAAAGTGGTCTTTGTTGGGACCTCTGTCCCTTTTATGCCAGATACACTGTGAACCTCCAAGAGTAGAATAAATAGTATGTAGCATCTCCAGAATTCATTTGCACTTTATCTCCATTTCTATTACCATCTTCCAGAATACTGTGTTAAGGAATATAATTTGGGAAATGTGCTGTAGATGTTTTTTTTTAATAGTTAACATGTCAGTTGAGGATAAAGGCTTTAGGAACCTAAAGAGAAGGGAATAGGTTGAGGAGGAATGGGGGACCGTCCGGCAGAATTTAGGTTGAAAGCCTCTAGTATGAGGTCAGGACCCGAGTCTAGCTTCTGGGACAGTGCCAGCACAGTGCTTGATAGAGGTGGGTGTGTGGCCAGGAAGACGGAGAGGTGACAGAGAGGAGTATTTTGAGGTGTTGTCTCGGGTGATCTTTCTCCCTTGCCTCTCCAGGGTGTTGTGCTGGGGTGTTACTTCGGGCCTGTCGCTCTATCTGGGCGGTGGGGATCCTAGCTGTGGGGCAGAGCTCCACCATGACAGGGACCTGTTCCGGCCAGTTTGTCATGGAGGTACGTGCTGCTGTGACCGGGGTAGACTAGGGGAAGAGGACATTTCCCTTTTGTCCCTTACTCCCGTGCCTTCCTGAACCTCCTCAGACCTTTTTCTGTTTCCTCTTCCAGACATTCATTCTGCTTCTGTGTTTTCTTCCAGGGATTCCTCAACCTAAAATGGTCACACTTTGCTGAGTGAGTCTGATCCACTCTATTTCCATCATCCCCGCTCTGCTTATTGCCGTCTTCCAAGACATGGAGCAACTAACAGGGATGAATGACTTCCTGAATGTTCTTCAGAGCTTACAAGTGAGGAGGGAGCTGGGGAAACTCACATCCCGTTGAGTCAAGCAGAACTCTATATTGACCTTAGGTACCAGGCCTAGTGTTGGGTGTGGGGAAAATTCAGAGGAATAAAGATTTGCAGTGTTAGTCTACAGTGAATGCATTGAAATCCCTGGCATCTGAAAGCTTTTTGAAATAGCTTATTCTTTTCTAAGTCTGTTGAATGGAAATTTTAGCTATAGTTACACATAGAACATAAAATTATTGTTTGTTAATCCAAGCAAACATTAAATATTATATAGGACACTGTTGGGTTTTATGGAAATTAAGACAGGGCAGATACACATTTTGTAAGGACACCATGAGCAGAACTGACGCTGGGTTCGTGCTACAGATTTCCACATAACCCTCCAGCATGTTGTGATGACAGGAATAATTTCTCACACAGTAGATGAGGCAAGATCTATGGTTCCCCTTTGCTAACAGTGTTGCTCTCTGGGGTATTACAGGAGCTCTGGTCTTGTTTTTTATATCTGATCTTACTTTTATATCTGACCTTATTTTTTTCTTTTGCAGCTTCCTTTTGCTCTCGTATCCAGCCTCACGTTTATGAGCTTGCAGCCGGTGATGAGTAAATTTGCCAATGGATTGTGAGTGTACTTCTGTTAGCTCCTAAAGATGTGTGGGGCAGTGGTGTCTGCATCAAACAAGCCAGTCAGAAAATGAGTCATAGGGGAACTATGTGCTTTAAGAGGGGACTGCTAGAGCTGCCCCCTCAATCTCTGACTGAGAAAATAGAGACTGCTGGGGACTTCCCTGGTGGTCCAGGGGTTGAGACTGCCTTCCTGTGCAGGGGGTGCCAGTTCTATCTCAGGTCAGGGAACTAAGGTCCCTCATGCCAAAGGTCAAATTAAAAATAAATAAACACAATATCATAAATCAACTACACGTCAATTTTAAAAATCAAAGGAAAATAGAGACTGAATGTAACAAAGGAAGACAAAAAGCACATTTTTTATTTCTGGGGGAAGCTTTTCAGCTTTTAGTGCTTTAACTCTTCAACTTCAGCCACTGAAGGTTAAAGCTTCTTAAATCCATGTTAAATGATCTTGAGGAGAGAGGCATAAGCTAATATCTTTTAAATACATCTCTAAAGAACGTGGGCTATTTGAAATGACTTGTTGCATCTCTAGAAACTCATGACTTTGTGCAGTTTTAGGGCTTGTTGCATTTTTAGGGACTTATATGATATGGGTTATTTGATAGTGGGTTTTTTCCCCTCTCTTTTTCCCTATCATTGTGTAATCTTGGCTCATTTAATCTAATCTGGGACACAAAGAGCACTTTTCAGTTTACTTTGAAATGCTGCTTACTCCTATCTGGAGGCCCCAAAAGACACAGTGTCTTTTTGTCTGTGGACAGATGGGACTATTCCACCAATAATTGTGCTGAGTCTTTTCAGAGGCTGGAGGATCACAGGTGGTGTCATGATTCTTAACATCTGTTCCATCAACATGTACTTTGTTGTGGTTTATGTCCAGGATCTAGGGCATATGGTATTGTATGTGGAGGCTGCAGTGGTCAGCGTAGCTTATCTGAGCTTGGTGTTTTACTTGGTAAGTCCAGTTGGGAGGGGGTAGGGGCAGTTGAGGTGTGTCTAACACTCAGAAGAGAAAGGACCCAAAAGAGCACATAGCTATCTGTCTTCAGGTTATTGACACAATTCACATGAAATTGTTATATCAGTTGTGACTAAAGAATATTTTTAACCATAAATTTTCCCTTGATTCCTAAGTGCTATCATTGTTCTATTTCTGTCACTCTGGTTTCCATTCCTAATAATTCCTAACCAGAGAATGTAGTATGTTTGAAGAATTCAAAAAAGATCAGCTGTGTAGAAAGTAGAGAGTGGTAAAATATGGAGTTGGAGAAGGGAGCTGTGTCGTGTGATTTCAAACTTTGGAAGGGCAGCACATGTGGGTTCTCAGCCCTGCCCAGCTCTACTACTTAATAGCTGTTCAATGATAACAAGCTAAATAGTGATATTCTCTCATTGAATTATTCTAAAATTGTTTAAAAATGATGGTTATAAAACACAACTCCATAGAAAAGGAATGCAGAATTATGTATATGTAGATAATCAAAAAAATTGTCAAGTCTAGAATAAATTATGTAAAAATGATAATAGCAATTGTCTTAGGATAGTGGGATTACGGATATATTCTATTTTCCAGATCTTCTATCGCATTCCTTATAAGAGTGCAAAGTCACAATAGCAACAACACATCCACCTCCCTATTCTACACAGGTTTCTCTAAAAAACATAGGGTTGAGGATTAGGGACAGCAGAATTTATACTGTATCTGCTACAAAAAGTGACAAGGCTGGAGGGTGGAAGCCCCCTGCTTATCTTTCCAACACTTACCTAGTTCCCAGGCCAGTATCAGCCACAGGGTAGGTACTTGATTGGGAAAACATTATAGTAAATATTGAAAAATTATGACTTAAATAGATATATCTCTTCTTTTTTCCTCCTCAGTGAACCATGGGCACACTAAGATTATGATGAGCCTATAATATAGGGACTTACTCCAAGGAAACCCAAGTAACTGAGTATGGTCTTGACAGAAATTGTTTTAAAAATTCACTGTAAGGAGTTCCCTACTGGCATAGTGGATAGGAATTTGGGCTTTCACTTCAAAGTCCCAGGTTCAAACCCTGGTTATGGAACTGAGATCCTGCAAGCTAGTTGACAAAGCCAAAAAATTTAAAAAAAAAAATTTTTTTTTAAAGATTGCTGTAGAAGTGAAGGGGATCCTTCCTTGATGCAAATTGGTTATGAAGGTTCTGAGTTGTTCTCAGTCAACCTGAGGTTATAGACATTGCTGAAGACCTATTTTTAAGGCCCAGAACTGATTTTACACTGAATAACTACTGTTAAGTTCAGGAGACTAGTGGTTGTCAATCAATCATTCCCTGTATTGTGAAGAATGGTGTAGGACAGAATTAAAAAAAGGTCTTCAGGGACCTTTCCCAGTCAGAGAAAAGAAGTAAACACAAACCAGTAGGACCAAAGGGAACTGAGTATCAAAATCAATACAACAAAGAGGTTTGCATCTGAGCAGCGCAGTGTGGGCGGTGAGGGGGCTAAGAGCATTCTCCAGAGAAGTTGGTGAATGATGACCGTATTTTATCTTTCAGGGTTGGCAATGCTTCATTGCAGGGGGCATGTCCTTCCTGGACTCTGGGCGCACACAGTAAGCATCTCTAAAGTCCTGCTGACTGAAGAAGCCACCGGTGGCTTATACCATGTAAACACTGTCTGCAGTCACCATCAGAGCCAGTGTGTTTCTGTGGGTGACCCCATGAACATAGCCAGACGTCCTGTTGCACAGACTGCATTTAGGACTCAACTGTTTGTTGGGAGCAACTTTGTTTCATATCTGTTTGAATGATGGCATTACTTTTCTTCCTGAACTCCTAATCTGGGAGCTGGATTAAATAGGATCTTTGAAAACTTGACAAATTCCTTCTTGAAAGAGAAATACCGTATGACATCCCTTATATGTGGAATCTTAAAACAAATGATACAAATGAACTTAACACCAAAACAAAAAGAGACTCATAGACTTAGAAAACAAACGTGGTGGCCAGGGGAAGGGATAATTCTGGAGTTTGGGAAGGTCATGTAAATACTGCTATACTCAAAACACATAACAAGCAAGGACCTATGTATAACACAAGGAACTCTACTCAACATTATGTAGCAGCCTGGATGGGAGGGAGTTTGGGGGGAGAACGGGAACATGTATATGTATGGTTGAGTCCCTTCACTGTTCCCCTGAAACTACCACAACATTGTTAATCAGCTATACCCTGATACAAAATAAAAAGTTTAGAGTTTGAAAACATAAAGGTATACAGCAAAAGATAAATAAAAGGCTGCAAAATACTTTCCTTATTCATACTCTTAGAATTATTTCAATTATAAAACAATAAAATCTCAACTAGGGTGGTTTGACCCATATTAAATATAAAATTATGAGACAATCTACCTCTGTCAGGTTCATGATTCTTTCAACTTATTTTCCTTTTAAATTTCTCAGTGGAGGTTAAGAGGTGTGCCACGCTGTGCCTAGTTGCTCAGTCATGCCCAACTCTTTGCGACCCCATGCACTGTAGCCCACCAGGCTCCTCCATCCATGGGGATTCTGCAGGCAAGAATACTGAAGGGGGTTGCCATGCCCTCCTCCAGGGGATCTTCCCAACCCAGGGATGGAGATTAGAAATGGACAATAAAGAAAAGAAAAGAAACATTGAGAAATACACTCTTCCCAATAGCTCTCCAGATATATGACACTTGGAGGAGAAGGAATTTGGGGGAAAGGGAAGGATGTGGCAAGGGAGTGGCAAGGATGCCAGGCCTTGGGCAGTTTAGGATCACAGCACTAAGTGAAATAAATTGCTGTTGTTCAGTTGCTCACTCCTGTCGGACTCTTTGCAACCCCAAGGACTGCAGGACCCCGGGCTTCCCTGTCCTTCATTATCTCCCAGGATTGTTGTAAGCCAGCTTTTTCACTCTGCTCTTTCACCTTAATCCAGAGGCTCTTTAGCTCCTCCTCACTTTCTGCCATAAGGGTGGTGTCATCTGCATATCTGAGGTTGTTGATATTTCTCCCAGCAATCTCAATTTCAGCTTGTGATTTATTCAGCATGGCATTTCTCATGATGTACTCTACATGGAAGTTAAATAAGCAGGGTGACGATATATAGCCTTGAGGGTACTCCTTTCCCAATTTTGAACCAGTCTGTTTTTCCATGTCTAGTTCTAACTGTTGCTTCTTGACCTGCATACAGGTTTCTCAGGAGGCAGATAAGGTGGTCTGGTAGTCCCATCTCTTTAAGAATTTTCCACAGTTTGTCGTGGTCCACACAGTCAAAAGCTTTAGTATAGTCAATGAAGAGAAGTAGATGTTTTTCTATAATTCCCTTGCTTTTTCTATGATTCAATGGATGTTGGCAATTTGGTTCCTCTGCGTTTTCTAAATCCAGCTTGTACATCTGTAAGTTCTCCGTTCATGTACCATTGCAGCCTAGCTTGCAGGATTTTGAGCATTACCTTGCTAGCATGTGACATTGTGTGACTGAACATTCTTTGACATTGCCCTTCTTTGGGACTGGAATGAAAACTGACCTTTTCCAGACTGGCCACTGCTGAGTTTTCCAAATTTGCTGGCATTTGACTACAGCACTTTGACAGCATCATCTTTAAGGATTTGAAATAGTTCAGCTGAAAAAAAAAAAAAAAAGAAATAATTCAGCTGGAATTCCATCACCTCCACTAGCTTTGTTCATAGTGATGCTTCCTAAGGCCCACTTGACTTCACACTCCAGGATGTCTGGCTCTAGGTGAGTGATCACACCATCATGGCTATCCCAGTCATTAACATCTTTTTGTATAGTTCTTCTGTGTATTCTTGCCACCTCTTAATATCCTCTTCTTTTGTTAGGTCCATACCATTTCTGTGCTTCATTGTGCCCATTTTTGCATGAAATGTTCCCTTGGTATCATTTATCTCATATTCTTATATTTAATATGGATCAAAACCCCATAATTGAGATTAAGCAGAAATTAAGAAGAGGTGGCAAGAATACACAGGAAAACTATAAAAAGAAAAAAGATCTTAAGTACCCAGATAACCGCAATGGTGTGGTCACTTACCTAGAGCGACACATCCTGAAGTCAACTGGGCATTACTGCAAACAAAGCTAGTCGAGATGATGGAATTTCACCTGAACTATTTCAAATCATAAAAGATGATGCTGTTAAAGTGCTGCATTCAATATGCCAGCAAATTTGGAGAGGTCACAGGCCTGGAAAACATCAGTTTTCAATCTAATCCCAAAGACTAGCAATGCCAAAGAATGTTCAAACCATCACACAACTGTACTCATTTCACATGCTAGCTAGGCACTCAAAATCCTTCAAGGTAGGCCTCAGCAGTACATGAACCAAGAATTTCCAGATGTACAAACTGGATTTAGAAAATGCAGAGGAACCAGAGATCAAACTGCCAACATCAGTTGGATCATAGAAAAAGCAAAGGAATTCCAGAAAAACATCTATTTCTCTTCATTAACTATGCTAAAGCCTTTGACTGTGTGGACCACAACAAACTGGAAAATTCTTGAAGAGACAATAAAACCAGACCACCTTACCTGCCTCCTGAGAAACCTGTATGCAAGATGCAACAGTTAGAACTAGACATGGAACACAACAGACTGGATCAAAATTGGGAGAGGAGTACCTCAAGGCTATATATTGTCACCTTGCTTATTTAACTTCCAGGTAGAATACATCATGTGAAATGCCAGGCTGAATGAATCACAAGCTGGAATTGAGATTGCTGGGAGAAATATCAATAACCTCAGATATGCAGATGACACCACCCTTATGGCAGAAAGTGAGGAGGAGCTAAAAAGCCTCTGGATTAAGGTGAAAGAGCAGAGTGAGAAACCTGACTTAAAACTCAACATTCAAAACACTAAGATTATGGGGTCTAGTCCCATCACTTCACAGCAAATAGATAGGGAAAACATGGAAACAGTGACAGACTTTATTTCTTGGGCTCCAAAATCACTGTGGACGGCGACTGCAGTGATGAAATTAAAAGACGCTTGTTCCTTGGAAGAAATGCTATGACAAGCCTACACAGCATATTAAAAAGCAGACACATCACTTTGCCTACAGAGGTCCGTATAGGCAAAGTATGCATTTACCAGTAGTCCTGTCTGGATGTGAGAGTTGGACCATAAAGAAGGCTGAGCACCAAAGGATTGATGCTTTTGTACTGTGGTGCTAGAGAAGACTCGAGAGTCCCTTGGACTGCAAGGAGATCAAACCAGTAGATCCTAAAGGAAATCAACCCTGAATACTTACTGGAAGGGCTTATGCTGAAGCTGAAGCTCCAATACTTTGGCCACCTGATTCAAAGAGCTGACTCTGGAAAAGACCCTGATCTGCAAAAGATTGAGGGCAGGAGGAGAAGGTGGCAACAGAGGATGAGATTGTTGGATGGCATCATCGCCTCAATGGACATGAGTTTGAGCAAACTCAGGGAGATAGCTAAAGACAGGAAAGCCTGGCATGCTGTGGTCCAGGTTGCAAAGAGTCGGACATGACTGAGCAACTGAACAGCAACAAAAATAATTAAAATAACTCAAAAGAATATACATAAGTATTTTGTAGCCTTTTATTTATTTTTTGCTGTATATTTTTATTTTATTTTTCAAACTTTAAACTTCTAATTTTGTATCAGGGTTTAGCCAGTTAACAATGTTGTGGCATTTTCAGTTGAACAGTGAGGGGATTCAGCCATACATATACAGATATCCATTCTTCCCCAAACCCCTGTCCCATCCAGGCTGCCACGTAACATTGAGCAGAGTTCTATATGCTATACAGTAGGTCCTTGTCGTTTATTCATTTTGAATATAGCAGTGTGTACATGACCTTCCCAGACTCCCTTACTATCCCTTCCCCTGGCAATAACAGTTTTCTAAGTCTGTGAGTCTCTTTCTGTTTCGTAACTAAGTCCATTTGTATTATTTCTTTTTAGATTCCATGTATAAGGGATGTCATACGATATTCTCCTTCTCTTTCTGAAACTTACTTCACTCAGAATGACACTTTCTAGGTACATCCAGGTCTGCAAATGGAATTATCTCATTCTTTTTAATAGCTTTCTCAGCCTTTTAAAACCATTATCTTTTGATTAAAAAATTTACATTCCTACTCTATAAGTTGTATTATGAAACATTAATTATATTTTCCAAATACTTTTAACATGTAGTCAGTCTTGTTAAGAATCATGCATGAGGATTATCTCTATTAAAGATAAAATAAGCTGACCCTGGGACAGCGAAAGAGTTCAGTGTTGTTTGAGAGCAGCAGATGTCAAGTTGTCAAAGATCCTACTTAATCCGTCCCCAGATGAGAAGTTTAGGAAGAAAAATAAAGCCATCTTTCAAAAAAATATGAAACAAAGTCTTTCCCAACAAACAGTTGAGTCCTAAATGCAGCCTGTGCAATAGCACATACGTTTGGCTATGTTCACACAGTAAACCACAGAAACACACTGGCCCTGATGGTACCTGTGGACAGTGTTGACTTAATATAGCCATGGGTGGCTTCTTTGGTCTCCAGGACTTTGGAGCTGTTTACCATGCGCCCAGAGTCCAGGGAGGACATGCCCAGTGGCAATGAAACACTTGTCAACTGTAAAAGAGAAAATACGGTCATCATTCACCAACCTCTCTGGAGAGTCCTCTTACCCCGCCTCATCGCCCACACTTCGCTGCTCAGATGCAAACTTCTTTGTCGTATTAATTTTGATACTCAGTTCCCGCTGTTCCTACTGCTTTGTGTTTTTTTCCTTTATCTGACTGGGGGAGGTCCTTGAAGACCACTTTTTTCAGTCTTACACCATTCCTCACAATACGGGGAACGACTGACTGGCTAAGAACAGCTGTGATAGTCTTCTGAACTAAAGAATAGTAATTCATTCCAGAATCAGTCCTGGGCCTTAAAAATGGGTCTTCAACAATTTCTATGGCCTCAGGCTGACTGAGAACAACTCAGCACCTTCATAACCAATTTGCATAAAGGAAGGATCCCCTTAACTTCTACAGCAACTTTTTTTTTCTTTTTTTTTTTGGCCATGCCACCTAGCTTGTAGGATCTCCATTCCTTGACCATGGACTGAACCTGGGACTTTGAAGCAAAAGTCTGAAATCCTAACCACTAGGCCACCAGAAGATGTCCTATAGAAAATTGTTAAAACAATTTCTGTCAAGGCCATACTCAGTTACTTGGGTTTCCTAGATTGAGGGCAGGAGGAGAAGGGAGCAACAGAGGATGAGATGGTTGGATGGCGTCATCAACTCAACGGACATGAGTTTGAGCAAACTCCAGGAGATAGAGGAGGACGGGGAAGCCTGGCATGCTGCAGTCCATGGGGTTCCAAAGAGTTGCATACAACCTAGCAACTGAACAACTGCCTCTATATTATAGGGTCAGCTTAATCTAAGTGTGCCCACGGTTTACTGGGCAAGAAAAGAGAAGAGATATATCCATCCAAGACATAATTTCTCAATATTCACTAAAATGTTTTCCCAATAAGTATCTACCTTGTGTCAGACACTGACATGAGGACTAGGTAAGTGTTATAAAGACGAGAAGGGTTATAAAAACAAAAAAATTAAAAAAATTTTTTTTAAATAAAATAAAATAAAAATAAAAATAAATTAAAAAAAAAAAAAAGACGAGAAGGGGATTTCCACCCTCCAGCCTTGCCATTCTCTGTAGCAGATACGGTATAAATTCTGCTGTCCCTAATCCTCAATCCTATGTTTTTTAGAGAAATCTGTGTAGAATAGGGAGATGGATGCGTTGCTATCGCTGCTCTTCATTGATATAAGTAATGTTACAGAAGATCTGGAAAATAGAGAAAAGAATATCCACAGTCCCACCATCGAAGGCAACTACTATCAATATTTTTACATAATTTACTCTAGACTTTTGATAATTTTTTTATTATCTAGGTATAAATAATTCTGTATTCTTTTTCTATGTAGCTTGTTTTATAACCATCATTCTTTAATAATTTTAGAATAATTCAACAAGAGATTATCACTATTTACTTATGTTTTCATTGGACAGCTATTAAGTAGTAAATTTGGGCAGGGCTGTGAACCCACATGCACTGCCCTCCAAAGATTTGAAATCACAAGACACAGTGCCATTCTCCAACCCCATCTCATAATACTCTCTATTTTCTACATGGCTGATCTTCTTTGAGTTCTTCAAACATACTCTCTTGTTAGGAATTATTAGGAATGGAAACCAGACAGAGTGACAGAAAGAAAAATGAAAGCTCTTAGGAACCAGGGAAAATTTATGGCTAAAAATATTCTTTAGTCACAGCTGGTTTAACGATTTCATGTAAATTGTGTCAATAACCTGAAGGTAGATTGCTATGTGCTCTTTTGGGTCCTTTCTCTTCTGAGCATTAGCCCCACCTCAACCACCCCTGCCTCTTCCCAACTGAACTTATCAAGTAAAACACAAAGCTCAGATAAGCTACGCTGACCACTGCAGCCACTACATACAATGCCACATGCCCTAGATTCTGGACATAAACCACAACAAAGCACATGCTGATGGAACAGATGATAAGGACCACAATACCAGCTACAATCCTCAAACCTCTGTCAAAGAATCAGCATAATTATTGGTGGACTAGTCTAACCTGTCCACAAACAGAAAAAGATACTGTGTCATTGGGATCACAGGACAAGAGTAAGCAGCATTTCAAAATAAACTGAAAAGTGCTTCTTATGTCCCAAATTAGATTAACTGAGCAAAAATTACACAATGATACGGAAAAAGAAGAAGAAAAAAAAATCAAATAATCTGTATTATTGAAGTCCCTAAAAATGCAACAAACCCGACAAGTGAAAAAATCATGAGTCCCTAGAGATGCAACAAGTCATTTCAAATACTCCATGTCCTTTAGAGATGTATATAAAAAGTATTGGCTTATGCCTCTCTCATCAAGATCATTTAACATGGATTTCAGATGCTTCAACCTTCAGTGGCTGAAGTTGAAGAGTCAAAGCACTAAAAGCTGAAAAAGTTTCCCCAGAAACAAAAAAACTGCTTGCCTTCCTTTGTTACACTCACCATCTCTATTTCTTTCTTTAATTTTTTAAAATTGACATATAGTTGATTTACGATGCTGTGTTTATTTATTTTTAATTTTTGGTCGCATCCTGTGGCATGTGGGACCTTAGTTCCCTGACCTGGGATTGAACCGGCACCCCCTGCACTGGAAGGCAGAGTCTCAACCACTGGACCACCAGGGAAGTCCCCAGCAGTCTCTCTTTTCTAAGTCAGAGATTGAGGGGGCAGCTCTAGCAATCATCTCTTAAAGCACATAGCTCTCCTATGACTTATTTTCTGACTGGCCTGTTTGTTGTGGATACCATTGCCCCACACTGTTGCAGACTGGCAGAGCAGAGACCAGAACCTGCCCCATGACTTGAGGGTGCGGCAAACTGCACCCCCGTGATTGTCCTAAAAAGCACACCTAACGGACATACCTGGGGCTGGACTTGCTCTCTGCTCCGCCTCACTGCCTGCCCCAGCATCCGTCCCCATGGAAACAAAACAAGATGTTCCTGAAGAACAGCAGGGCCTTAACTTTACTCCCTCTTTATGGTGTGCTGATCAAACTCCCTATCCCCTCATGATCTCAATGATATTAAGAATGATCTTAATGATATTAAGAAGAGGTGGAAAAAAAAAAAAAAAGAAGAGGTGGCAAGAACACACAGAAGAACTATACAAAAAAGATCTTCACGACCCAGATAATCACAATGGTGTGATCACTCACCTAGAGCCAGACATCCTGGAGTGTGAAGTCCAGTGGGCCTTAGGAAGCATCACTACGCACAAAGCTAGTGGAAGTGATGGAATTCCAGATGAACTATTTCAAATCCTAAAAGATGATGCTGTCAAAATGCTGCAGTCAATATGCCAGCAAATTTGGAAAACTCAGCAGTGGCCACAGGACTGGAAAGGTCAGTTTTCATTCCAATCCCAAAGAAAGCAATACCAAAGAATGCTCAAACTATCGCACAATTGCACTCATCTCACACACTGGTAAAGTAATGCTTAAAATTCTCCAAGCCAGGCTTCAGCAATACATGAACCATGAACTGCCAGATGTTCAAACTGGATTTAGAAAAGGCAGAGGAACCAGAGATCAAATTACCAACATCCAAAGGGCCATTGAAAAAGCAAGAGAGTTCCAGAAAAACATCTACTTCTGCTCTGACTATGCCAAAGTCTTTGACTGTGTTGATCACCACAAACTGTGGGAAATTCTTAAAGATATGGGAATACCAGACCACCTGACCTGCCTCCTGAGAAATCTTTATGCAGGTCAGGAAGCAACAGTTAGAACTGGACATGGAACAACAGACTGGTTCCAAATTAGGAAAGGAGTACCTCAAGGCTGTATATTGTCACCCTGCTTATTTAACTTATATGCAAAGTACATCATGAGAAACGCTGGGCTAAATGAAGCACAAGTTGGAATCAAGATTGCCAGAAGAAATATCAATAACCTCAGATATGCAGATGACACCACCTTTATGGCAGAAAGCGAGTAACTAAAGAGCCTCTTGATTAAAGTAAAAAAGGAGAGTGAAAAAGTTTGCTTAAAACTCAGCATTCAGAAAACTAAGATCATGGCATCTGGTCCCATCACTTCATGGCAAATAGGTGGGGAGACAGTGGAAACAGTGGCTGACTTTATTTTATTGGGCTCCAAAATCACTGCAGATGGTGACCGCACCCATGAAATTAAAAGATGCTTGCTCCTTGGAAGAAAAGTTATGACCGACCTAGGCAGCATATTAAAAAGCAGAGACATTACTTGGCCAACAAAGGTCTGTCTAGTCAAAGCTATGGTTTCTCCAGTAGTCATGTATGGATGCGAGAGTTGGACTATAAAGAAAACTGAGAGCCAAAGAATTGATGCTTTTGAACTGTGGTGTTGGAGAAGACTCTTGGGAGTCCCTCAGACTACAAGGAGATTGAACCTGTCCATCCTAAAGGAAATCAGTCCTGAATATTCATTGGAAGGACTGACGTTGAAGCTGAAACTACAATACTATGGCCACCTAATGTGAAGAGCTGACTCATTTGAAAAGACCCTGATGCTGGGAAAGATTGAAGGCAGGAGAAGAAGGTGATGACAGAGGATGAGATGGTTGGATGGCACACAATGGACATGTGTTTGAGTAAACTCCAGGAGTTGGTGATGGACAGGGAGGGCTGGCGTGCTGCAGTTCATGGTGTTGCAAAGAGTCGGGCATGACGAAGCAACTGAACTGAATGATCTCATGTGACTTCTGCCAATAAAAGTACGGGCTGAAAGGAGCCATTTTGTCTTCCTGCCATGGAGAAGAGGAGGGCCCCCTGACTCCCAGCTTGCCAAATTATATATGTCTCTCTTTTCATTACGCGATCGTCCCTGTTTCAGCTCTTTATTCCCAGCTGTGCTGGATTCAGCACCACACATCTTAAGAAGTACACTCACAATCCATTGGCAAATTCGCTCATCACCAGCCACAAGCTTGCAAACGTGAGGATGGGTATGAGAGCAAAGAGAAGGGGCAAAAGAAAAAACTAAGATCATGGGCTATGGGGCATCCTTGTAACACTCCAGCAAGCAGCACAGTTAGCAAAAGGGAACCAGGGACCCTGCCTCATCTACTCCGTTGATGATAAAGGAAACAAAGAGAGCAATGCAGGATTCATCTGCTTTTACAGACTGCAACTCCTCTCCTAACCCTCGCCAAGGCTGTTCCGTTGTTCAGATGGCCAACTTGGGACCAGGGAGTCTAGTCTGGAAAGTCCTAGAAATTCTAGTCATTTTTGACCTAGGAATTCCTGCAAAACTTTCTGGACGCAAGTCTTTCCTACATCCTTATTCCTTTAAAATTGGCTCAGTGCTGAATTTGGGTTTTGTTAGCACACACTGTCTTTTATAATAAAAGGGCAAAAATTTTGTTTAAAAAGCTAATGAAAAAGAGACAAACAGCTAATGATCAGCCTGTTGTAAAACATGCCTTATAGCCAAACATGAGGGCCATAATAGTTATGAGAAAACCAAAAAATGCTTCTAGCTTCTGCAAACCTAAAGGGAAGAATGCAGCAGTGAGTTCACAGAAGGCAGATTTCCCCGTGAGCCACATGATGAAACTTTGAGTGACCCTTCCATTCCCACTGTCCTTACCATATTTGTCCAAAAAGAAAAATATAAGGGTATCTGCAATGGTGATAAGAACTCCATCCCATAGAGAATTCCTAGGTTGGAGATTAAAAAGGGAGATTAAAGAAAAGAATAGAAACATTAAGAAAAAGACTCTCTTCCCAACAACTCTCTAGATATATGATCCTTGGAGGAGCAAGGACCTGAGGAAAAGGGAACAGTGGTAAGGAGGCCAGGCCTTGGGTGTTTTAGGATCACAGCACTAAGTAAAGTAATACATTCATTCAAACTTTATCTACTATTACAGACATTCGGGACGCAAAGCTGTAAAGTATGGGCCTTATCTCTCAAGGAGTTCACTTGACAAGTGGGATAAGCTGACATACAAATTAATTATCATATACATTGCCATACACTGGATAACCCAGTATGCACGACCAAACATGAGAACATGGGAGATAAAGAGCCTATGTCTGCCAGAAGGGAAGAAGGTGGTTCCAGAGTGGTTACACAGAAAAAATAATACTTTAGTTGAATTTTGAAAATTGGGGTACACTTGAGTTTTTGTTTTTATGTTGTTGTTGTTTAGTTGATAAGTCATGTCCAACTCTTTGGTGACCCCATGGACTGTAGCCCACCAGGCTCCTCTGTCCATAGGATTTCCCAGGCAGAAATACTGGAGTGGGTTGCCATTTCTGTCTCCAGGGGATTGTCCCGACCCAGGGATTGAACCTGCATCTCCTGCTTGGCAGGCAGATTCTTTACCACTGAGCCACCTGGGAAGGACTTTTGTTTTTATACTTGCTTTGAAATCTCGCAAAACATTGATTACTTTCTAGAGAAAAAACCCCGGATCTTCCTAAAGACAGGAGATTGATGGCAATAGCTGAGCCAATAACTTCTTGCATATCTACACCAATGATAGCCAGCTCTACCATCAGCCACAGAAGGATTCGTGGAACCTAAACATCAAACAGCAGAAAGACGTGGTTCTAGTTAATCATTTCTAAGAATTTCCCCCATAGTTTGGTATTCACATTTTGTCAGTGATCCAATAACGGTCCTTTATTAAGCCTTAGGTCTAGAGATGAAGGACCAGAACTCTGCACTTGGCCCCCTGCTGGAGAGGGCCAGGCTGCTCTTTGTGGCAGAGTCTGTGAGTCAGGGTCAGGGCAGCAGCTGATGCCTATTTCTTATCCTTCTGTTTTACTTGACAGAAGAATGGAATTTCCATTCATTATTTCCACTTAGTTTTTGGTCTGAAAACAATCCTGTAAGTGTTAGGGGAAAATGAGGATGGTCAAACTATTGTTCAGGAGAGAATAAAAATACTGCAGAAAGAAATATCTATCCTGACCATAGCTGAAGAGACAAAACAAACATGAACAGGTTGGAGTCATCCTTAATGTAGTAATGCACAAGCAAGTAAAAAAAGACAGATATGCAAAGGGACTTGGGGTGAAGTGTTGGAATTGGGTGTTCTATAATAAAATCTGTGAACTAATCTGGTCAAATAATCGAACAGAAAGAAATTTAATCATGCTTACTCACTGAGGCCAGGAAAAAAAAAACCACCCCCAATTATCGACTACCCAAAAAATATGTCACAAAAAACAACCACTAAGATACAGGAAGAAAGAGAAGATAAGGGAGTGGAGGGGGCAGAAAAACAAAAAAAAAAAAAAAAAAGAGAGAGAGAGAAGATAAAACAAACTATAGGTTACCAAGTTTTTTTGTTTTTAGAGGCATAAAAGAAAAAAATGCAGGTAAGGATACTCTCACAGCCAGGAAAGGAAAGGATATTGAACATTTAGGACAAACTGGAGGTAGATTAGTAGTTATCTAAACATCAAATCAGTTTAAACCTGTCTTCTAGGCATCGTTGTCATTGTTCAGTCGCTCAATGGTGTCTGACTATTTGCGGCCCCATGCACTGCAGCACACCAGGCTTCCCTGTTCTTCACCAACTCCCGGAGTTTGCTCAAACTCATGTCCATCAAGTCGGTGATGCCAGCCAACCATCTCATCCTCTGTGGTCCCCTTCTCCTCCTGCCTTCAATCTTTCCCAGCATCAGGGAAACATGGTTTAGCAGCAAGAGGAGCTATAGAATTTCCCTTGGGATTCCCTCACGGCCATGATTCCCAAGTTCTCCACTATTTCAGTATACTGGGAGCTAGCTCACTCCCAACCACTAAGTGTCACCTTCTCTTAAAGAAACAAAGGCACTCATGAGTCAATGTAATGTAACTATTTTATCTCATTCTTTATCAAAAAAGTTGTTAAGGCTGTTTTACAAGATAAGAATGCTAATTAATTTTCTATCTAAATGTCAAAAGTCTACATATCCTTTGACCCAGCAATTCCATTTCTAAGAATGCCTAATAAAGAAACACTTGTACAGGAAGTATCAGTATGTGCAAGAATATTTCCCACAGCACTGTCTGTAGTGTCAAAAGACTAAAACAACCTAGGACATTCATAGAATGGAATACCATAAATAATGCAGATCTAAACGGATTGATAGGAAACAATCTCCAAGATACACTGTGAAGTTAAAGATACAATTTATAGAACAGTATGCTATCATTTATGCAGCAAAAGAGAGAGAGAGAATACACATGTACAAGTGAAATCCAAAGGACACCCCAAACTGGTAATGCCAACTCCAAGAGGAAGGAGTGGAGGAGCAAAAAGGAGATCAGGCAAAAGGATCTCTCATGAATATACATTGTATACGGTTTTGCAATTTAAAATAATTTTGCCAAGTAAACGTATCGTTTGTCTTTTAAAAACATAAAGTTCATGTAGATTTACTCAGTTTCCCAACAAACACCTCAGGCACCTTCCATTTCTCAATGAACGCTTTAGGGATATATCAGTTCTCTCTGATAAAGCCTCAGCAATGGATAACCAGAGATCTGAAGCTGTCGGTGGGCAGTCATATGTGGCCTTAAGCTCAATTTACTGCTATTCTGACTGAATACTGGAGTGGGTTGCCATGCCCTTCTCTAAGAGACCTTCTCAACCCAGGGATCGAAACTGGGACTCCTGCATTTCAGGTGGATTCTTTACCATCTGAGCCACCAGGGAATCAAGACTCATATATTCCTCCTTCTATCCTTTGGAACCTGCTGAAATTTCAATAGTTAACTTTCAGCCTCCTTTCATTTCCTAGGAATTTTATAGACACTCTTAGTGATAGATGAAACAAAAGAAAACAAAAATAACCCACACAAGATGACCTACTAGCAATAAGAACAAAGACAAGACTAAGAACCCTAATTTCCCAGTGTAAGTTTTTACTGGGAACTGATTCTTATGCTAAAAAATGTAAGTTACTCTGACCTTAAATTAAAAATGAAAGAGGAATTAGACAACAAATATATTTTTATCATTGGTCAACTCTTTTATATTCCATTCTGATGGTATTGAAGTTTATAATCCATATTTGTTTTATTATGTCCATGATATTCCTGATGATACTTGGAGTACTCTTCATGTGTCTCCAGGGGTGAATAAACATTAATTGTTCACTACATGCTTGTTAAGTTATCAAAACTAAATGGCATTGGATGGCTGAGACAACAAAGGTCTAGGTCTTCTAACTCCTTATATTGTGCACATTCAAATGCTCCATAACCAGAGAGACTCCCATGATAAAGATGACAATAATAATAAGGCAAAAGGCTTCCCTTTCTGCCTCAAATACTCCATTCTTCAAAGAGGTCACTCCCTGTCTTCCTTATATAAATAGGATTCATAAAGACAAGGTCCTCCACTCAGACCCAGCCAGTATTCAACTTTCAACACTATGTAAGTACTAAATTGTCTTTATCCAAAGCTAAATAACTAAGCTTATACCATGTGTGGGTGTGTACTCAAAGTCGCTCAGTCATGTCCAACTCTTTGCAACCCCATGGACTGTAGCCCACCAGGCTCCTCTGTCCATGGAATTTTTCAGGCAACAACACTGGAGTAGGTTGCCATTTCCTCCTCCTGGGCATATTCCCAACCCAGGGATTTAACCAGAGGCTCCTGCATTGGCAATTGGACTCTTAACCACAGAGCCACTTGGGAAAATAAATATTATCTTCAGCTATTCTAAGAACACTCCTCCTTGTGATATCTTTATTGATCCTAAAAGTATTCCTCCTTGTGATAATGCTGGAATGCACTAGATGTATCCCCTGTGAGAATGAAGGACTTATTACCCCTGTTTTGAGTGGGAATGCTGTTGGCCTCAGGCATGAACTCTTACTACTTTCTCAGGCAGCCCACATCAAGTAACTAACTGATCTAGGCGGGAAGGTGAAGATTCACCCCTCTTACCTCAACCCGGGACAGTTCTGATGGTCAGCTCAGCCTGTATCCTACATCACAGCTTAACTTCTGTGCAGACTGCTTCCTTCCCCTTCTTCAGTGTTTTTCTCAAGATCACCTCCTAATAAGACTGCCTCCATCTCAAAGTTGGTTTCCCTTCTTACCCTTTCCTGCATCCAGTAATTAACATACCTGAAAAAATGATCTGCACTCCTCTACCTAACACTCATTTTTCCATCCTTTTGTGACACCCCCCCGCCCCCGCCTCCCGTAATGAGAAATTACAGTCTCATTAGCTAAATGAGATCATCGCCAACTAGAGTCAGTGCCGGGGTCCAGCCTCGGCAGGATCCAGGGGGTACCCTCAGGATGAACAGCGTCAGCGAGAGAGAGAGAAGACACATGAGACCAGTCTTGATAGGGCCAAGTCTGCGAGGGACAGAGAGAGAAAGAGAGAGAGAGAGAGAGAGAGAGAGAGAGAAGAGAATGACCAGACGGGGGTGTTTGCAGGGTCTGGCAGAGTCTGGCAATGCTTTATTTTTTACCATGGCTTTTATACCCTAAATTAGTACATTTCTAAGGGGAAGATAGTTTAACATTACATCAGCTTGTTCTTCACGAAACCAGGGTGTTTTCTGCATACTTCTTTGTTTATGAGAGTCTTGTACAGTATCTTCTGGCCTTGGGGTCTCTTGACATTTTATGACCTAGGTGAACGCAAAGCTGTTTTCCGTAATCTATTCTTTAATGAACACAAAGGTCAGTCCTTTTGCAGAAGTTAGTTAAATTTATCTAAAAGGTTTATCACACAAAGACTCTGCAGCTCCAGTGAGGCAGCCCCTGTTTAGCATTCCTGGTTAAAATTAACAATTTTAAACTCTTATTTTTCTAAATCTTTAACTATAACCACTTTTAGAATAATAATTTTATGTTCTCTAATAAGGCTTCCTCACCCCCGAAGGGCTTTGTGCCTATTAGGGCCTTTATGTGATCAGGTTCTTTATGCTGTTTTATGATTAGGGTATTATAAGCAATCATGCATATTAGTGCCAAGGGCATAAACGCAGTTGTCAAACAAACTAAAATACCAGCAAAAGAGTTTAAACCGAAACAATCCTTTCACCCTGGATAATCTCATAAAATACCACCACCTGGGACACTTATTGATTAAAGTTCTAAATTGATTCTTATTTGGAAAGAGATCGGGGAAGGCCTTCTGCCTGTGTCACAGAAATTAGGGAGTAGTCTATTGAAGCAAGCATCAGAAAGACAGAGATCATCTTTAAGGTGAGCGCCGGGGGCAGCTTTTCGGAATCCCTGAAAACCTGATCCGCCTTGCCCATCAGGCTTTCTCCCCATGACCTTGTCAAGGGTGGGATCTTGTGAGCTGGCTCCCGGCAAGTCAGAAAACCCACTAACTGTTTAACTTTCTCCATCTTTGAAATGTGATACCATTCCTCTTACAACGACTTCTTTGGCTTCCATCACGCTGTGCTGTTTGAGTCATTCTGTTTGAATTGTTCTTTCACTCCTACCTTCAATTGGCACTTTCCTCCTCCTACTCCTCACAGGTAGGTATTCCTTAGGTTCACTCCTTCGTCCTCTCCTAATTTTAAACAACCTGTCTGCAATTTCAGTGTAATAATACTGAGGACCCAATCAGCATTAGGGACATTCGAGGGACAGTGAGAGTAAAAACAGCCCCTTAAGGGTAAAACAGACCTGGATTCCAGGTCAGACCAACTGAAATACTGTGGGTAAATTATCAAATCTTTGTTTCATTTCTTTATCTGAACTGAGTATGATACCAGCCTCACAAGGATGCTCCCTATGTTTTTTGTTCCCCAAATGCACCGATGTTCTCTTTTACCTCCCTGTCTTTTCATATGTTGTGCCTATGTTGCAGCATTCTGGCTCCGCCCATCCTCCATCCACCTAATGCCCTCTTACCATCGATGTCTCACTGTGCTTTTATAAAAAATAATTTTATTTCTTTATTTTATTTTTGGCTGTGCTGGCTCTTCTTTGCTGCACAGGCTTTTCTCTAGTTGCAGAGTTCGGGGACTACTCTCCAGTTGCAGTGTGCAGGCTTCTCATTGCGGTGGCTTCTCTTGTTGCAGAGCACGGGCTCTAGTGCACACGGACTTCAAGAGTTGCAGCACATGGGCTCTGTAGTTGCAGCTCCCCAGCTCTAGAGCCCAGGATCAATAGTTGTGGCTTATCGACTTAGTTACTCCATGGCATGTGGGATCTACCCAGATCAGGGATCAAACCCATGTACCCTGTGTTGGCAGGTGGATTCTTATCCACTGGACCACCACGTAAGTCCCTGATGTCTCACTTTAGATGTTCCTTCATCTAGGGGGGACTTCCTAGAGGAAGTCCAGAAGGCTGGACTCTGTGCTCCCAATGCAGGGGACCCAGGTTGGATGTCTGGTCAGGAACTGATTCTCACATGCCACAACTCAAAATCCTGCATGCTGCAACTAAGACCTGGTGCAAATAAATAAATAAATAGATGTTCGTTCCTCCAAAAAGCCCTTTGTGACTCCAGTCTCTGAGTGACATGTCTAAGACACCTATACTCTATACTATATTCTTCCCTTTCCCATAGCATGAGCCCATGGAATTCTAATACCAAAACCAGACAAAGAATTTCTGCACTTTTTAGCATACCATTAAAAAGACAAGTCATGGAGTAGGAAAACATATTTGCAAATCACATATTTAATAACAACTTGCAAAGAATTCTCAACACTCAATAAGAAAATGACCCAGTTTTAACATGTTCAGGGAATGCCCTGGCGGTCCAGTGGTTAGGGTGCCACACTTCCACTCCAGGAGGCGCAGGTTCGATCCTTGGCTGGGGAACTAAGATCCTACATGCCACACAGCATAGCCAAAAACAACAACAATAATAATAAATACAACACTCCAAAGATTGGGACAGATACTGCAAATAAGATACATAGATGGCAAATATGCCCATTAAAAGATGCTTGATATCATTAATCATCTGGGAGATGCAGATTAAAACTACAATGAGGGACCACTAGACATTTTTTAGGATGGATAAGATTAAAAGGATGACCACACCAAGTGTAGGTGAGGATGTGGAGCAACTCAATCTTTCATTCACTGCTGGTGGTACAACCACTTTGGAAAACAGTTTGGCATTTTCTTTAAAAGATAATCATGTACCTACCATGTGACTTACACATTCTACTCATAGGAATTTATCCAGGAGAAAGCATATGTACATATATAAGACTTGTACACTAATGTCCACAGTAGCTTAATTTTTAAAAAACATATTTTTTTTTTTTGACTGCATTGGGTCTTAGCATGGTGCACAGGATCTTTGTTGCAGCACACTGGATCTTTCCTTGTGGTTCATGGACTCTCTAGTTGCGGTTTGTGGGTTCCAGGCTCAGTAGTTGTGGCACAGGGGCTTAGTTGCTCTGCAGCACATGGGATCTTAGTTCTCTGACTAAAGGTTGAACCTTATTACACTGCATTGCAAGGTAGATTCTTAACCACTGGACCACCAAGGAAGTCCCCAGAGTAGCGTCATTCGCAACAGCCAAAAACTGTTAACAACCCAAATGTCCATCAATAGGTGAGTGGATAAACCAATTGTTATAGATCCATACAAAGGAATACTACTCAGGAGGAAAATCAATGGATGCATGCAACAATACGGATGACTCTCGATTATGCTAAATGAAAGAAGCCAGACCGAAAAAACAGACAGTAGACATTGTATGATTCCATTAACATTAAATTATAGGAAATGCAAACTAATTTCTAGTGACAGAAAACAGATCAGTGGTGGCCCAGGAGCAGGGAGGACAGGAAAGAGGGATCACAAAGGGGCAAGAGGTATTTGGGGGAGGTGATAGGTATGTTCACTACCTTGACTGAAGCAATGATTTCATGGGTGTGTACATGCGTGAAAACTTAACCAAACTAGACAGCTTAAATGTGTATAGTTTATTGTATGTCAGTTTTACCTCAAGAAAGCTGTTAAGATGGAATATATATTTATAAAATATGTGTAGGGTATAACAAATAATAATGGCTTACCTGGAGGCTCGGTCTGTAAAGAATCTGCCTACAAAGCTGGAGACCCTGTTTCCATCCCAGGGTGGGGGAGATCCTCTGGAGAAGGAAATGGCAACCCACTGCAGTATTCTTGCTTGCTAAATCCCATGGACAGAGGAGCCTGGTGGGCTACAGTCCATGGGGTCGCAAAAGTCAGACACAACTTAGCAACTAAACCATGGTAACAAATAATGAAACAACAGAACATTCTCTGTATCCATCACCTGGTTTAAAAAAGTAAATATCATTATTTTTGAAAATTTCTATGTTCCCTAATCACCCAAAAACTCATGCTTTCTTATTTAAAATTGACGGGTATCTGAAAACATTTTCTAAATACTCTAGGTTCCCAAAGGTGATCATTCTGGGGACTGTTTTTTATGTAAATAAGCTCAGCAATGTAGTACGGGGCATGTATGCATGCTAAGTCACTTCAGTAGTGTCCTTCTTTTTGTGACCCTATGGACTGTAGCCTGCCAAGTTTCTCTGCCCATGGGGTTCTCCAGGCAAGAATATTGGGATGGGATCTACCTGACCCAGGGATCGAACCCTCATCTCTTAAGCCTATCTTGCTTTATTGGGCAGGTTTTTTACCACCAGCGCCACCTAGGGAGCCTCTGGACTGAAGCAGTTTGGCACAGTTTGAAGGTGAAACATGCCGTTTAAAAGATGGGTGGCCCAAAACAGTGATTTTTAAATAATCCTATTGTGGAGTTATGAACATCTGAGTGCCTCTGCCGAGGATGCAAAAGGGAAAGGTCTTGCCAACTGTGACCAGACTGGCAAGTGCTTTCGCTTACAAAAAAAGAAAAAAAAGAAAAAAAAACTGAGGCAGAAGTGGGCGGGATGGAATGGCAGTGGGATGGGGCACATAGTAATAACTAGGCCTTGGCATGGGCTTGCTGGTGTGGGTTTTAGCCAGGCTCCACCCACAGATCATTTTCTTAGGAGAGGTCACTCACAGACAAGCTGTGATTACACACACTCCGCATTTAAACTGCAGCAGTAGTCTCTAAGCAGGGATAGGGGGTTGTAATCAGCTTTGCTTCTAAGGAAAAGCTGGGAACCTTCTCATTTCACTTCATGAAAAGTAAGCCATGAGGCAACTTCTGCCAAACATCTATTAATTGGATGAAACAGGTCTCTTGCTCGAGATCTGACTTCAGCTGTGTATTTCCAGCACAGCCAGTTCTTCTCTACTCTGCAGCTGATTGGCTCTGGAGTGTGCCCAGAAAGGTACTTCCGCCAGTTAAAGGAGTCAGATCTCTTAACGTTGATCTGTTCTCTTCTGAGTGATGGCGCTCACCATTTTAATCCTCCAGCTCGCTGTCTGCATCCTGGCATTTCCCATGTCCCTGCTGGACTTTCTGGGCTTGTGGAACTGGATATGCAAACAGTGGTTCCCCTATTTCCTGGCGAGGTTCACTGTGATGTACAATGAACAGATGGCGAGCAAGAAGCGGGAGCTCTTCAGCAACCTGCGGGAGCTCTTCAGCAACCTGCGGAAGTTCACGGGCCCCTCCAGGAAGCTCTCCCTGCTGGAGCTGGGCTGTGGCACCGGGGTCAACTTCAAGTTCTACCTCTCCTGGATGCCAGGTGACCTGTGTTGATCCTAACCCCAACTTTGAGAAGTTCTTGATCAAGTGCATTGCCCAGGCCAACACCTGCAGTTTGAGCGCTTCATAGTGGCTGCCGGGGAGAACATGCATCAGGTGGCCACAGGCTCCATGGATGTGGTGGTCTGCACCCTGGTGCTCTGCTCCCTGAAGAACCAGGAGCAGATCCTCCAGCAAGTTTGCCGAGTGCTCAGGCCGGTGAATGTGGGTTGTGGAGGGCTGCTTAGTAGCAACCACCATCACCAAGGGCAGCCCTCCCAATTTCAGTAGATCAAACACCCTAACATAAAAGTAAAGCTCCTGGAAAAGATACTGTTGAGTTTTTTAAAAAAGTCTTAGCGTGCAGAAGAAGCTATAAAGGAAAAGACTGATAATACATATATAAATACATAAAAAATAAAATTTTATAACTCCTGCAGGGAAAAGGACTATAAACAAAGTACAAAAATTTGTAAAAATATTTGCCAAGGATGATAGATAATGAGTTAACTTCCTTCATATTAAGACATCACAAATCAACAGGATCAACAGGATTCTTAAATCGTTTTTAAAAAGAGAAAAAGAAGCAAATTACTCAAACAGAAATACAAATAAAGATAGCTAATATATGATTCAAATGTTTAGTCTTGCAACTAAAGAACAAATTAAAGCAAGATATTTTTAGGCATGAATATAACAAAACAGAAACATATTCACAGATACAGAGAAAAAACCATTGGTTACCAGTTGGGAGAGGGTGGAGGGGCAAGACAAGAGTGTGGGGTTAAGAGATACAAACTACTATGTATAAAATAAATAAGCAATAAGGATATATTCTACAACAGAGGAATATATAGGCCATTATTTTGTAATAACTTTAAATAGAGTATAATCTATAAAAATTCTGAATCACTATGTTGTATACCTGAAACTAATATTATAAATCAACTATACTTTAATTAAAAAGAAAGTAAAGAAGATGCTATTTTACCTACTATTCTGTCAGAGACTTTTAAGTTCAATATGGTGTTGGGATGGATTTGGAGGACTGGATACCCCAGTTGGAGGAAGTGTCCTCTCTGGAGGGCTATTTAATAATATTAAATTTTCAAGTACACTTACTCCTTCACCCAACAGGAATTTATCCTATAGCTATTCTGCACAAATCTGCAAAAACTCATTCATATGTGAAAATATTCATCATAGTATTTGAAATACCGCAAATTGGAAATAACTTAAACATCCATCAGTTGGAGGCTGTTACGTAAACTGTCACACAGTATAAAGGATTTCTGTGCATCTGTTAAAAAGAACAAGGAAGAGTTACCTATGGCATATGAAAAAAATCCTTGAGATATTGTTAATTTAAAAGGCAATGAAAACAGGATATTATGTAGAGTACAAGTCCTTTTGTGTGTGTAGGGAAGAATATACCTATATAAGCATTTATGTTAATGAGAATGATAAACAAGAAATTATAAACAGTGGTTACCTCTTGGGAGAAGGGGGCAACAGAGGATGACATGGTTGGATGGCATCACTGACTCAATGGACATGAGTTTGAGCAAACTCAGGGAGATAGTGATGAACAGAGAACTGTGATGCAGTTCATGGGATCGCAAAGAGTAGGACATGACTTAGCGACTGAAGAAATAACAACAAGCTCTTGGGAAGGAAACTGAATAAGGGGTAAGAATTACTTTTCATTTTACGTCTCTCTGTATACGTTGAAATTCTTTATACCCATATGTAATTTTCACATATTATCTTTATTGTTTGCTTAAAAACTAGTCTTAAAGTTTTATTCTAAATATAAGTGAACATACATATAATATGAATACCTTGACATTTGAATTTACTGCTCTAGGGGAAAAGGATGTTCTGCAATCCCCAGTGTTTTTTTCCAACAGAGAAATTCCTCAGGAAGAAAAGGACTTGAAGACAGGGTTTCGAGGCAATAATATATAGTCGTCCCTAGTATGCCTGGGGTCCCTCCCTGCCCCCACCACAGATACCAAAATCAACACAAGCTCAAGCCCCTTATATAAAATGGTGTGGTGTCTGCATATAATTTATATGGACATACCCCCACGTACCTTAACTCATCTCTAGATTATATATAATACCTAACACAATGTAAATGCTACATAAACAGTTTCTAGCATGTGGCAAATTCAAGTTTGGCCCTTATTGAACTTTTTGGATTTTTATCCCAGTATTTTCGATCTGTGGTTGGTTGAATCTGAGGATGTGGAACCTGTGGATATCAAGGGCCGACTACAATTTGGCTCAAGGGTAGGCCAACATCAAAACTGTAACTGAAAAAGCTCTGATACTCAAATTCTTATGTCCCAAGATTGGGCATTAACTGGCACAATTAGGAGATGGTTTGCTTACAGTGTTACTAATCTCACAACTTCTCTGCAAAGCAAATAATCATCTCAGGTTTAAGCACTGAGAATGCTCTTAGGGGATCATATTCCTCCTTAGCTCCTACAAAGCACCCACTCAGTGCTTAATAGAACCAGGAACTTTCCTACATTCCCACACAGTCCTTAATGCAGATATTGTCTTCATGTTGGGCTGGGGAAATAGACCCAGAGAAGTTAAGAAACTTGCCCCCACGATACTTGGCCAGCAAATCTGACTTTAATGCACATATTCTTATCATTGCACCACAGTGCTTATCACTGGGGCTTTGTATCGCTCCGATTTCAACTTTTCCTGCAAAACCACTTTTTTTCTTTTTTTGCAAAACTACTTTTGCTGGCTATTCTTCCTGTGATCATTCCCTAAACACTGGAGTTCTTTTTGGGCTCTAATTTTGCTTATATACACCCGTGTAATCTCATGTTCCCCGAGTTTTCAATGACCATGCACACAGATGGTTTCCGAATCTAGTATCAAGCTCAGCTCTCTTCTAAACCAAATCTTCATGTACAGCTTCCTACTAGACAGTCACCTGAATGGGTAACATGCATCTCTCTAGCCTAACCTGTGTAACCCAGAGTGCATCACCAACCTCCCCAAGTCTGGGTCTCCTCTTCCATTCTCTCCCCTTCTATGGAGAAATTTTTTTCCAACAGGAAATTTCAAGTTTTCCATTCCTGAACACAGGTCTCATAGTTGCCCACAGAATTTGGGGGAACTCCCTCTCTAAGGAACTCTGCTTGGGACAGCCAAGACTAAGGAAAGCTAGATGAAGCTAAGGAGAATGGGAGAGTCACCATGGCTTTTAGAGGTACTCATTGGTTCTTGTCTCCCTTCTCCCCCCACCAAGGTAGATAAGTAGAAAACTTCTTTAGACTCCTTAATAATGTGTAGCCTCTACTGTATCCAGACTTGATCTATATTTATAAGACTGTCCCAGATGAAAGCTTCATGGCAAACAGATGGGAAAACAATGGAATAGTGACAGACTTTATTTTCTTGGGCTCCAAACTCACTGCAGATGGTGACTACAGCCATGAAATTAAAAGATGCTTGCTCCTTGGAACAAAAGCTATGACAAACCTAGACAGCATATTAAAAAGCAGAGACATTACTTTGTTGAGAAAAGTCTGTATAGTCAAAGCTATGGTTTTTCCAGTAGTCATGTATGGATGTGAGGCTTGGACCATAAAGAAAGCTGAGCACTAAAGTATTGATGCTTTTGAACTGTGGTGCTGGAGAAGATTCTTGAGAGTCCCTTGGATTGCAAGGAGATCAAAACAGTCAATCCTAAAGGAAATCAGTCCTGAATACTCTTTGGAAGGATTGATGCTGAAGCTGAAGCTTCAATACTTTGGCCACCTGATGCGAAGAACTGACCCCTTAGAAAAGACCCTGATCCTGGGAAAGACTGAAAGCAGAAGGGGACAGCAGAGGATGAGGTTGGATGGCATCACTGACTGGATGGACATGAGTTTAAGCAAGCTCTGGGAGTTGGTGATGGACAGGGAAGCCTGGTGTGCTACAGTCCATGGGGCCGAAGAGTCAGACACGACTGAGCGACAGAACTGAATGAACTGAGATGAAAGCAGCAGTTACTGCTGTATGACAGTTATTTACACACAGCATCCACAGACTGAATAAAATACCATGGACAAAATATCATGAACTGCTTGGAGACAGTCAATGGGAATTTGCTATATGATGCAGGAGTTCAACCTGGTGCTTTATGACAACCTAGAGGAGTGGGATGGGGTAGAAGATGGGAGGGAAGTTCAAGAGGGAGATGACCTATGGCTGATTCATGTGAACATATGGCAGAAACCAACACAATAATATAAAGTGATTATTCTTCAAATAAAAGTAAATAAAGGGTGAGGTAAATGGAGAGAGGAGCATGGATGCATATACAGTAACAAATATAAGTACACCGCCAATGGGAATTTGCTGTTTGACCCAGGGAACTCAAAGTGGGGCTCTGTAATAACCTAGAGGGGTAGGAATGGGCGGGGAGGTGAGAGGGAGATTCAAGAGGGAGGGGACATATGTATACCTACAGTTAATTCATGTTGATGTATGACAGAAATCAAACCAACATAAAAAAAGAAAAGAAAAAAAGAAAAATATTACCATGAATTAGTAACACTGTTAGATGGCTCAATAATTTTTATTTCAACAAAGCAAAAATTTGTGCTTTTTTAAAAATTTTTTCCCTACTCTTTTATTTTTTAAATTAATTTTGATTGAATATGGTTGCTGTACAATATTGTGTGAGTCTCTACCGTGCAGCAAAGCGAATCCCTTCTGGTCTTCCTTCCCGTTCTGGTCACCACAGTGCATTAATGAGAGTTCTCTGTGCCGTACAGTATGTTTTTCATTTGTCAGGTGATTCAATTTTTTAAAATTTTCCTATCATTTACATTCTGTGGCAATGATACAAAATATAAAACATGGCTATTTAGCCTCAGGTAGTGCTTGGCATGGATTCAGACTCCCATAGGTTTGCAAAGCAGAGCCTAAGAACAATGTTCAGATGAATTTAAAGTTTAAAAAAACTGTAATTAAAAGGCAAACAACAAATGGGGGAAAAACACTTATCACATACGAAGTCTAATTATACTAAAAGCTCTTACTAATCAGTAAGGAAAAAAAAACTGCCTATTAGAAAAATGATAACAGACATTAAGAAACAAATCAGAAAAGAAGAAATCCAAACAACCAATAACGTTTAGTAAGAGATGTTAAGATTAAAGATATGCATGTTATCAAAAATACATTACACACCAAAATGACAAAAAAGTATCAATGTGCATTTATTGAAAATGGACACTCACATCTATTGCTGGTATGAATGCAAACTGCTGCAACTTTTCCAAAGGGCAGTTTGACAACTGGGCTTCCCAGATGGCTCAGTGGTAAAGAATCTGCCTGCCAATGCAGGAGACGTAGGAGACACCAATTCGATCCCTGGGTCGGGAAGATCCCTTGGAGAGGGAATGGCAACCCACTCCAGTATTCTTGCCTGGAAAATCCCATAGACAGAGGAGCCTGGCAGGCTATAGTCCATGGGTTGGATGTGAGTGGACAACTGGGCACACATGCAATTTGACAACCTGTACCAACAGGTTGGTATATATATATATATTATATATATATAGATATTTAAATATATATATAAGGCACCTTTAAAAAGGCACATTTTTGGTTCAGCAATTCCCCTTTTTAGCAAGTTATTTATTTGGAAATAATTTAGATGGTCACAAATACTTATGGGTAAGGATGTTCACTGTAACAGTATTTACAGTAGTGAAAAACTGGAAATAGTCTAAATGAGAATAGTTAAATAGGAGATGGTAACTTTAATGGTGTGAAATACTGTGTAGAGATTTTTTCTTTTTTTGTGTAAAGATTTTTTAAACCATGTTTTAGAATAATACTCAAAATCATAAATAAAATATTATAAAACAGAATGTATATTCCAATCCTGGTATAGGGGAAAAATACGTTTTTATATGGGCTTCCCTTGTAGCTGTTGCTAAAGAACCTGCCTACAATGCAGGAGACCCAGATTTGATTCCTGGTTTGGGAAGATCCCCTGGAGGAGGAAATGGCAACCCACTCCAGTATTCTTGCCTGGAGAATCCCATGGACAGAAGAGCCTGGCAGGCTATAGTCCATGAGTTGCATGAGTTGGACACACCTTAGCAAGTGAGCAGGTAACAGGCAGGAAGGCCAGGGGTCTCCAAATGGAGGAAAGAGGCTGCAAGTGTCAGACATTTTTCTCTCTCTGAATCGGCAGGAGGAAACAAACTAGTGTTATATTTTTCCCCTTCTCTATACAAATTTAAAAAGAGGTGTTTCTTAAAATTCTTTGTTGCCATAACGACACCTGGTTCCACCTGATTTTAACTTTTCTCAAACCTTGAGCTAATCAATGCATTTTTCTTATGGAAATGTTTGGCTATGTTAATATGCTATGCATTTACCCTAGACTCTATCTTCAAGTCAGTTCCGCCTAAAGGCTCAGATTTAGGCTCAGAACTGACTTGACAAACCAGTATGTTATACTCATACATTGTTCTCCTAATCTACGTTAATGAAACTATGTATTCTGTATGGAAATCTGCCTTTCTTCAAGATTCATACCAATTGTTTTACGGCCTGGGATGACTCACCTGGTGCCAATGTTATCTCAAAATGCATGTTGTGGGTGAGGGGCCTGGGGCCATTCTCTGAGTTTTGAGATATTTCCATTCTTTAATTAGTAGACTGTTAGTAGCTATATAACAACCAGCGAAAGACTAGCAGGAGAGTATTCTTTCTGCCCCCTTCTGATGTCTACGTCAGAAGCTTTCTCTATCTCTTTTATACTTTAATAAAACTTTATTACACAAAATCTCTGAGGGATCAAGCCTCGTCTCTGGCCCCGGATTGAACTCTTCTGGAGGCCCAGAATCCCAGCGTCTTTTGTGGTTTAGCAACAACCTTTCACAAATAAACCACCACCATCACATTTTCATAAAAAAGTACACACAAAATCTTAACAGTAGTTATCTTGAGGAGACGACTATTTTTCTTTGTAAACTTTTTCTCAATTTTCTAAAATAAACATATTGGTGGGACAGTATTACAAGCCTCTGGAGTCAGACAACCCAAGTTAAAAACCTGGTTTTGACATTTATTTGTATGATGCTGGGCAAGTTGTTTATTATCTATGTGACTCTGTTTCCTCATCTGTAAAAAATAGGAATAATAATATTTACCAAATAAGTGTATTGTGAGGATTAAGTAGGTTAACATGTGATAGATAGGACCTTGAATACTTTAAATTGCTTTAAATTTTAACTATTATTATCCCTTACTCCATGAACAGAAAATATGGATTGGCAGCTCTGTATACAATCTGACAGAAGATGACACTATTAACCACAATGTTATGGTAGTAACTTTGGATTTCTCCATGTCTTCTCATGAAGTGGGCCTCTGGGGCCACTGAAATCTGACATTTAATCATCTTATCAATTTATTTTCCTCAAACTAAAATCCTTGGTGTTTTTTTTTTTTTTTTTCCTTTTCTTTCTCAGGGACAAGCTTTTTATTTCATGGAGCATGCATTAGTAAAAGTAACTTGGAGCAAAAGTAATTGTGATTTTCCATTTTTGAAATTTGCCATTAGGTACTGAAATACATTCTTAAATAAATGTGGTTATGTTATACATCATTTTAATGTGCATTTCTCACTTGATGTTTTTTTCCAAACTTTAAATTTTTTATTTTGTATTGTCTTTGTATTTTGTATTGAGGTATAGCCAATAACAACGTTGT
Organism: Muntiacus reevesi; assembly: GCF_963930625.1. NCBI lineage: Eukaryota > Metazoa > Chordata > Mammalia > Artiodactyla > Cervidae > Muntiacus > Muntiacus reevesi. The sequence goes on along the minus strand of NC_089252.1, from coordinate 145,019,742 downwards.
GGTAGTTTCAGGTGAACAGGAAGGGACTCAGCCATATGTATGGCTTCTCCTCCAACCATGTATCCATTCTCCTCCAACCCCACTCCCATCCAGACTGGCACATAACATTAAGTAGAGTTCCATGTGCTATACAATATGTCTTAGTTGGTTATCCATTTTGAAAATAGCAGTTTGTACATGACCTTTCCAAACTCACTAACTACCCCGTCCCCCCGACAACCATAAGCTCATTTTCTAAATCTGTGAGTCTCTGTTTTATAAGGAAATCCATGTGTATAATTTTAGATTCCACTGTATAAAGGATGTCATACAGTATTTCTCCTTCCGTGATTGACTTACTTCGTATGTCAATATGACACACTCTAGGTCCATCCATGTTGCTATAAATGGCATTATTTCATTTTTTAATGGCTGAGTAATATTCCATTGTATATATGTACCATGTCTTCTTTATCCATACCTCTCTCAATGGACATTTAGGTTGCTTTTATGCCTTGACTGTTGTAAACAGTGCTGCAGTGAACACAGGGTGGATGTGACCTTTCAGATGTTTTCCTTCAGATATATGCCCAGGAGTGGGACTGCAGGGTCATATGGCAGCTCTACTTTTAGTTTTTTAAGGAATCTCCATACAGTTCTCCATTGTGGCTGTACCAATTTACATTACCACCAACAGTGTAAGGGGCTTTCCCAGTGGCTCAGAAGTAAAGAATCCACCTGCAATGCAGGAGATGCAGGTTTGATCCCTGGGTCAGGGAGATCCCCTGGAGTAGGGCATGGCAACCCACTCCAGTATTCTTGACTGGAGAATCCCATGGAGAGAAAAGCCTAGTGGGCTACTGTCCATAGGTCATAGAGAGTCAGACACGACTGAAGTGACGGCACACAACAGTGTAAGAGGGTTCCCTTCTCTCCACACCGTCTCCAGCATTTGTTGTTAATGGTGTTTCTGAAGATACCCATTCTGACCAGTGTGAAATGATATCTCATTATAGTTTTGATTTGCATTTCTCTAATAACTAGCTATGCTGAACATCTTTTCATATGTCTGTTGGCCATCTGTATGGCCTCTTTGGAGAAATGTCTATTCAGGTCTTCTGCTCATTTTTGCAGTGGGCTATTTTGAAGCTGTTAAGCATCATAAGCTGTTTACAAATTTTGGAGATTAATCCCTTATTGGTCACATCATTTGCAAATATTTTCTCTCAACCTCTGGGTTGTCTTTTTGTTATATCTTTTCCTTTGCTGTGCAAAATCTTTTGAGTTTAACTCAGTTCCAGTTTGTTTATTTTTGTTTTTATTTCCATTATTCTGGGAGATGGGCCAAAAAAGATGCTGTGATTTATTTCAGAGAGTGTTCTGCCTATGCTTTCCTCTAGGAGTTTTATAGTGTCCGGTCTCACATTTAGGTCTTTATTCCACTTTGAGCTTATTTTTGTGTATAAAGTTAAAGAATACCATGATCAAATGGGATTCATCTCAGGGATGCAAGGACATTTCAACATTCACAAATCAATCAATGTGATAGACCACATCAACAAACTGAAGAATAAAAACCATATGATCATCTCAATAAATGCAGAAAAAGTTTTTAACAAAATTCAGAACCCATTCATGATAAAAACTTTCCAGAAAGTGAACACAGAAAGTACAAACCTCAACATAATAAAGGCCACATACAACAAACCTACAGGTAGCATCAAATTCAATGGTGAAAAGCTGAAACCATTCCCTCTAAGATGAGCAATAAAAACAAGGATGTCCACTCCCGTCACTTCTATTCAACATAGTTTTGGAAGTCCTAGGTATAGCAATCAGAGAAGAAAAAGAAGTAAAGGAAATCTAAACTGGAAAAGAAGTTAAACTATCACTGTTTGCAGGTGACATGATACTATATATACAAGATTCAAAAGATAACACCAGAAAACTACTAGAACTCATCAATGAATTTGGTAAAGTTGCAGGTTAAAAAATTAATACACAGAAATCTGTTGCATTTATATACACTAACAATGAAAGATCAGAAAGAGAAATTCAAGAAGCAATTCCATTTACCATCACATCAAAAAAAACAAAATACCGAGGAATAAATCTATCTAAGGACACAAAAGACCTATACTCTAAAAACAGTAAGATGCTGACGAAAGAAATCAAAGACATAAAGAGATGGAAAGATATACCATGTTTGTGGATTGGGAGAATTAACATTGTCAAAATAACTATGCTGTCCAAGAAAATGTACAGATTCACTGCAATCCCTATCAAATTATCAATGGCATTTTTCACAGAACTAGAACAAACTAGAAAAAATTTTTTGAGTTTGCCTCAAAATTTGTACAGAGACACAAAATATCCTGAATAGCCACAGTAATCTTGAAAAAGAAAAACAGGAACTGGAAGAATCAGGCTTCCTGATTTCAGACTATACCACAAAGCTATAGTCATCAAAACAGTATGGTTCAGGCACAAAAACAAAAATAGAGATCAACAAGAGGACAGAAAACCCATAAATAAGCCCATGCACCTATGGTCAATTAATCTATGACAAAGAAGGCAAGACTACACAATGCTGGAAAGATAGATCCTTCAACAGATGGTGCTGGGAAACCTGTAGATAGCCACATGTTAAAAAAAAAAGAAAAAACAGAAATCATCCTTTGAATGTTGTTCTTTTCCTGGGCTAATGATATGTGGTACCATACTCTCAAGATGATGCTGGACAGCAGCAGCTCCCAGTCAGCCTCACCATCATGAAGGTAAACAACCAATACAGTGTCAACCACTTTGTACCCAGCCATCCTGTTTTTCACTTTCAGTACAATATTCAATAAATTACGTAAGATATTCAACACTGTATTATAAAATGTGCTTTGTGTTTGATGAGTTTTCCTAACTACAGGTTAATGTAAGTATTCTGAGTACACTTAAAATAGGCTAGTCTAGGGCTTCCCTGATGGTCCAGTGGTTAAGAATCTGCCTTGCAATGCAGGAGTTACAGGTTCAATCCCTGATCCAGGATGATCTCACATGCCGTGAAGCAACTAAACCTGTGAGCCACAACTACTGAGCCCGAGTGCCTAGATCCCATGCTCCACAACAAGAGAAGCCACTGCAATGAGTAGCCTGCTCAAAGCAACAAAGAATAGCCCTCATTGCAATGAAAAGTAGCCTCTAGTGCAACTAGAGAAAGCCTGGGCACAGCAATGAAGACTAGTACAGCCAAAAATAAATAAATAAACTTAAAAAAAAAATAGGCTAGTCTAATCTGTGATATTCAATAGGTGTGTGGGAATGTGCTCACTCTCTTCAGTTGTGTCCAACTCTTTGCTACCCTATGGACTAGAGCCTGCCAAGCTCCCCTGTACATGGGATTCTCCAGGCAAAAATACTTGGGTGGGATGGCATCCCCTACTCCAGATCTTCCTGATCCAGGCATTGAACCCATATCTCCTGCATCTCCTGCACAGAAGGAGGATTCTTTACCCCTAAGCCACCAAAAAAAAAAGTTCATTCAATAGATGAGGTTGTATTAAATGAATTTTTGACTTACCGTATTTTCACCTTATGATGGGTTTATTAAGATACAACCCCATCATGAGTTGAGGAAATGTCTCTCTGTTCTCTAATCAACTCCTTTAAGTTTTGGTGTCTGGTGTTCATAGATTTTTCAGTTTCTTCCATTATTACTGTGCATCATCAGAAACTTCTGCTTCTAATATTCTGTGTTGCCAGAAGCTAGATACCCATGCCTAAAAGAACTGAGTCAATTCAGAGTTAAAGAGCTCTGAATGAAACCTTGGGCCTACCTATATACTTGAGAGCATGAACTTTGTGGTGTTTGAGCTCTGTGACCGGTTGCTAGCCTCCTGCTGTGTTCCAGATGCTAACAATGATGGTTAAATAAACTCTAGTTCAAGAAATATCAATATTACTATAGTTGTATCTGGAGTCTTGGCCTCTTTATCCTTTCCCAACAGATATTTAATACATTTATATTTTTAACAAATACTATAAGTATGTGGACTTAAAAAAAAAAACCCACAAAATCTAAACATCAGTATTTTGTTTCAAAAGCTAAACTTTCTCTTCCTTCTCTCTTGGATACTTTAGCTGCCCTAAGAATTATTATTGTATACTTCAGCCACGCCTCTTTCTTTGTGTTTGTCTGGAAACTATTAAAATAACTTATTTAAATCATACATATATACAGGGAACTATACTCAATATCCTGTGATAAACTATAATGGAAAAGAATATGAAAATATATATATATATAACAGAATCACTTTGCTGTATAGGAGAAATTAACACAAAATTGTAAATCAACTATACTTCAATAAAAGTTCAATATATACATATAAAAGTCAGACATACATAATTTGTGATTAATTCCACAAAACCTTCTAAAAGGTATGTCATGTTTCCATTAAATGTCACTACAAATCTAGCAATTTTATAGGTGTCATTATTCCCATATCAAAAAGAATCAAAATTTTATTTTATTTTATAGATATATTCTATGTTTAAATATTCCACTTAATTTTTTTCCATTTAATATTTTAAAATTTACTTTTCATTGAAGAATTGCTTTACAGAATTTTGTTATTTTCTGTCAAACCTCAACATGAATCAGCCACAGATATACATATATCCCCTCCCTTTTGAACCTTACTCCCATCTCCCTCCTCATCCCACCCCAAATGTGCCACTTAATTTGATTAAGGCTTGTAATAGCAAGAAATGGTGGCAAATAATTTTATAGTGATTGCTTCATCTTTTTTAGCATTTTTAACTAGAAAAACAATTCAAGAACTCAGTGTCACTTGAACAAATCACTACAATGAACAGAGATTAATCACTGTGTCTGTTGTAAATTAAACTGTTTATCCAGAGACATTTAGGGTGACTGAAGTAGAAAGATGAAAGTGTTTCCAGCTAAACTCAATTATATACAAATTACAGAGAGGCTGTATAGAAAGCAATAAAGGTTCTGACTTTAATCTCAAAAAGAAAGAAAACAAATTTCAGTAAGAACAGAGTCTTGATTTGATAAGGGAAGAGGGCTAAGCTTTTGCTAGAAAAATAAATGATAAAATTTGTATATATATATTATTAAATAGTTTGTTTCACTTGTTTTATTAAGAATATCTACTCAGTATTTTCTGCTTCAGGATAGAGGAGTCTGTGCAGATAATTTACAGAATATATTTCTTAACTTCTGTCATTATAATTGATTTGTATTGTTTAAAATCTTATGATCACTGCTAAGGTATATGTGTACATTACATGTATTTAAACTCTGTGGCAATAGATTATTTGTTTTTGCTTCTTTCTCAACGTTTCCTATACTTACAATTTTTTCTAAGGCTATGGTGGTTTTTCTTCTGTTTGGGCCATTTGGGATGTTTTGTTTTTCCTCACACTTTGTTCATATTGTCCAGTCACTCAGTTATGTCTGACTCTCTGTGAACCCATGGACTGCAGCACGCCAGGCTTCCCTGTCCTTCACTATCTCCTGGAGTTTGCTCAAATTCATCAAGTCAATGATGCCATCCAACCCTCTCATTCTCTTGTGGCACCGTTCTCCTCATACATAGTATAGCCATAAACATCTTTGTGTCAACGTCTTGACTTTTTCTTTGCTTAGTTCCTTGGAGTATGTTCACCAAAGTAAACTTTCCAGGGCAGGAAGCATATTCAGCTTAATATCACTTATTATATCTTTCCAGGAAGATTTGGCTAAACTTACAGTGTTCAGCATTGTACCTGTTTCTCAATATACCTGCCATCATCATTTTACTATTATTTATTTTTTGCTGTTTTTGTCATTTTTATTTCAATTTCATTTACTGAAGCTGTGATACGTGAAAGAAGTGAAAGTGTTAGTCTCTCAGTCATGTCCAACTTTGCAACCCCAAGGACTATAGCCCACCAGGCTCCTCTATCCATGGAATTCTCCAGGCAAGATTACTGGAGTGGGTTGCCATTCCCTTCTCCAGGGGATCTTCCCAACCCAGGATCAAACTTGCCTCTCCTGCACTGTGGGCTGTTTCCTGCACTGCAGGCTGTCTTTACCATCTGAGACACCAGGTCTTAAACAAAACACACCAAGAAACTACTGCAAAGTAATATGTTCTCATTTCCGTCATTCAGTAAACACTTATTGGGCATGTGCTATGTGCAAAGCACTGTGCTGGTCTAGACATATAAAAATAAAAGTAACTCCCTACCCTCATTGACTACGCCAAAGCCTTTGACTGTGTGGATCACAATAAACTGTGGAAAATTCTGAAAGAGATGGGAATACCAAACCACATAACCTGCCTCTTGAGAAAATCTGTATGCAAGTCAGGAAGCAACAGTTAGAACTGGACATGGAACAACAGACTGGTTCCAAATAGGAAAAGGAGTACGTCAAGGCTGTATACTGTCACCCCACTTATTTAACTTATATGCAGAGTACATCATGAGAAATGCTGGGCTGCATGAAGCACAAGCTGGAATCAAGATTTCCAGGAGAAATATGAGTCACCTCAGATATGCAGATGACACCACCCTTATGGCAGAAAGTGAAGAAGAACTAAAGAACCTCTTGATGAAAGTGAAAGAGGAGAGTGAAGAAGTTGGTTTAAAGCTCAACATTCAAAAAACTGAGATCATGGCATCTGGTCCCATCACTTCATGGCAAATAGATGGGGACACAGCAGAAACAGTGACTGACTTTATTTTGGGGGCTCCAAAATCACTGCAGATGGTGACTGCAGTCATGAAATTAAAAAGACGCTTACTCCTTGGAAGGAAAGTTATGACCAACCTAGACAGCATATTGAAAAGCAGAGACATTACTTTGCCAACAAAGGTCCGTCTAGCCAAAGCTATGGTTTTTCAGTAGTCACGTATGGATGTGAAAGTTGGGACTATAAAGAAAGCTCAGCACAGAAGAATTGATGCTTTTGAACTGTGGTGTTGGAGAAGACTCTTGAGAGTTACTGCAAGGAGATCCAACCAGTCCATCCTAAAGATCAGTCCTGGGTGTTCATTGGAAGGACTGATGTTGAAGCTCAAACTCCAATACTTTGGCCACCTGATGCGAAGAGCTGACTCATTTGAAAAGACCCTGGTGCTGGGAAAGATTGAGGGCAGGAGGAGAAAGGGATGACAGAGGATGAGATGGTTGGATGGCATCACCAACTCAATGGACACGGGTTTGGGTGAACTCTGGGAGTTGGTGATGGACAGGGAGTCCTGGCATACTGCAGTTCATGGGGTCGCAAAGAGTCAGACACAACTGAGTGACTGAACTGAACTGAACAAGGTCTTACAGACTAGATTGTGGCATAGGGCCAGAGAGTTCACACAGCCCTGAGACTGAACACTGAAAGTATACTGCTGGCCCTGCCAGATGAAAGCAAACTGCTTCTGACAGTCTTTATTAAAAAGTGTACAGAAAAAAAAAAAATCCATCAGATTAACAGCTGCAACAATATACCAAAAATTGTGTTGATTTGCTACAGGAATGAAACCACACCTGTAGAGCAGCTCCAATTAGACTTATCACCTGATTACGTTTATAGAAATCCACTCTCACTCTGTAAAATCTATCTGCCTTCTGGCCAGAGGCAAAATGAATAAAGATGTTGTCGAAATCACCACCCTTGCACCTTTAGTTATTGGTGATGACACTAAGCTCTACAGTCCCTCTGGGAATATAATATTGCTTTGGTAACAGAAGCATTTAGAATGGTTTATACTTCACATTCCCTTCCATAAAAGCCTTTTACTCCACAGGTCAGAGAACCCATGTGAGGATTCTGATAGTTACTGAGTATGTCTGTTTCAATTACACATTCCATCACTGAGGAAATAACATAAGGTAGGTTCAGGGACCCAGCAGACCAACTATGAAATAGACCCACAGCATACCTCCACTGATCTGACCATAAACTCCTAGTTTGCCTGGTAGAACACACTAGTTCTCCAGGCATTAGTGTCAATTCAGAACTAATATTTAACAGTATCCCATAAATATGATTATTTCCCTCTTCCTTTTACACAAGCAACCTATTGAACAGTCACAGGTTCTTTGGGGAAGACTAGAAGGAGGATATGTAGTATTAGCATTTGGGGCTATGAAACAGGGTGTGTCCTTAAGGAGATCTGACCTCTTTACTGCAGGGACTTTGGGTCTGTGAGCTGACTCAAATTCGGGAATTGGTTGAGGGGCCACGGCTCTCTCTACTGTGATGATTCGAGTCAAACTTTTGCTCAGCAAATCTAGAACTTTTCAGCTTACATGCTGCTCACCACTTGAAACTCTAGGTACATGATAATGAATTAGCCAACATCAAAGATCGTTTTGGCTTAGACTATGCTGACTACTACTTTGGCTTTGCTGCCCATTACAGTAATCACACTTTCCTTGTCTTTGCCAAATAAATGCTGCCACTTTATCCCAGCCAATCTATAATCTTATCATTCCCACTGAATTCAGGAAGCCCTGAAATTGCCACTGTCATTTCTGGCTTACAGAAAATCATTACCATAGATCTCTTCAAGGAGGCCAGGGCTCACTTCACAAATGTATTTCTCACAGCTTTGCAGAAGGAAGGAGATACATTTAGCAGGTGGATGAGCGGGATAAAGATGGCTCTGGGGTAAAGAATCTGCCTGCCATTGCAGGAGACCCAGGTTCGATCCCTGGGTCAGGGGTAGGTCCCCTGGAGGAGGAAATGGCAGCCCACTCCACTATTCTTGCCTGGGAAATCTCTTAAGACAGAGGACCCCAGCGGGTTATAGCCTACAGGGTTGCAAAGAGTCGGTCACAACTGAGCACACACACAGAGCACACATGAGCAGCATAAATCAAATTTAACATTCCAATCTCCCTAAGGCTTTGAATACCTTCTTTTACACAGTTTCTCAATCTCAACACTATGACATTTTAGACTGGATTATTCCTTGTTGCGGAGGACTATCTGTCTTGTGCATTTTAGTAAGTTCAGCAGTATCCCTGGCCTCTACCCACTAGATTCCAATGGTACCCACCCCACCCCCCCACTGTGATAACCAAATTATTTCCAGTCATTGCCAGATTCCCCGGGCAACAGAATGACACCAGTAAAAAGGAATCACTGTTCTACCATGGAAGTATACTAAGGAAGTTCTGGTATTTCAGCTTCTTTAAGTGGAGACTACCTTTTGGTCCAAATTTCAGCCATTATCAGACAGATCAAACGACTGTTTCTCCTGGCAAAGGAGTATCGGTAAGATATTGGGGCTCTAGGACCCATTTTCACTGAAATCTGCCCATTCGTCCCCATCTCAATTTTCAGTCCTAATCCTTCCAAACCAATGACCTAAACTTTAACACAAGAGGTTATGAGGCTGGGAATTTAATTTGTATTGTAATTAGTCACTTACAAGATTAGCCTCTGTGTATATTTTTCAAAAGTATCAATCTCATGGCTAAGGAGTTAATAGTTTCTTTTTGGAATGTCATAAAACTTTCAGGTCCCTCACACAAACTTAAGCTAGGAATTAAGAGCCATGTACCCAGGGACTTCCCTGGTGGTCCAGTGGCTAAGACTCTGAGTTTCCAATGAATGCAGCCTGGGCTTGATACCTGGTCAGGGAATTAGATCCCACATGGTTCAAGTGAGACCTGGTGTGTCAGGTAGCATTTAACAGGAGGCTTCCTGTGTGCCGTTTCCTACCTCTCTTGAGCCCTCTGTTCCTTATCAGTCCATGTTGGATGAGCGGAGCAGGCAAGCCCCTCCCAGGACAGAGATCAGAGAGATGGGATGCTTGCATAGGATTTCCTTCATTAGCTTTTCCATACGGTGAAAAGTAACTATTTTATGACCCTCTTTTCATATGGATAGCCTCTTGGCCTTATGTCCTCTACTGCTCCTTGCTTCCTTGGTAAACTTGTAAAGTCTGGTCTCTTGATCTTTATATATATATATATATATATATATATATATATATATATATATATATACTCATACAGAATCCAATAAAGCACCTTTGCTCCATCAGAGCTTGGGTCCCCGTATCTTTCTTTCTCTCTCTCTCCCTCTTTCTATTTCTGGCTGATTTCCTGGAGTATGAAAGCCAGCTATGTAACCCAGGAAATATTAGCCTCTTTCCATCTTTCACTCTCTCATCATCGACTCCGGGCCACCAGGTTCCGGTCCAATAAAGGACCAACACTGGTGCACCTTAATAAAGAAATGAAATTGCTTCTCAAAAACAACCCATGAACCCATCATATAGTTTTCCCAAGGTTTCCAGCACACTTATAAGTAACCAACTGTAGTAGACTCCTTATTTCCACTAAATGTTCTATGGCAGTAAAAACTTGATCTCCCAAAGCCTTGCTTTCTATAGGCAGCTGATTAAGGGTATCTGCAAAGTGACAATTTTTTTAATGTTTTGTTAACACATGCCATGGACTGCTGGCATACTCTTTGCCACTGGAGTTGCCACACCTTATATCAGATCAAGAGAACCCCAGAAAACCCAGAACCGATCTTCGGAGTTATGTTCCTCTGGAAGCTTCTAATACCAAATTCTGTTTCAGTCTGTTCAGTTAGATAAACAAAACTACTAGTTGTTTTGGTTGTTGTTTAATTGTTAAGTTGGGTTCAATTCTTTTGCAGTCTCATGGACTGTAGTCAGGCTCCTCTCTCCATGGGATTTCCCAGGCAAGAATACTGAAGTGGGTTGCCATTTCCTTCTAAAACTACTAGCAGTGATATATAAAAAGAGATGTATTATAAAGATATGACCTCAAGCAATTTGGGGAGCTGGTTAAACAGTCCGTTTTAGGCTGTTGGTTGTATTTCTAATCCTGGCACCCAAAGTTAACAAGGCAGCAATTGAGAAGGAAAAAGAAACTAGAATCTGCAAGGATGAACTAGATAACTTACAAAGACAGGTAGAAACTTGAGTGAGAGTCCTGCTGACTCTAACTTTGATGGCATGACCTTTAGGAAAAGCTGGCAGCCTCTATCATGGAGCTAACTCACACCTGGCCCATGAGCCAGACAAGCTGGTTTGTGGAGGAGATCCACAAGCAACTGAAGGATCTGTGGGCCTGACTGCTGCTCAACAACAGTGACGTGAGCCAGCAGATAAACACCACACACAAACTGTAATAGCACCGCTCCATACCAAGCCTTCCAAGTACAAAAAGAATCTGGCAGCTGCTGCTTCATCTTTCGGAGAAGACAATGGCAACCCACTCCAGTACTCTTGCCTGGAAAATCCCATGGACAGAGGAGCCTGGTGGGCTGCAGTCCATAGGGTCGCTAGGAGTTGGACACAACTGAGCGATTTCACTTTCACTTTTCACTTTCATGCATTGGAGAAGGAAATGGCAACCCACTCCAGTATTCTTGCCTGGAGAATCCCAGGGACGGGGGAGCCTGGTGCGCTGCCGTCTATGGGGTCGCACAGAGTTGGACACGACTGAGGAGACTTAGCATCAGCAGCAGCAGCTTCACCTTTCACCTTCAAATCTCAAGCAAGATGCCACTCACGGCCAAGCTAACCCATAACTCTGCAGAGAAGGCAGAAGGAAAACACAGTAACAGGTTAGCTAAACTGACATAAAACAAATCCCCCAATAGATTAACATGGCTGCTAGCTGAGGCACAACAAGATGAAGCCAGCCACTGAAGGATTTAAACAGGGGAGTGAAATAGAATAGCAGTGAAGAAAGATGCCCGCTGGGGGATTTCCCTGGCAGTTCAGTGGTTAAACTTTCAATACAGGGGGCATGGGTTCAATCCCTAGTCAGTGGGAATTAAGATCCTGCATACCACACTGCAGAGCCAAAACCAAATCTAAAAAGCTTTACCAGTAGTAGGCTGACTATAGTACATTTACGAGGTTTACAACTGCACATTTTGAGGAGCTGCTCAACATTTATTTTTTAAATTTTAATTGGCGGCTAATTACTTTATAATATTGTGGTGGCTTTTGCCATACATTCACATGACTCAACCATGGGTGTACATGTGTTCCGCATCCTGAACCTCCCTCCCACCTCCCTCCCCATCCCATCCCACAGGGTCATCCCAGTGCACCAGCCCTGAGTACCCTGTCTCATGCATCAAACCTGGACTGGTGATCTATTTCACATATGATAATACACATGTTTCAATGCTATTCTCTCAAATCACCCCACCCTCGCCTTCTCCCACAGAGTCCAAAAGTCTGTTCTTTACATCTGTGTCCCTTATGCTGTCTCGCATATAGGGTGATCGTAACCATCTTTCTAAATTCCATATATATGCATTAAGATACTGTATTGGTGTTTTTCTTTCTGACTTACTTCGCTTTGTATAATAGGCTCATTTCATCCACCTCATTAGAACTGATTCAAATGCATTCTTTTTAATATCTAAGTAATATTCCATTGTGTATATTGTATATGTACCACAGTTTTCTTATCCATTCGTCTGCCGATGGACATCTAGGTTGCTTCCATGTCCTGGCTATTGTAAACGGCCAACACACTTATTTATATACACCTACCTATGGGAGGTAGAAACCTCACATACAATATAATCTATATATAGGTCTCACACTCAGAAGACAGATCTAACTTGCTTACCAGTGAAGCAACAGGTGTGAACGAGGTGAGAAAAGGGTTGGGATCAGAGCTCTGGGGAACACCTACATTTAAGAAGTAGTGTGGGTGTGGAGTCAGTCGTGTCCAACTTTTTGCAACTCCATGGACTGTAGCCCACCAGAAATTTTCTGTCTGTGGAATTTTCCAGGCAAGAATACTGGGTTGGTCCAAGTGGGTTGCCATTTCCTACTCCAGGGGATCTTCATGAATTAGGGATTGAACCTGCGTCTCCTGCATTGGAAGGCAGATTCTTTACAACTGCGCCACCTATAAAGCCTTAAGAGGTAGGCAAAAGGTTAATAACTGTGTCTAATAAACACAGGGGAATGAGCCATATAATTTCTCTTTGAACCTGAGAATGTTATTTCCATAGATACCACAATGATTCAAGTTTAAACATTTTTTGGCTTGAATTTTATGCATCTTTCACAGTTACTTACAGTATTATTTCATTAGAAATGATGCAGGCATCTGCCTCATTTTGCTATCTGATTGGGATGAGAACAATGAACTTACTGACACTTTAGACTCTGTGTACTCTGTAGTTGTTAACAAGAAGTGTCATAAATAAAGTAGAAGGAACATGAAGCAAAGGTTTAGTTTAGACAACCTAAGATAGCTGATCCCTTGACAACTGTTATGGAATGTATTTTAAATCTGCTGCTCTCTATCTTGCTTTGGGTATGAACACTTGCTGACTTCCCTGCAATTCACTGAATCAGCTCTTCCTCATGCTATCTTTCCAGCCCCTCCCCGCTTTCTGCAGGGCCCTAGGACCTCATCCTTGAGGAAGATGTACACCTGTCTCATCTGCCTAAACACAGCTAATTTACCCACTCAATGGTAAATCCCTAGAATCAGGAATTACGATCCATTCACTTTCCTTTTTATCAGAATACCAAGTACAATACTGAGAACAATACTAAATAGATGTTTGCTAAGTAGAAGTGCTTATTGTTTCTATCTCAAGATCTTGCCAAATCTTCCCACTTTCCCTTCTAATATTTTAAAATTCAAGCTTTAGGGTGGCATGGTAACATCATAAACTCAGATTTATACTTATCCTAAAGGGCTCTTGGGAGAAGGCAATGGCACCCCACCCCAGTACTCTTGCCTGGAAAATCCCATGGACAGAGGAGCCTGGTGGGCTGCAGTCCATGGGGTCGCTAAGAGTCAGACACGACTGAGCGACTTCACTTTCACTTTTCACTTTCATGCATTGGAGAAGGAAATGGCAACCCACTCCAGTATTCTTGCCTGGTGAGTCCCAGGGACGGGGGAGCCTGGTGGGCTGCCGTCTATGGGGTTGCACAGAGTCGGACACGACTGAAGTGACTTAGCAGCAAAGGGCTCTTAAAGATTTTTTTTTTCTCCCCCAGTTCTGGAGTCAGCTGTATGATCCAAGCCAAAAAATAATAAGACAGAGGATGTTTGCTTTCAATTGTTTTAGAAAAAATAGAAGTGATGAAATTCAGTGTTTGTTTCCTATCCATATTCTATTGATATACAACTTTTTGCTTATAGGTGTTCTCTACTCTATAAGGATTACAAAAAATGAAGCCACATATAAGAAAAATAAGAAGTCTTCTGAAAAGTACTTACAAAAAATGAATTTTCAATATGTAGCAAATTATACTGCAGAAATTTCAGTCAGAATTTTCACAGCCTTCAATTTTTTTAAGATAGTTGATTTCCAAATCAACTATCATAAATAGTCAACTCAAAAATACCTTTGTTGATGTCCTTTAGAACCTAGGACATGATTTTCTGACTTTTAAAATTTTTATTTTCTAGTTAACAGCAGAAAATAACCTATATTATGCCAAATCAATCTGAAAATTAGGAGTTATCTAACAGCTACAGAAAAATTTTCACTATCCATATTAGACATGATGCTCTATTTATCACTTAATTCTCTCCAAACAGGGCTGGGTAATTGAGGCTTTCATAAACTCCTTTTTAGAGTGGGCAAAAATTACATCAGAGGCAAATGAATGGCCATGTTGTTATTTAAATTTGGTTCAGCCGGGAGGCCACGTGTGGGAGTGTACCAGACAAGCAGAGGGACACACGCAGGTTAGCACAGGTTAGCGCGCTGCCTGGGGCTCAGTGAAATTAAAAAAAAAAAAAAGGTCTAATTTACCACAAACATAAATGTCTAACATTTAAATATTTGTGTATTCATCTTTATACTTCTTGAAAGTATGTCTGGGAGTACAGAGGTAAACTCCAAAAAAAAAAAATTCCTTTTACCTCAAATGGCAGTGTTGTGGGAGTGGAAAGATTTAGTCCATTTGTGCTACTGCTAATCTGGTACGATACTGCAGAAAACACAGGAAACAAAGAAGATGATAAATGTGAAGTATACCCGAGGCCTCAAGCTCCTCTGTAAGCCTAGGGTTCTAAAAACTAGTTTCACCTTAATGAAGTCATAACCATTATGCCTCAGATTTATTCTGACTCCAGGCCTGGGAAAGAAATGCGCTTAGTCACTCGGTCGTGTTCGACTCGTTGTGACCCCACGGGCTGTAGAGCCTGCCAGGCGCTTCTGGGAAAGAAAACCAAAGGAAAAAGAAAAAGTACCCACTGAGATAAAATCAAGAATGCCAAGGTAAAAAAACAAAAAGTGCACTAAAATGAATGTAATATGATCTGTGGTGATGATTTCCTTTTCTTTGTTTTCTGTAGTGGAGAAATACTCTGACTGGAAGTCTAGTATTTGGGGAAGGGAAAGATGCAACAACATTGAAAATAAATCTGCATTCTAGACATTAACTCATTGTTCTGTGTATTATATACACTCTTCTCTACTGGCTCAGGGTAATTATTTTTAAAGTTGCCATCTGTACCTACTATGAGGCTCTTCAAGTGCCACCAACAAACAGACATGTTTCAGTCAACACTGTCCTCTTTAGAAAACAGGCGAGGAAAGAATGCAACTATGCTACTTCACCAGAGTAAACATTCCAGCAGTTGGCGCTAATATGTTCCATGAAATCAGGAAATTTTAAGACCTCTGGCACAGAAATGTCATCCTTCATGTTGATTACACAATGAAGATACTTCTAATCAGGCTACCAGAAAGATCCTCCTCTCCCAAAACATGCTCAGCATTAAAAATAGATGAAGTGTTAACTCAGAAATGGGCTCTTCTCAAAACACAAAAGATCCCAGAACTTTGTGATAATCTTACTCTGAAAGTACTAATGTATTTATTGCTTGAAAAAAAGCAGTGAAAAATATTAAAAGTAGCTATACATAAGAGCTCAAAAATTATGCTTAAATTAAAATGTAAAATCATCTATGGAGAAAAGGATGCAGGAAGCCCATTTACCAACATTAGCTTGGCCAAACGGGGAGGTCATTGAGGGAAGACCCTATAAACAGATACAAACCTGAATTTGTACAATATTTCTGGGACAAAGGCTCGGTGTTTAATATCATAATGTTTAAAATTGAGGCTATTTTTATCAGCCGCTATAACCTCTGATGGCTCCCTGACTATTGGGTATGCTCTGACTACTTTTTTATTAGGCCAGCACACAGTTAGATAGCAGCAGCTGTTCAGAAACAACTATTCAATTGCATTTTTCTGACATCCTGGATATATACTATCAGAGTATCCTTTTACAAATTGACTCCATAGTGTTAAAACTCAGAAACTGAGTGAGTATATGAATCTAGGTTAATCCTAAGATTGAATATATTGGGACTCCCCCTTGTGGTCCAGTGGTTAAGACTCTGCACTTTCACTGCAGGGGTCGGGGGGCGTGAGCTCAATCTCTGATGGGGAATCCCATGTTCAACCAAGCGGGGTCAAAAAAGGAGGGAGACTGATTACATTATTTTCTATATAAGCATAAGGAATGATTAAATATTAACTTAGCAAAAACATTTGCCCAAGACTTACTGTTAGACATCAGTCTCCTCCACTGGTTTTAGCATGATTCGGCTTGCTTTATTATACAGTTTTCCGATTACAGGAGTTGTATGGCCTGAGAGGTATACTGATAAATTTTTGCTGTAAACTCTAGTCTGTTCCTGATAAGATACAATTTAAAAATGGAGAAAAGCTACAGAAACCCCTCAAGTACTTATCCTCTACTTAACCAACCACCTTATCTTTTTATGAGTTGTAAAACAGGATTCTTTCTGCTTTTCTTTTTCTTTTCCCAAACATCCTCTGGTAATGAAATGACTGAGAAATGGAACTGCCCAGGGAGGGAGAAAAAAATGCAACAAACTGATTCATATACAGTTGCTGTCTCTGTATAAAGAAACCAAAACACTGAAACTCATTTTTTAAGTCTCTTTTTCAAATAAAAGCTGATAAATGAGGTTAATTCAGTTTTACTTTTAAGATCAGAAGGTCTCTAATGTGGGTTGCAAGGCTATTGCTCTTATCAGAAGTTTCAAGGGTCACAAACTAGAAATGAGGGAATTTTACGAATCAGAAAAAAATCCGTGCCACTTACAGGATCAAATAATTATAAATGACAAAGGCAATGTCTGGATTTTTTTTTAAAGTCTTATTGAAATGTGCCAAGTTTTAAAGTAAGGCAGCGAGGTTTATGCTGAGAGAGGAAAATGATACTCAAACATACAAAGCCTGAGGGGTTTCCAAAGGCAAAGCCTTTGGGGCTGGAAGGAAAGGAGCGAAGGCACGGACTGTATTCCATTAAAAATGGATAGCTGCCATTCAGCATAAGCCAACTGCACTTTCATGAAGGGGTGTGAGCCTGGTGTTGAAAAGGTTCTGACTTTTCAATCAGATCAATATGCAGAAACTTTCTGTAGAAAGTTTTAAGTATTAAATGTTTTATTATAAAAATGTTATGGAAAAAAATTCTGGTTAGGAAGAAGAGTCAAAAAAAATCTATAACCCATACATGGGCAGGCAGTGTATGACATGTGGACCAATCTTCCAAGTCCCAGTGTAGGTCTAATCTCATACTACTTGGTATAAATAAACTTAAAATGCTTAGCATTCCCTAGGAGAGTCAGCAGTAGAAACATCAGCCACTCCAGGAAATAGACTTTGGCCTAGAAATGGTGTCTGGAGTATTAATGGGAAAAGCGGGAAGACAAGACACGGTAGGACTATACACACATTAGAAAGAAAACTAATACCTCCATTATCTTATGTTGGGCTTTATAAAGTTCAATGTTAGAATTCTTTTTATACCTACACTGCTAGAATGGGCTGAGTTACCATGCAGCATGGAAAACTGATTATTGATTAAAGTATGATTTCTGGATATTGTTACTAGGTAGTAAGCTCTTTGGAAAATACCATCATATCTCTGAAAAAAATTCAAGAAAAACAACAATAGAGAGAAATAATAATCACAGAGCACACCAACAACCAGGATGAAATAAGACATAAAAGAAATGTCTTCTTTTGGAAATGATGTGCTAGTACCAGCAGTTACCAAGGGTTGGTTGATTGAATCCAAGTCAAGTTTAACTGGCCACAGTCAAGTATCACTTTAAAAGTCAGTCTATTTGACCAGTTCATTCTGAAAAAGAGCAGTGCTCTTCTTCCTTTGTTACATGTGATTTAGACAAAATAAATATGATTTATCTGAACAAATTTGTTTAAAAAATACAAAATATCATTTTTATATAAAACTCTACCCAAACCAGTAAGTTCAGGTTTACATAAACATACACACAGATAAATTTTTAAAATTCCAAAAGTCCAGACACAAGCCCATAGGGGTGTGTGGCCATCATAGGCTAATCATTTAACTCTGGCAGTTGTAGGACTATCGTGAGGTGGGTGGGTCTCTGACCTACACTTAACAGCTGTCAGCTTTAATACCCTTCCCATGAGGAAATTTTTACCTTTTGTTCAAAACGTTTGAACAAAACTCACCACTGAACAAACAGATATGTTAACAGGACACTTGGCACAAAAGGACTAAGAGAAAGTGGGTCTTATATGGCCCCCAGGCTGTCAGTCATCTAGACACAAGTGAGTCAGCATCCATGGTGTTCAGAAGGTAGAGTTCAGGCTGAACTGTCAATCCCAGATGGTACTGAGGACAAAAAGATGGAAAAGGGTTAGACTGATTTATAAGTATTTAAAATTGGCATTTAAATATCTATAATCAGCATATAAAAGTAGCTTTTATTTCAGTTCTGCTATACTGATTTTCTTTCAGAAAATAAACGGCTTACAGATATATGAATGGTTTACTATATATAAAGTAATTGATAGGCGCTGAAATAGTTAAGGATTTGTTAATGCCAAATGCAAAATTTGCACTTTAACTATTCTTGTGACATATTCTACCTCAGCATGGGTGTTTCTGATCAGGATATTAAGAGCAAAGGTACTGCGAGTTTTTATACCTCAATACTAAGTGTGTTAGAACTCAAATTTCAGGGAATTCCCTGGCGGTCCAGTGGTTAGAACTCTGTGCTTTTCCTGCAGAGGGTTCAAGTTCAATTCCTGCTTAGGGAACTAAGATCCCACAGGCTGCATAGAACGGCCAAAAAAAAGAAAATAAATCAAAGTTCAAATAGTCTAAACTCTGAGCCCTATTGTCTGGGCTCTAATTATCCTTTGGCACCTGAGCAGAGAAAAGCCTTTCATTAAACAACAAAAAAAGAAACATAAAACGGCATGTGCTGAGAAAAGGAGACAATCTACGGATCCCAGACATTCATCAGACTTTATAAGAATTCCTTTAGCTGCCTTTAAAACACATTGCCAGGAGCTTCCCTGTGGTCCAGTGGTTAAGAGTCCACCTTGCTAGGCAGAAGGCTTGACCCCTGGTCAGGGAACTGTGATTGCACATTCCTGGAGGCAACTAAGCAAGCTCTGGCTCTGGAGCCCACAAGCAGCAACTAGAGAGAAGTCTGCACACAGCAATGAAAGATCCTGCGAGATGCAACCAAGACCCAACGTGGACAAAAAATAAATACGAAAACAAAGCAAAAAGATATATTGCCAGACTCACTCCAGGAGGCCTAGTCCAGATGATTTGTATTGGCATTTGTGAAGTTGTAGCTTACTCTTTTTCTCTCCTTTGCATTCACCGTGGGACAATCACTGAGTCTCCTTTTAGCCCTACTGGTATCACCAGGGGTTTGAGGAAGGTTGCTGCCCCTTGCTACCAAGAGCCTTTTTTGGGCCTTGCAATCATCTCATCTGTATAGAGACTGAACCTTCTGTTGTAAGAATCAAATGAGATCATATGGGTGCTCAGGATGCCAAATGCACACTATAAATTGATAGAAATATTTCTAGCAGAATATAGTGCAAAAGGCACTGGGGCTAGGATCAAGCTTCAACTCTGCCATTTCCTATGACCTTGAGCAAGTTACGTATCCTTTTTTGAGTCTTATCCAACTCATTTGTAAAACAGAAATAAATGGTGTACTTTAAAATGCCAAGGACATTAACAAACTATCTCATTGTGTGTGTGTGTGGGTGGGTGTGATGTCGTGTCCGACTCTGTGATCCCATGGACTACAGCCCACTAGGATCTTCTGTCCATGGAATTTCCCAGGCAATAATACTGGAATGGGTTGCCATTTTGTAGTCCAGGGAATTTTCATGTACCAGGGAGTGCCCGACGTCTCTTGCGTCTCCTGCACTGGCAGGCCAATTCTTGACCATTACGCCACTTGGGAAACCTATCTCATTTAGTCTTCAATCATTTTTTTAGACATTAAAAATGCCTATCAGAGGTTTATGATGACTATGTGAAGATGAGACAAAATGGGGCCCATGATAAAACTATTCTCAACTAGAAGGCTAGCTAGGAATTAGGGCACACTGGAATTAGGGCAGAATCACAGCACTTCAGATTTCAGCCTTTATACTTACTTCAGGGTTTTATGACTCAGGTTTTAGTAACCAAGAGCAATTGTCCAAAAAAAAGAGCAATTGTCAGATACACTGACAATCCACTGCGGCCTTTTCTTAAGTGAACTAAGGTGGTGAGGTGGGTGTGTAGTAAGCAAGGGCTGCATTTTTAGCCCCATGACCTCCAGGTTGTATCACTTGATGGCTTAGTAGAGAAAACTCCTTCACTGGAAAAGTTTGTTGTATTGCTCAGGGACACTGGGAAATGGAACTAAATAGCTGAGGAACTGGCTAAATCTTTCAAGGGCAGAGAGGTACACAAATGAATATCAGTTCTTACTTATTGCTGGCCCTGCCCATTTTCCACACCCACCAGAAAAAGCATTCAGGTACTTCTGAAAATTCAGCACAGACCAAACAAAATTAGTCTATGAATTGGCAACTTTTGACCTAAAACATATTCTAGCACTCATCAGAGTATTAAGAGAAGTATCTTTGATACTGTTCTTGGTGAGGCTAAACACCAAAGGCTGGTGTCTAAAGTGTACTATTAAGTGTATACTACGTATTGTATAGGATGATTAGTAAAAATAACACGGGATCTGGAATTAAGCTAGTCAGGCACAAATGCCAAATGCCTACTGATTAGTGATATGTTATTTTAGTTTCTGGCCCTTCAGTCGCCTTATATATATATACACACACATATATATCCTTTTGCTGTAAGAATTACATAAGAACATATGAGTGCTGATGGCTTCCCAGGTGGCTCAGAGATAACAAATCTGCCTGTCGATGCAGGAGATCCAAGAGATGCGGGTCCAATTCCTGGGTTGGGAAGATCTCCTGGAGTAGGAAATGGCAACCCACTTCCATATTCTTGCCTGTAAAATCTTATGGACATAGGAGCCTGGTGGGATATAGTTTATGGGGTTGAAAAGAGTCAGACACGACTAAACCTGCATGCACACATACACACACACAGAGTGCTTAGAACCCAACTACCATAATAATGTGTTATTTTTAATGTTCCAAAGCTAAGGTGTCACAAGAAGGTGACACATCTGGATTCACTGGTCCTGTCCAAGGAAGGAACACAAAGTACTGCAGAGGACAGCGCTAAAGAAAGTCTCAAATCAGGATCTTCAAATTGTGATGCACCCTATTTTAGCTATGAAATTACACCCAAATAAAGAGTCGCCTGGTATCTTAGTGGTTGGAATTCTAAGCTTTTATGCCATGAGCCCAATCCCTGCCGTGGGTTCAATCCCTGGGCAGGAGCTAAGATCCCAGAAGGCATATAGCAGAGCCAAAAAAAGATTTTAAAAAACAAAACAAAAGCAAGGTAAGAAGGGTGAGTTAAATGAGGAAGGACAACACGGAAAATAATATTCTCAGATAACTTCTATGGTGCTATTTACAGGATTTAGTTCCTGTAAGACAGAAAGGGAAAGCTTTCGACAGAGAAAGGGAAAATGAAGTTCTAGTGACAAACGTGGACAAATTAAGGGTTGACTTAGTTTTTCATGCCATGTGTTTGGTGACAAGCCGAGTAATTTACTGTGTCTGAGTTTTGTATTTATATCCGGTCTTTGTATTTATATGCTTTCCTTTCTAAGTTAAACAATTTTCCTTTCATCTTCCAAACACTCATACTTTTTACTGGCAGCATATACAGAATATAAACGCCTACCTCAATGGTGAAACAAGACTACAGACAGAAAAATGTTCAGCTTAGAGCAGAAAAAGGCAGAATGACAATTTTTTTCTCAATTTTAAATATTGTAATGATGTAACCTTTAGCAATGGCAAAACTAATTAAATTGGTGATAGAAATTAGTGCGGGGTGCCTGTAACTCATCAAGTCTTCTGGGAACTAAACCTATGTTTGAGCGTTGAACAAATTGAATTTGAATCTCAAGAGTCTCCTCATATACATTTTTTTTCAAAGGTAAATACAACAGAAATACATGATCCCAGGCAGGATGAATCTGAGAACATGAAACCACACGTTCGGAGGAACACTGGACATGAAAGGCTGAATATAAACATGAAGAGCTGACTATAAATTACACGCAGAATTTTCATTCCGTGGAGGGTCAGCACCCCTAACACCTAGGTGTCCAGGGAGGTCAACTGTATTCCTCTATCCCTTCTAAAGAGAAAAATCACGAACAGTATGAATCCAGTATGTCAATCCAGGTGGTAATTGATGTTTCAGTATTTCAAAGTTGTTGAGATCCCACTCATAGAGTATTTTCAAGGTTTAAAAAAGATATTCAGAAAACCAAATTGAAAAAAGGAAAAAAAACGTTTTTAATTACAAACCAAGTTTACATACTGTTAAATGGTCACTAAAAGCTCACTGTAACCACTCCTAAAACCACTAGCAGGACTGCACAGGAGCCAAACTGCAGTTCTTCCCCATTGCTGATAATTCTCAGTATGCTATAGCAGCAGTTATTTCATGCCACATTTATAAAGAACAAGGACCAATTTACATAAAGTACAATTATATATCCTTAAACATTTCACACAAACAGAATGCACATGCCGGCACTGGAAGATGTCAGGTTCTAAACATTGTTTACTGTACCCAAAGTAGTGGCTGAACAGAAAGTACACTCTCTACCTGAAAGCATGGGAATACAGTATGGGAGTGTTTTTAACACTGTAAAATATTACACACATAGTGACATAAACTGACATTTAACTGGGAAAAAATTTTTCATCATTGCAAGACATATATTTAACTTTGAAGAGAAAACTAGCAGCTTTTACCTGGGCTTCTAAATATTTGTGAATCTGAGACTGACTGGACCCAGCCAGACTCCAGGCAAAGGTACATGATGTTAGTGTACCATCTTTTACAGAGAATTCTGTCAACATGGCCCTCACCTACTGAGGCCAGATGAGAGCTTGAGATGTCAGTCCCCAAAATCTACAGAGTGCCCTTGTGAACAGTTTAGGGGATGATGGTAGGGGAAAGGGAGGAATGGTTGGGGAATTTGTCTCTCATGATTTTATGCTATGTCACTGGAGGGGCTGAGGTAAAGGTATGGTCAGTAGAACACAGAAGTTTACCCTTGACGCCATGTAAAAGACAGTCCATTCAGTCTGTGCTTTTGACTGTGTACAAAGTATTGGAAACAATGCCTTTAGGGGCTCAGGTGAACAGAGAACATCAATCAATAGGCACTCCAGAAGGAAGACACCAAAAATGCAGTCCTTCAATTGCATTCCCATTACTGTTCTCTCCAAGTCAGTGGCTATAAAAGACCTGATTATTTATCTCCACTGGACAATGTGACTTGGTTTGAGATAATCACATGGTGTCAGGCTCCACATGTCAAAATGTCAGAAGTGGCTGAAGAGCAGCAGCTCCATGCTGAAGGGACCCATTTCCTCTGACTCCAGAGCTCCACCATCTGGTCTCAAAGTTTTTCCCTCTGAGGGAATGGCTGAAGAGAGGTAGCTCAGTGCAACCCTGCAGAGAGGACTTGGCAACCAGAGTGACACCAAAGGACTCGCTGAGAGGGAGCGAGCTTTGCAACGCTTACATCCAGAGCTCCTCAGATTGCCTTGCAAGTCGTCTTGGGCATGCTTCAGAAAAACATGACGATTCTGGTAGAAGGTGTTTTTTAGGAATAAAACAGATGGCTCCTCTTCTTTCAAGTTTTTTCACCTCTCCCCAAAGTCTCTTGAGAACATCAGTTTATAAATGCTACCATTTTTTCTATCACTACCCTCCTAGAGGAGGAAGGGGAAGGTTTCCCAACTCCAAGTGCTCAAGAAGAAACACCATATGAGAACTCCGTACTAACATGAGAGTTACTAAAATCGGGACTCCCAAGAACACTTCAGTAAGCTGTCACTCTCTGAGGGAAATCATCAGAGTGATTTTCGGAAGAGATTAGTATTAGTCACCATGACCACAAATGAGTTTTACCATCTGTCCATTTATCATCTTCTTTAATGCTTTCTCACCCCTCTTAACTTTCAATGAAATTAAAGTGAAAATAAGTTAAAAGAATCCTAACCTGATGGAGGTAGATTATCTCATAATTTTATACTTAATATGAATCAAACCATCCTAATTGAGATTCTATTTTTTATAATTAATTCAAAGGGTATGCATAAGGAAAGTATTTCTCAGACTCTTAAATCCATTATTTTTTTGTAATCCATTATTTTTTGATAAATAAAACTTGCATACCTATTCTGTAATTTGTATTATGAAAAATGTATTGCATTTTCCAAGTACATTTTTTTAACATATAGTCAGTCTTGTTAAGAATCATGCTCTGAGAACTATCTTACATAAAGATAAAACAAGCTGACCCTGGGACAGTGAAAGAGTTCAGTGCCGTTTGAGAGCAGGTGTCTAGCTAATCCAGTTACCAGGTTAGGAGTTCAGGAGAAAAAATAATGCTATCTTTCAAACAAACAGGCAACAATGTCTTTCCCAACAAACAGCTGAGTCCTAAATGCAGTCTGTGCACCAGCACATACCTTTGGCTATGTTCACACAGTAAACCATAGAAACACACTGGCCCTGATGGCTACCTGTGAGCAGTGTTTACTTAGCATAGCCAGTGGTGGCTTCTTCAGTCAGCAGGACTTTAGAGATGCTTACCGTGTGCCCACAGTCCAGGAAGGACATGCCCAGTGCAATCAAACATTGCCAACCCTAGAAGAGAAAATATGGTCACGGTTCGCTGAGCCCTCTGGAGAGCCCACTTACGCCCCTCACCGCCCACAATGCACTGCTCAGACGCAAACCTCTTTGCTGTACTAATTTCAATACTCAGTTCCCTCTGCTCCTACTGCTTTGGATTTGTGGTGTGTTTCTTTTATCTGACTCTCAGGCGGAATTCCTTTGAAAACCACTACCCCATTTCAGTCCTACTCCACTCCTCACAATGCAGGGCAATGACTGACTGGCTAATCCAACTGCCATAGTCTCCTGAACTAAACAGTAGTAATTCACCTAGAATCAGTCCTCAGCCTTGAAAACGGGTCTTCAACATTTTCTATAGCCTCAGGGTGACTAAGAATGACTCGGCCCTGTCATAACTGATCTGCATGAAGGAAGGATCCCCATAAGTTCTACAGCACATTTTTTGGGGGGGTGGGGGGGTACGTTCAGGTAGAGGGCGTGCTTGCGGAGCTCAGTTCCCTGACTAGGACTGAACCTGGGATTTTGAAGTGAAAGTCAGAAATCCTAACCACTACCCCACCAAGAGTCACCCTACAGCAAATTGTTAAAACAATTTCTGTCAAGGCCATACTGAGTTACTTGGGTTTCCTGGAAGTAAGTCCTTATATTTTAGGGTCAGCATAATCTTAGTGTGCCCATGGTTTACTGGGAAGGAAAAAAGCAGAGCTATATCTGTCTAAGACATAATTTCTCAACATTCATTAAAATGATTTTCCCAATCAAGTATCCACCCTCTGGCAGACACTGACACAGGGACTAGGTAAGTGTTATGAGATGAACAGGGGGTTTCTATCATCCAGTCTTCCCATTCTATGTAGCAGACATGGTATAAATTCAGCTGTCCCTAATCCTCAGTCCCTGTGATTTTTAGAGAAACCTGTGTAGAATAGTGAGGGAGATGTGTTGTTGGCATAGCTGCTTTTCACTAATATAAGTAATGTTACAGAAGAAGTCGAAAACAAAGAAAGGAATATATCCATAATCCCACCATCCAAAGGGAACTATTATCACTATTTTACATAATTTACTCTAAACTTGTGACAATTTTTTTATTATCTAAGTATTTATGATTCTGCATTCCTTTTCTTATTATTTATTTATTTTTCATTCCTTTTCTATGTAGCTTGTTTTACAACCATCATTCTTTAATAATTCTAGAATAATTCAGTAAGATATTATCACTATTTATTTCAGTTGTCATTGGACAGCTATTAAGTAGCAGAGCCGGGCAGGGCTGTGAACCCACATGTGCTGCCCTCCAAAGATATGAAATCACAAGACACAGCTCCATTCTCCAACCCCATCTCATACCACTCTACTTTCTACATGGCTGATCTTCTTTGAGTTCGTCAAACATACTACACTCTCTTGTTAGGAATTACTAGGAATGGAAATCAGACAGAGCGACAGATTTAGAAAAATGACAGCTCTTAGGAACCGAGGGAAAATTTATGGTTAAAAATAATCTTTAGTCACAGTTGGTTTAACGATTTCACGTAAATTGTGTCAATAGCCTGAAGGCAGATAACCATGTGCTCTTTTGGGTCCTTTCTGAGTGTTAGCCCCCCCTTGACCACCCCTGCCCCCTCCCAACTGGACTTACCAAGTAAAACACAAAGCTCAGATAAGCTACGCTGATCACTGCAGCCACCACGTACAATGCCACATGCCCTAGATCCTGCACATAAACCACGACAAAGTACATGTTGATGGAACAGACGATAAAGACCAAGATACCGCCTGCAATCCTCCAGCCTCTGTCAAAAGAATCAGCACAGTTATTGGTAGAATACTCCAACCTGTCCACAAACAGAAAAAGACACTGTGTTTTTTGGGGTCACAGGACAGGACTACGTAACATTTCAAAAATATACCAAAAAGTGCTTATGTCCCAGATTAGGTTAAATGAGCCAAAGTTACAAAATGATAGGGAGAAAGAAGAAAAAAAAACACTATCACGTAATCCCTACTACTTAAGCCCCTAAAAATGCAACAAGCCTTACAAGTGAAAAAGTCATGAGTCCCTGCAGATGCAACAAGTCATTTAAATACCCCATGTACTTTAGAGATGTATATAAAAGGTATTAGCTTATGCCTCTCTCATGAAGATCACTTAACATGGATTTAAGATGCTTTAACCTTCAGTGGCTGAAGTTGAAGAGTTAAAGCCCTAAAAGCTAAAAAATTTTCCCCCAGAAACAAAAAATGTGCTTGCCCTCCGTTGTTAAATTCATGGTCTCCATTTTCTTTAATTTTTTCTAAACTGAAGTATAGATGATTCACAATGTTGTGTTTATTTATTTATATTTTTGGCCACACCCTGTGGCATGTGGGACCTTAGTTCCCTGACCTGGGATTGAACCTGCACCCCCTGCACTGGAAGGCAGAGTCTCAACCACTGGACCACCAGGGAGTCCCCAACAGTCTCTATTTTCTAAGTCAGAGATTGAGGGGGCAGCTCTAGCAATCGTGTCTTAAAGCACATAGTCCCCCTATGACTTAATTTCTGACCGGTCAGTTGGAGGAAGATACCCATCCCCCCCACACCTTGGGGAACTAACAGGAGTACACTCACAATCCATTGGCAAATTCACTCATCACAGGCCGCAAGCTCGTAAACGTGAGGATGGGTATCAGAGCAAATGGAAGCTGCAAAAGAAAAAAAAATAAGATCAGACGGGGCTACGGGGGTTCCTGTAACACCCCAGAGAGCAGCACTGTTAGCAAAAGGGAACCACAGACCCTGCCTCACCTACTCTGTGAGAAATTATTCCTGTCGTTACAACATGCTGGAGGGTTATATGGAAATCTGTAGCATGAACCTAGCATCAGTTATGCTCATAGTGTCTACAAAATTTGTATCTGCCTTGTCTTCTTAATCTCCATAATACTCAATAGTCTCCTTTACATTATTTAATGTTTGCTTGGGTTAATGAATAATTTTGTGTCCTATGTGTAATTACAACTTATAATTCCCATTCAACAGGCTTAGGAAAAAAAAGCCACTTCTAAAAACCGTTTAGATTCGATATTTCATATGCGTTCACCATAGACCAAGACTGTGCCTCTTTCTTCCCCACACCCACACAGGGCTTATTACCTAAGGGCAATACAGAATGCCTCCCGACTCAATGGGATGTGAGTTTCCCCAGCTCCCTCCTCACTTGTAAGCTCTGAAGAACATTCAGGAAGTCATTCATCCCTGTTAGATGCTCCACATCCTGGAAGACGGCCACAAGCAGAGTGGGGATGATGGCAATAGAGCGGGTCAGAATCACTCGGGCAAAGCGTGACCATTTTAGGTTCAGGAATCCCTGGAAGAAAACACAGGAGGATGAATGTCTGGAAGAGGAAACAGAAAAAGGTCTGGGGAGGTTCAGGAAGGCACGGGATTAAGAAAGGACAAAAGGGCAAGGTCCTCTAGTCTACCCCGGTCACAGCAGCACGTACCTCCATGACAAACTGGCCGGAATAGGTCCCTGTCATGGTGGAGCTCTGCCCCGCAGCCAGGATCCCCACCGCCCAGATGTAGAGAGCGGCAGGCCCAAAGTAACACCCCAGCACAACACCCTGGAGAGGCAAGGGAGAAAGATCACCTGAGACAAAACCCCAAACATACTCCTTCGTGTCACTCCTCCCTATTCCTGGCTACTTACCCACCTCTACCAAGCAATGTGCTGGCACTGTCCCAGAAGCTAGACTCAGGTCCTGACCTCATATTAGAGGCTTTCAACCTAAATTATGCTGGATGGGCCCCCATTCCTCTTTCAGCCTAGTCCCTTCTCTTCTCTAGGCTCCTAAAGCCGTTATCCTCAACTCACATGTTAAGTATCAAAAGGAAATATGTTTATAACACACTTCCCAAATTATATTCCTGAACACACTATTCTGGAAGATGGTAATAGGAATGGAGAGAAACCTTCAATAAATTTCGGAAATGTTAAATACTATGTACTGTGTACTGTTGGAGGTTCACAATGTAATCAGCATAAAAGGGACAACAAGGCCCCACTAAAGACCACTTTACTGGAACTTCCCTGGCAGTCCAGTAGTTAAGACTCTGTGATCCCATGCAGGGGGCAGAAATTTCACCCCTGGTCCAGGAACTAAGATCCCGCATGCCACACAGCACAATCTAAATAAATACATAGTCTTCAGCCACACACACACAAAAGACCACTTTACCAAGGATACTTCTTTAGTCTCCCCAATTAACACCTAGAGAACAATATGCTATCAACATTAAGTTTGGGAATTGCTGATACAATTAAATGATCTTGTCAGCTGATCTCCTATTCCCTTCCACGTAATCCAAAAAGCTTGTCAGGCATCTGGACCTCTGAAAAAAACACACTCCACAGAAGATATGCTGAGCTCTGAAGTGAACCCACTGAAAAGACCAGACACTATGCTGAGAATCTTGATTCAGGAGCAGAGATCAGAAATCTGAACAGGTTTACCCCTTTGTAGATGTCCACAGCCAGTGTTGAGTTATCCTCTGGGAAAAGGTGAGTGTGGGGACTGCTGCTATTTTTACAGACTGCAACCTGGAACCAAAGCAATTTAGGAACAATTTTTAATTTTGAGTCCAGAACTCAGATAAGAATACCTCTCCAACAGCTCACACACAGATGGATCATCTAAGAAACGAATCCTGAAGGCGAGACACTGGACACAGATTGATGACAGAAGAGACTGGCGGCAAGGTCCTTGAGGTCTTTCTTCTCACTTTGTCTACATCCACAGGTCATCAAAAACTTTTCCTTGAGTTAGAGTGTGCATGGTAATACATGAATGCTGGGTCATTTTAAATGATAATTGGAGGTGAGGGCCCTTAAGTAGACTTCAAATATGAGATGACCCCCAGAACAGGGTGGCCTTATTCAAAGCAGAGCCAGGAATCCGAAGTCATATAGATGGGAAACAAAGGAGTGATCAAAACTAGATTAGCCAAAAAAAAAAAACTAGATTGGTAATCAGGAGTCAAGAAGACAGAGAATTCAGTGTGATAAAATAGCCTATCTAGCCACAGCTTCTATTTTCTGTTGGTTGACTCCTCCTGCCTGTAATCACCAAATGGCAGGACTGGCAAGCAGCCAGTAGTTGGTAAAGAGGAAGCAAAGGGGATGAAAAAGAGCAAACAGACATGAAGCCACCAACAGCAGCACGTGGCAACCTTGGTCTAAGGCTACGAAGGAGGGTCTGGGCTTGGTCACAGCCCCAGACTGTAAACCTGAGTAGTGCCATGACTTAGGAGCAGCACTGAGACCTATTTCCCCTGAGCTCGAAGTCACGGTCACGCTTTCCGGCCCCAACTCGGCCTCCTTTTTACCCTAGCATTCACTGTTACTCAGGACCCAGGCTTACTTACCACCTGCTCGTTGGTTTTCCCAAAAAATGCTTCGGCAAACACGGAGACGACAAAGACGTTGATGATAAAGGAAACAAAGAGTGCGATGCAGGACTCAATGAAGAAGTACTTATTCGCTTCTCGAACTTCCTGTTTATTGGCTCGGTCTACCTGTCTGGACTAGAGAGACAACAGCAACAGTCACTTTTTGATTAGCTGGAACAAGTTTCCTTGTGATATTTCGTAAGTCTGTAGTCAGCTGAAAGGCCTAGCGGGCAAACAACTGCCCAGATGAAATGTGAGACTCCACTTACATCCTGGTTCACTGAGTGAGTAAGAAGTCATGACCCCTTGATGACATCACACATCCCAAAGTGGAAAAAGTGAACGAGTGACTACTGAGCCTTCAGTTATGTGGCTGGAAGAACTGCTGACCTACGAGAACAATCTGATTTCAGACCTAACAGGAACACCACCTTAATTACAAAGGTCTCTGAAATCTTCCAACCAATGATTGTGATGGATTAACCAGTAAAAGCCAGATTAGGCTCCTTCCTCCTGACCTCCATGAGGCCATTCAGGCTTCTGAGATTTAAAGACAAGGGACACAGTACCCCTTCAAATCTTTTAAGAAGGGCTCTAGTCCCTTCTCTATGTCATCCTGGTCCCATCTCTGGTCACCTTGGTGATACAAGAGTGTGGTGTCCAACTGTGGAAAAACGCTGTACTCCTTCAGGGCCCCAACAGTTGTGAACTAAGTGTGTGTCCCTTGTAACGAAAGAAAAAGATGCCATGAAACTACACAGGCCACTGAGATAAGAAAGGTCGTGCTCACCTTAACTAAGGCAGAATGCAGGTACATGTTGTGTGGCATGATAACAGCGCCCACGATGCCCACAGCCTGCTCAATCTGTGGGGTACGACAGCCTGAACAGGATGGTAGGAACATGCCTTTGAGGACCTGGGTCTGGCTGGGTTTCACTGTAACATACTACATACAAACAGAACAGCTATTAGTCTTTTGGGAAACATGAGACTAGGGAGTTAACACGGTACTAGAAAACACTGCATCTTTACTCCTTAAACTCCTTCATCAACAACTACATAGGAAATGAGGAACATAAAACCATCCAAAAAAACCAAGCAGCACAAGGTCAGAGAATTTAGGAATGGGGTATCCAGACACTTCACACTGTATTTTAGATATATGAAATCGATGTGTAGGTGCTGTTCTCAGTCATGTCCGACTCTTTGCAATCCCATGGACTGCAGCCTGCCAGGCTCCTCTGCCCATGGAATTTCACGGGCAAGAATACTGGAGAGGGATGCCATTTCCTCCTCCAGGGGATCTTCCCCACCCAAACACTGAATCGAAGTCTCCCTCTTGCACTGGCAGGCCGATTCTTTACCACCAGCACCAACTGGGAAGCCTGGATGTGTTGAGAATCTAATTAATATTCTAAAGAAATAAAACAGCTGCTAAGGGCTTTTTTGATATTATTGTCACAATAACTCCTGTGAGACACACCTTAGAATAGTCAATTCTTGATTATCCACACTAATCGTGCTTCCATGTTCACCTATGTATAGAAAAATCACTGATGCTTGCCCCTAGCATCTGCTGAGACTCACCCAGAAACACTTTTTCCTGGTTCAGCATTTCTCTTGGAAGCCTTGGACCAAGCTCTATCATCTACTCATAGAGTAGACACATTTTCAAAAGCTTAGCTAGGCCAATAAGCAAAAGTCAGTTTATAATAACTGAACACAGACAGGGGCATTACTGAATAAAATGGTAGGGTTAGGGTTACTTTTAACCCAATGGAATGTCCGGACTGGGGCACAAACTGGGAAACATGTACTGTATCCCCTACAGTTCATTAATTGTTACAATACAGAGAAAGTCCAAGCTGCAACTACTGTCAACTAGGATGAGCAAAAACAAAACCCCGCTAACATTAACAGCCAAGAATAACCCTGTAGCCCCTTTCCTAACCCTCTCCAATGCTGTTCTGTTGCTGAGAATAACTTGGGACCAGAAATTCTAGTACAGTTTTAAACTAGGAGTCCCTGCAGGTCTTCCTGGACACTAGTCTCTGCCATGTCCTTATTCCTTTAAAATCGGCCAGGGCTGAATTCAGTTTTTTGTTAGCATGTACTGTCTTTCATAATAAAAGGACAAAAGCCTTGTTTTAAAAAGCTAAGAAGAAGAAGAAGAAAGCTAATGAATAAGCCTGTAATACTTGCCTCATAGCCAAATGTGAGGGCCATAATAGTGATGAGAAAACCAAAAAATGCTTCCAGCTTCCTCAAGCCTAAAGGGGAAAGGCAGCAGTGAGCTCACAGAAGGCAGATCTCCCCGCGAGCCACATGATGGAACGCAGTTCCTTTGAGTGACACCTCCATTCCCACTGTCCTTACCGTATTTGTCCAAAAAGAGAAATACGAAAGTATCTGCAATGGTGATGAGAACTCCACCCCACAGAGGAACCCTAGGTCAGAGATTAAAAAGGGAGATTAAAGGAAAGAAACATTGAGAAAGACCCGTTTCCCAGCTTCCCAACAGCTCTCCAGATACATGACACTTGGAGGACTAAGGACTTGGGAAAAGGGAACAGCAGCAAGGAGGCCAGACCTTGGGTAGCTTAGGATCTCAGTACTAAGTGAAGTAATACATTCATTCAAACTTTGACTACAATTTCAGACATTCAGGACACAAACCTGAAAAGTATGGGTCTTACCTCTCATGGGACTCACTTATAAGTGGGATAAACTGAGATACAAATTAATTATAACACACACTGCCACACACTGGATAACAACAGGTTTGCAGAACCTGACATGAGAACATGGAAGACAGAGCGCCTACCTCTGGCAGGAGAGAAGAAGGTGGTTCCAGAAAGGTTCCACAGAAAAAATAATACTTGAGCTGAATCTTGAAAATTGAAAATGACTTGGGATTTTCTTTTTACACTTGCTTTGAAATCTGGCAAAACAATGATTATTTGCTAGAGGAAAAACTGCTCACCTTCCTAAAGACAGGAGATTGATGGCAATAGCTGAGCCAATAACTTCCTGCATGTCTGAGCCAATGATAGCCAGCTCCACCATCAGCCACAGGATGATTCGCGGAACCTAAACATCAAACAGCAGAAAAATGTGGTTCTAATTAATCATTTCTAAGAACTTCCTCCATAGTTTGGAATTCATATTTTGGCAGTGACCCAATAACAGTCCTTTATTAAGCCTTAGGTCTAGAGATGAAGGACCAGAACTCAAGCTTTACTCGGTCCCTTGCTGGAGAGGGCCAGGTTGCTCTTTGTGGCAGAGCCTGAGTAAAGGTTAGGGCAGCAGCTGATGCCAATTTCTTTTCCTTCCATTTTACTTGACAGAAGAATGGAGTTTCTGTTCATTATTTCCACTTAATTTTTTGCCTAAAAACAATCCTGAAAGTGTTAGGGGAAAATGAGGATGCTAAGATGGTCAAAATACTGTTCAGGAGAGAATAAAATACTATAGAAGAAAATATCTATTCTGACCACAGCTGAAGAGACAAAACAAACATGAAAAGTTTGGAGTCATCCTTAATATAATAATGCACAAACAAGTTAAAAAAAGATAGATATACAAAGGGCCTTGGAGCAAAGTGTTGGAATTGGGTGTTCTATAATAAAATCTGGGAACTAATCTGGTCAAATAATCAAACAGAAAGAAATTTAATAGTGCTAGCTCACTGAGGCCAGGAAAAAAAAACCACTAAGAAACATGAAGTGTAAGAAATCTAAGAAGAAAGAGAAGCTAAAACAAACTATAAGTTATTAATTTTTTTTTTTTTTGAGAGGCATATAAGAAAAAAAAGCAGGTAAGGATACTCTCTCACAGCCAGGAAAGGAGATTAAACATTTAGGATGAACCAGAGATAGATGAGTACTTCTCTAAAAATCAAGTCAGTTTAAAGCTATCCTCCAGACACTAGGTCTACCCATTCCTGCCTTAGGCAGCAACAAGGCCCAATGTCTAAACACACAGTTACCTATGATATGAGTAACAAACACTGCTTACCCTGGGATACTGGCGGTGACACACTTCAGCCAGATGCAGCCCAGTGACCACTCCCAGTCTAGCTGCAAGGCGCTGGAGCAGGAGCCCCACGATGGTGGCCAACAGAAGAACCCAGAGCAACTGGAGAAGAACAAAACCCCACCATTACACTCATGAGATAACTGGTGGTTTAAGTTTGGTTGTTTGGCAATGTCAATGGGAAACAGTACACTCAGGAAAGAGCTCCGCTCAGGAATCCAATGACCTGAGTTCTGTATCACATTCTGCACAGAACTTGCTAGGTCACCTTACACCTTTCTGAGCCTTAGTTTTTCCCATCTGCAGTTGTGCTTTTGTTCAAGGAAACTACCTGGGTAAAACAAAACTAAAAACCACCTACATGATAAAGTTTAAAAAACAGATGGAAAGGGCTTCCCTGGTGGCTCAGTGGTAAAAAATTCATCTGCTGACGCAGGAGAATGGGTTCAGTCTCTCGTCCAGGAAAACCCCACACGCCATGGAGCAACTAAGCCTGTATGCCACAGCTCCTTGGCCGTCCTCTGGAGCTTGAGAAACACAGCTAATGAAGTCTGCACATCTAGAGCCTCTGCTCTGTGACAAGAGAAGCCACTGCAATGAGAAGTCCCAACTACAGTGCACCCCAACTAGAGAGTAGCCCCCACTCTTGCTGCAACTAGAGAAAAGCCTGAGCAAAGCAACAAAGACCCAGCACAGCCAGGAATAAATAAATAAATAAATTCTCCTTCCTAGTTGGGATTTAAAAAAAAAAGATGGAAAAGCACTTTTCATCTGAGTGTCAGAGCCAATACAGAATCGACACAGAGCCCCCAAGGTTGATATCCAACAGGCAGAGCAGAGGAGAAGTATGTTTTGAATGTTTAAAAAGGAAAGGGGGGAAGACTCCATGTTCACCTTAAATCCAGCCACTGCTCCAGACTGCAAATCAGACTCAATGTTTCCTGGATCCAGGTAAGCAATGCTCATAAGAAATCCTGGTCCCGTGAAGGCCCAGAGTTTACGAAAGCTAAAACAAGAGTACTGTACAAGAGAGGAATACAGAACAAAATGATTATCACCTCCAGGGGAAGAATGGACACATGCATATGTATGGCTGACTCCCTTCACTATCCACTTGAAACTAGCACAATATTGTTAACTGGCTATACTCCAATACAGAATAAAAAATTTAAGAAATAATAATTAAAAAATAAAAGGTATCTTGGAGAAAAAAAATGATTACCACCTCCAAACTGCTTGTCTAACTTATGTATTATTTTGTCACATAAAAAGCAACAATATCAGCTTCATAAGAACAAAGGATTTCAGAAGTTGGACATGGGTGTCTCCAAGTTTCTTTTCCATCTTATCCATTCCTTATCAGCAACCTGGTTAGCTCTCTATCCAAATAAGAGCCCTTCTCTTACCTGCCCTTCCAAAAGCCTTTCATTCTAAAACCCCAGCAATAGTAACAGTACCTCTGTGCTCAAACACTACCCAAATGGGACAAAAGACACCGTAAAAAAGAGAACATGAAAATCATGCTTTCTGGATCAAAAAACGCTCACCAGTAAAACTTGGCAATGGTTTTTCAAGGACCTTAGTTTCCTTAACAGTTTCTCTGGCTACAAAAATTCAGTCTTCAGAGATTGCCTGTCAGAATTGACTCTGAGATTGCTAATCTTCAGTTGCCTAGCAGACATTGTACATAGGTTCTCCCTAGGTAATAATATTTTCCTCCAAGGACCTGTCACTAACCTCCTCCTCAGGAATGGCAATCTTCTCATCAAAGTAGGTGGTGAAGGGGTCCGCTGAGCCCGCCCCGGGGGACTGCGGAATTGAGGAGTTACTGTAGGCAGGGTTGATGGCACCAAGACTGGCAGAGTCTCCATGGTCTCCAGAAGCATCTTCTGAGTTAAAAGAATTGAGAAGAAATGAATTAAAATGAACAAAACACACTAATATTAAGGTACTCGGTCATGTCTGACTCTTTGCAACCCCATGGACTGTAGTCTGCCAGGCTCCTCTGTCCGTGGAATTTTCCAGGCAAGAATACTGGAGCAGGCTGCCATTTCCTACTCCAGGTGATCTTCCTGACCCAGGGATTGAACCCACATCTCCTGTGTCTCCTGCATTGGCAGGAAGATTCTTTAGCACTGCACCACCTGGGAAGACCAATGCAGTTGGTAATATCAATGATCATCTTTAGAAGTACTAAAATTAAATCTTTTTAATACCTAAATAAATGCACAAGATCTACCTAACTCCATCTCAATTTCCAGTACTATATTTTAAAATTAATTTTTGAATAGGCAATACACTCAAATGGCTGAAAATTTGAGAAACATAAAAATGCTTACAGTAAAAAAGTTCCCTCTCAACCCTCTTCTCTAGTCACTAAGCTCTATATCGGTTTTCAACACTAATCTCACAAATTGACTCCCCCTAGTTTCACACTTCTATTGTCACTTGCCGATTTTTAGAATCATTTCATTTTCTTCCAAAATCACTGATGTCTTCTAGGGCTCAATATGTAACACCCCCAGGCTAGCCTCACTGATAACCTAAATCTTAACTTTTAGAAGGAAATAGGCTAACGGGACACTCCTCTCTCCACCTCCCACCCATTATTTGGTAGGATTTACTCAAAGAATCATCCTTGGACATTGTATCTCCATCAGGCTTCCCCAGAAATGGCTAACTTACAAAACACTATCATATTTCAGGTTAAGATCTGTAGCCGCAGGGAAACAACCAAAGAGGAACCCTTTGCCACCTGACTAAGGCCTGCAATATAGAGCCTGGGGAGGGGGAGGTGTCACCCTTGTGACAGGAGCGCTCACCGCAGAGCAGACTAGTCACCAGTGTGATTAGTCTTCCTGCTGCATTTTGCTGCTAATTTTAAATCTGGCTGGGGGGGGGGGGGGGGCGGTGTCCACCGAGGGTCAGACAGAAAAGGGCTAACTCACGAGACCATAAAATGGCTCTTTTTAACCATAGAGCTCTAATCTCAGGGTTTCCAAGAACCCCTTGCAACCGCCAATTAGAAAAACAAAAGCTTTCTTTTTATAGGGAACTGACCCACTTCATCTTAAGTGACACTGAATTGAAGAGCAAACTTACAGAAAAGGAATGGAAATTCTAAAGGAGAAACTTAGAATCAGGCAGGATTAGTCAAAGCATAAAGTCCATGCAATACTCTCTAAGGTGCTAGCTCAGCATTTTTGTGTTCCACTCTTACCTGAAGTGCCTTCAGCAGTCAAAGCACCCAGAGGTTTTTATACAAGTTAGACTTGTATACTTTTTATAGCTTTTTATACAAGCAGACCCAGAGGTCTGCAAGTCAGACTGCCTTTACAAGCAATACTGCTATAGAAACCAGACTTGCAGCTCATCTTGGCTCATCTCAGAACTGGAAATAAAATTGAGGCAGGTCTCTGTGGTTATAAATCCATTTTCATTTACAGCCTAAGTCACCAGGTCACCTAAGGCACCTCTGAATGGAGCAGGTCTCCGTGACATTGATGGATGAGGGACAGGAGATGGCGACAATTTTTGATGGAACAGAGGACAAGAAGCACAATAATGGTAAATCTCTGTTACTGGCTTAAGCCTAATTTCAAACAAAAATGAGTCAATGACACAAAGTTGTAAATTACCATCTGGTATCTTCTGTTCAGGACCCAACACCATGGTGGATACCTGAGTGCCCGAGTTCTTAGAAAAGGATTCTGGAAAAGAGAGAAGAGAAGGAGAGGAGTTAGCAAGAATAAATTAAAACAAGTTCACAACCAGTATTCTGTGACACTGTATGACTAAACCCTTACTATGCAAAAAGAATAACTGTTCTACTGAATTAGATAACCTTGAAAATAATCACAGTTTTCAGAATATGATTAAGAGATATTTAAGGGGAAAAAATGAAATACTGGCAACACTTCGAAACCAAAGTGAAACAAAAGGTATTTCAGGCAAGTGGGCAAATAGTTTTTAGTAAGTATCCACGGGAGACAGTGAAGGATAGGGAAACCTGCCACGCTGCAGTCCAAGGGGTCGCAAAGAATCGGACATGACTTAGCATCTGAACAACACAAAAAAAGCATCCATACAGAGGCTTCCAAGCAATCATTCACCCAGTCTCCCACCCTTTACCTCCAATTAACCCAATATTGAAAAGACTGACTTCCCACCATTTTGATGAGCTTTTAAGGACAAAGATCTATAACTCTCTCTGATCTAACTAACAATTTAAGCTCATGTTTCAAGTTTCCGGAGGGTGGGCAGGAAGGGGGAAAGACCTCACCAGCACACTGGAAGGAGAGGGCCACTATTTCCCAGTCTCACCTTTCCCTGAGAGAGACTTCAGCTTTAAGGTTTCAGGTCTCATGCCCCAACACTTCAACAACTGAGAGAAGAATGTATGACCATGCTCCCCTCAAGGAGAGCTGAAGTACCAGGAGAAAAAGGCACAGACAGCAGCCTGCCTGCACCTCTCTCCATTAGCAATAAGTAACCTACGAGGAGGGGTGAGGAGTGAGGGATATTGGGGGTGAGAGGGGGTGTGGTAGTGAGGGGGTATCTCAGATGTCCAGCCTCCTACTGGGTTAAGTTCAACTGGGGTAGAGGGCTTACATTTAACTGGGCTAAGTTTAACAGGTGGTAGAGGGAATATTAGTAAGCCCACTGGGTCACAGATCTAGGGCATATTCTCCAGTCAACTCCACCAATAAGGTTAATTGTTTAAAAATTCTGATCTACTGATTAAGGAATCTACTTCTTAGTTAATTCTAAACTTAGAAATAATGGGAAAGGTAAATAATGTTGTTAACCACTTCCCCTTGAATCCCAGTAACCACTATCCTACTGAAAAACTGAGGAAGCCTCCGCTTGTCTATCCTTTACTAGTCTTTTTCTACTCTTGTACCATTATTGCTCTTATGTGAACAGTGCTCTACATTCTCTTTTAGATAATCTATTGACATATTCTAGGGCAAGTCCTAGTAGGGAAGATCCCCTGGACAGGCAAATAGCAACCCACTCCAGTATTCTTGACTAGGAAACCCCATGGACAGAGGCACTTGATAAGCTACAGTCCACTGGGGTCACAAGAGCTGGACATGACTTAGCGACTACAACAACAACAAATCGACATATTCTTTACCTGTTTTGCCAAATTACAGAATTAAGACCTGAAAGGGATATTAGATTTCATCTATTTTCTGGAGTATAAAACATAGCAACATCTAAATCTTGCTAATTTAGAAAATATAAACTTTCAACTCTATAGTCACCAATAAGGAGACTCTGGTTATAATAAACAGTAGCCATGTCCTTCCTATCAGTTTGAGCTACGAGATGGTTTTGCCAGCAGACCTCAATACTGCTGACTAAATCCCACCCCTCTTTCAGCCAGCACCTCAACTAAATGGGACTTACACATCTGACCGACCACTCAGCAGCGGTACCACTTGGATTCCAATCACAACACAGCTCCTAGACCCCACTCAGAGTCTTTTTACTTTTACTTAATTCTAAGAAGCCAGGATAACACACAATAAATTAGAAACCACAAATCCGATCTGGGACTACAGCTCTTACACAGGAAATCGTGGGCTATTTATATGAGACAACTTCCTCATACTTCAATCAGCTCTGAGAACATTATTATTAAAATTATTGGAAATTTCCTGGTGGTCCAGTGGTTAGGACTCCACGCTTTCCCTGCAAAGGGCAAGTTTAATCACTGGTAAGGGAACCAAGACCCCACAAGCCACACAGCACAGGTCCCTCACCCTACTCCCCCCAAAACAGTGTTATTGAGAGTTCCCTGGTGGCACAGTGGTGAGGATTCTAGCCTTTCATTGCTGTGGCCTGGGATTCAGTTCAGTCCCTGAATGGTGAACTGAGATCCTGCAAGACACACGGCACAGCCAAAAAATAAATAAATAAAATGGAAAGAAGTGCCAAAAAGTGTTGAGTGGTTATTTTTTAAAGAATATTATTAATATTATATTATTATTATTAAGAATAACTCAAGTTTCTAATTGCTGCCCTACTCATGAAGAATCAATAAAATTCAATTAATTTTGTATGATAACTGATACTCGGTTTCAGAAGGCACAAAAGTGTTCAGTACATTTGAG
This sequence comes from Muntiacus reevesi, assembly GCF_963930625.1. Classification (NCBI taxonomy): domain Eukaryota; kingdom Metazoa; phylum Chordata; class Mammalia; order Artiodactyla; family Cervidae; genus Muntiacus; species Muntiacus reevesi. The sequence goes on along the minus strand of NC_089252.1, from coordinate 144,979,011 downwards.
GAAGATTCCTGTCCAAAAGAGGCCTTTAAACCTTGTGTCTTTATAAAGCAAACAGTTGAGACAGTAGTGTGTTTTTTCCCAATATGAAGTGTGAAAAGGTGACAGCTAAATAATTTTAAACAGAAATATCTCAAGATAAAAATTTTAATAATTACTATTAGTATTCTAGGTGATTACTCCCATAATTACTTACAGAACTTGTAAAACACAAGAAGTCTGATCTTCTCTATGAAATCTCTTTCCAAGAAAGAAAATGGATTCTAGATTCCAACCTGTTTGCTGGTTTGTTTTTTTTTTGCTGCACCATGCAGCTTACAGATCTTAGTTCTGGACCAGGGATCAGACTGGGCCCCAGCAGTGAAAGCACGGAGTCCTAACCAGTGGACCATCAGGAACTTCCTATTCCAAATTTCTCATCAAAACAGTCAACAAACTATAAGCGCCATTGCTTGCAGTGTCTGGAGAACATAACGAGGGCAAGGAATGGAGAGTCAGTATGCTTGGTGTGCTGCACAGAGTTTAGGTATCCATGGAAATCCAACACCCAGATAGAAAAAGTAAGTTAATAATAAGACCACTTTGCTCTCCAGGACCAAACCACCAGGTCATTTCCGTCGTTAAATTACGTTAAGAAAAAGATCAAGTGGAGACACAAGCAACAAGAACCAACCCTGCAGGACTCTGATATTTATGATTAACAGCATGCCTTGACATTCTAGCTCACCCCCAACCACTAAGTGTCACCTTTTCTTAAAGCCAGTAAGTTTCCGCCTATCAAACAACCATCAACAGCAGGGGAAAAAAAGGCACTCACGGGTCAATGTATTATAACTATTTTTATCCCATTCCTTATCAAAAAAGTTGAAAGACTGTTTTATAAGATAAGAATGCTAATTACATTTTCTGTCTAAATGTCAAAAGTCTACATATCCTTTGACCCAGCAATTCCATTTCTAAAAATGCATACTAAAGAAATATTTGTACAGGAAATATCAGTATATGCAAGAATATTTCCCACAGCACTGTAGTGTCAAAAGACTAAAACAACCTAGGACAGTCTTAGAATGGAATACCATAAATAAGGCAGATCTAAACGGATTGATAGGAAACAATCTCCAAGATACATTGTGAAGTTAAAGATACAATTTATAGAACAGTATGCTATCATTTATGTAACAAAAGAGAGAGACTGAGAAAATACATGTACAGAGGAAATTCAAAGGACATGCCAAAAACTAGTAACACCGACTCCAAGAAGAAGGAGTGGAGCAGCAAAAATGAGGTCAGGCAAAAGGACCTCTCATGAATATACACTTTATGCAGTTATGCAATTAAAAAAAAAATTGGCAAGTAAATGTATCGCTTATTTTTTAAAAACATAAAGATCATGCAGATTTACTGTTTCCCAACAAACACCTCAAGGCACCTTCTGTTTCTCAATGAATACTTCAGGGATCAATTCTCTCTGATAGAGCTTCTGCAGTGGATAACCAGAGATCTTGGACTTAGTGCACAAACAGCCATGCTCTGAAATTGAGATTTGGAAGTTTCTCCTGAATCCAAAGAAATAAAAAAATCCTCCTCAGTAAATCCTCCTATTCACTCCCTAATATGGGTTAAATGGCCCTCTTTCATGTTCCCCAAGGCATCTGCTGCTTACTACTATCATTATCATGTTATTCTGAAAGCACTTATTCCCTGATACTACTCTTTCAACTTCTCTGCAAGTTTGAAATTACATCAAAATAAAAAGTTATATCCTCCAACACTTACTAGTTCTCATAACTTATGAAAATTTAATTCACAGTAATTCCAGGTGTTCTCTTGGCATTTACAAGAACTCTAGAACAATGTGAATAGCCCAAAACTGGTTTAAAAATTGCCACCAAGGAAGTATGAAATACTGAGTATTAAATACATACAACTTCAACTTTTCCCCCCATGGCTAAAAAAAATGCCTGAATTTAAACTAATATTTTTCTTAGAAAACTCTCTTATAGAGAGCAAGGGTACCTAAAACCATTTCACTGATCTTCGGAGCTGGCGCAAAGGTCTCCCGTTAAGTTTTGGAGATGAATGTTTTTTGAACAGTCCTCTAATTCTTCTCCCCTTCTTTCCCCCATTATATAAATAAAATCAGAGACAGCATTAAGTAGGAAAAGAAGTTTCATAGGGGCAACCAGAAAAGTGTACATGGAATCAGTTGATTAGATAAATATGAACGGGAATGTTTAAAGCTGACTGGCAAAGCCACCTCTTCTCCCTCTTGAAGTTTCCTCAGCCAATGTTCAGTGTTCAACATGTTGGTGACAAAGTGGAAACTGCCAGAAATAGGCCTTAAAAGTCATACCCAAGTTGTTTATCAGAGAATAAAAAGGAGTTGTGACTTTTTAAAAAATTTAAAAAAGAATTCCATTTGCTTGAAGAAAACATAAAGATTTCTAGATCCTTCTAAAGTTCCCTTTTCTCTAAAGGTCTACTTTAAGGCTAAAGTACTTGATAATCTTACTAAACCATTATTAATCTAGCTTTTATAGAAGATGTTCTTCAATGGCGACCCACTCCAGTACTCTTGCCTGGAAAATCCCATGGACGGAGGAGCATGGTAGGTTACAGTCCACGGGGTCGCAAAGAGTTGGACATGACTGAGCGACTTCACTTTCTTTCTTTCATGAAGGTGAGCTCCTGCCCCGTATGACTGGGAGTCAACAAAACTGAAATATTCCGTGGTTCAAAGAGAGCTCACTGCTGTCTGAACCTATATATATTTTTAAAAATATCTATTTATTCATTTGGCTGCTTTGGGTCTTAGTTGAGGTGCTAGGGATCTTCAGTTGTGGCATGAGGCATCTAGTTCCCTGACCCGGGATCAAACCCTGCCCCCCTGTATTGGGAGCAAAGAGCCTTTGCCACTGGACCACCAAGGAAACCCCTGAACCTATAGATTTTAATAAGGAATACTACTGGCCATTTTTCAAAATGAGAAATGGTAACTTCCTCTGTTTTTCCACTCTCGGTCAATAAAGCACCCATTTCTGTCTTTCCATCAGGATATCCATCTAACTGATTCCAAAAATCTCCCCCCACAGTGGGTGATGGGAGAGAAAACAGCTTAGAAAAGTCATGTCAATTTCTAAATTATAATTAAGGATGTGAAGTTTGGAATTGTTTTTTAAATTTCGATAAAAAATAATCTTATTTTTCTCTCATAAAGATGAACTTGATATAAAATCGGCATATTGAAAAAAAGACAGGTTGGAAAGAGATTACATCTACTTCCTGACAGAATCACAAAGCGAAAAGCCCCTCTGGTGTTTGCTTAACAAAAAGGCCTTGACACTCTAATCCTCTCTACCCTAGTGGGTAATATTTCAGTAAGCTGAAAGTCACAAAAGCACACCCAGTTCATAAAGCACAAACAGTGCTGCTACTGTACAAGGTACTTCACTTACATCAGAGCCTCTCTTTCTCTCTCTGGCACAAGGTCCACAGACTGTGTTACTTTTTTTTTTTCCATGTTACTTTTTATGTCATAGTAATGATCTGAAAATTGGACACATCTCATTTAGTCTATCAGAGTACCACAATTTCAACTGACCAAGTTTGCTGTTGCCACCTGACTTAAGACTTTTGAAAATTTGTTTTATGGTTGAAAGGAAAACCTAACATGGAGAACATCTAATGATTAAGAAAGAAGAGAAAGGTTAGGCAGCAAGAAGAGGAGAGGGGGGGTAAGATACGGGGAGGAAGAGTACAGTTGATAACAACAGCAGCTGCCTGGGTGTCAAAGACGATAACAGTGGGGAGAAATGTGGCCAGGCTAAGAAGTACTGAGCTTTTAGACAAAAATATCACTCATCAGCCAGAGGCTTCAGAATTAGAAGGGCCCAATTAGTATCTGTTAAATAGCGCTCTTCACTTTCTCTGTTCAGCCCTCTGAGGCTTAGCCAGCTTCCAAACCTCCTTGCCTGCTCACATGTCAGGACCACTAATATCTTACTTCCAGAAACTAGGGCTTGGTCTTTGCTCCTCCCAGCTCTCACTGTAAGCTTCCCCTGATTTCCTCCCCATCGACCGAAGTTTATAGCAGTATTTCCTTTTGACAGCCCAACCAGGCCTTCTGGGCCTGACACAACTATCTCAGAACACAACTCCAAGCACTGTAAAAATTTCAGAGACAGCTTTACCCTGAGGTAAGAAAGTCTATATAAACTAATCTATATCCACTTCTTGTCTCAGGGGAAAAAAGAACGTTTTGCCCTTATACCTAAGGTAGCTTTTCTCTGGCAAATGTGAGGAATGATTACCATTAGATTACATTCAACTTATTTATTCCAATGAAAGATACAGGCTCCCTCAATGCAGACTGACCTTAACAATATTAAGTACATATTTTCCTCAAAGTTTCTTTGAGGAAAGAAGAAAAATTATCTATAAAAACAGACAATGTATACAAGATTCTCCAGGCCTCCTTCTACTCTCTGGTACCTGCTGAAATTTCAATAGTTAACTTGCAGCCTCCTTTCATTACCTAGGAATTTTAAGGACACTCTATTATCAGTAATAAATGGAACCAAAGCAAACAAAAATACCCACACAGGATGACCTACTAGCATTAAGAACAAAGACAAGACTGAGAACCCTAATTTCCCAACCTAAGTTTTTCCTGGGAACTGATCCTTACATTAAAAAGTGTAAGTTACTCTGATCTTAAATTAAAAGTGGAAGAGGAATTAGACAATAAATATATTTTTATCATTCATGGCCAACTCTTTTATATTCCATTCTGATATTACAGTTTATAGTTCATATTTATTGTTTTACTATATCCATGATATTCCTGATGATGCCTGGAGGGCTCTTCATGTGTCTCCTGGGGCCAAAAAACATTAATTGTTCAATATACGTTTGTTAAATTATCAAAAGACTAAATGGCATTGGATGGCTGAGACAAGAAGGATCTCAGTCTCCTAGCTTCTCATATTCTGTACATTCAAACACCCCCTGTCCTCTTTTCCAAAATATTTATTCCAATCAGACTCACATGATAAAGATGACAACAATATTAAAGAAAAAGGCTTCCCTCTCTGCCTCAAGCACTCAACTCTCTAAAGATATCACTCCCTGTCCTCCTTATTAAAGCAAAATGTTCTCTACTCGCACAAAGCCAACATCAAACTTTCAACACTATACAAATACTAAATTGTCTTAATACAAAGCTAGCATACAGGCCAGCATACTTTATGCAGTAGGCCGTGTTCTTTTTTTGTAAATCCAAAGATTCTCATTTAGCCATTAGTTCCCAATTCTGCAACGTATGTAAACAGCAGTTTTCTTGGAAGGGGAGAACTGCAAGACAGAAATGTCTTCTATTAAAGCCTTACAGATAGTATCAAGAGAACCTCAAAGAAATTTTAAACTCACAGAAAGAAACTAAGTCTGTCAGCAGACATTTCTATCTACATACACAATAAGGAGACAGAGGCTAAAGATGTCTTTGATTTCACAGCACTCACCCAAGCTCTTAGAACTAAGTCAATTATTAATAGAAAAGATGCTGCTTTGTAAATACCGGTGTGTAACCTCTAACCACGACTTCATTGAGTCTAAACTGAACCAAGGACTTCCTGGGTGGTCCAGTGGTTAAGAGTTCCCTCTCCAATGTAGGGAATGTGGGTTTGATCCACGGATTGGGTAACTAAGATCTCACGTGAAGCGGGGCAACTACTGAGCCCATGCCGCAGAGAGAACTCAGCGCATCTCAGCTAAGACCCAAAGTAGCCAAATAAATAATAAACAAAATAAATAAATAAATTAACGAACCAAAGCTGCTTAGTTAGCTCTGTGGCGTCTTCCAAGGGATCACCGCCGATTTCCTAACAGTAGATTAAGACTTGCATCAAGCTTCCCCATTCACTAATAAGAAGTGCGGCCAAACTGCCCAGAAATTCCCCGCCCAAGTCCCATAGCCATCCCAGAAATTTGAGGAACCAAGTGTGCTGCAATCATGGCCTTTTTGCTACTGGGTCAAAAAAAAAAAAAAAACAGTCTGGAGGCCAAGATTGTAAATGAAATATTACTCAATGAAAAACTAAACAGCCAATGTTTTCATTTACCCAACACAGCTATCATGGACAGACAGTACTGCATAGCTGGAGTTTCCAACCTTGCTTAATGATAAACACCCAGCAGAGTCTATAGTCACAAGATGTGAATGGAAAAGAGGCCTAAGGGTTCACTGGCAATAGGCTCAGCAGATTCTGGACAAAGAATAAGTGATAAGGTCAGAATTCTTTTAGTGTGAAATCTTTTAGGGAAAAGAAGGCACTAACAGGTAATATTAATAACAAAAGCTCCTACATGCTAGGAACTGTTCTAAGCACTTTATGTGCATTAATTCATTTAATACTCACCACCAACTCTTCAAGATACCATCAATTTCCATTTTAAGTATGTGGAAACAAAAGAAAAAAGAGCCTAAGAATCCTGCTCAAAGGTTTACAGAGCCAAGAAGTGCTGCAAACTAGTTGGGGTTCAGATTCCATAAGAGTCAAGGGAGAAACACAAAGTCCCCTAATTGCAGCAATATTCATTAGAACTACAGCCAGCATAAGCTTCTGGAAACCTGTCTCCTCTTGCCTCGCATTCCATATAATTTTTGCTTTTCTTTTTGCTTTAAAGAGGTGTCACATTCCCTTAACTCCATTAACACTTCTTTTGAAAGCAGTGGACGCTTTGAGAATATCTTCACTTTACACACAGGAAAACTCAAGTCCAGGTTACTCAACTTCTCCTTCAATGATGCTCTTTGAAATAGTCTGATATATGAAGAGAATTGGGGAAGACCAATTGAACAAAAAACAAAAACAGAACATCCAAAAGTAAACATAGCTGTAACAGCAGGAACCTATGAAACCGAACAGACGTCGAACAGCCAGCCGCCCTTCTCACACCAGGAGTGCGACAACGCCCCTACAGAAGTTCCTGGGCCTGGAGGCCGCACAACAGCCCTAAAACCGATCTACACACCAGGACTCTGCGGTCTGTCCAGGCCCTTCACACGAAGAGGCGCTTCTTGGATGTCGCCTGGAGTAAAATGAATTATTTCGCTTAAGTGCGGCGGCGGGAGGCCCAGGGAGCGGACAGGACACCAGGGCTCCGAAGATAAGAAGGAGGCCGAGGGGACCTTGCCCCACGTCCGTCGGCCTCTCCCGCGGCGTGAAGCGGGGTCAGCAGAACTTCGACCACGGGTCCCCGGAACGCGGCAGATCCGCCCAGGGATACAGCCATTTTCTCTTTAGGTCTCCTTAGGCCGCGGCGGGCAAGGAGAGAGGCCCCTGTGACCTCCGGCGTTCGCTTCCCGCCCCCCGCTCCCGGCGCCCTCCTCTCGCTCTTCCTTTGAAGAATGCGGCTCCATCTGGAACCCGCGTCCAGGCCCTCCCGGCCCGCGCCGCCCCTCGCAGACCCGCCCGGCGCCCCGCACGCCAAATACTGGCCGCGGCGCCTGCTCCCAGGCTGGCCCTCGAGCTGCCCGGAGCCCGGGGAAAGCGGGGCGCCCGCGTGACCCCTGACGTGGCCCACTCCCCACCTTACCGGCTTCGCAACCTGACAATCGGTCCCCGCGCCAGCGGCTCCATATCCCTGGAGCCAGCGCCACGCCAGCCTACCCCCCCTACACGCCTCGCGATTGGCCAACAGGATCGCAGCTGCACGTTCCTATTGGCTGGACTCTCCGTGTTCGCCGTAGCGGCCAACGCGCGTGGCAGGCTGACTACGGATCCCGAGTCTCCGCCCACTCCAGGGCTGACTGGGGGCGGGGCCACGGAGGCCTGGGCGGGAGCTGTCTGCGGCTGAGCTAGTGCTGGAGCTGGTCCAACCCACACTGTGTGCTGGAGTCTCCCACCCCGCTAGCAACCTGCAGAAGAGTAAGTTTCCGGCTGTAGTTCGCCGTGACCTCACGTCCCTGGAAGACAAGATCATTTCTTCTGAGACACGGCTCTGAGAGAGTTCCGACTCCACCCTGCAAAGTATAGCCGCCTCTCGCCCCCAGAGCCACATCACGGTATCTGCGGCCCCACCAAGAGCGCCCCACACCTGGGAGGGACCGCGAAGCCTCAGCTAGTGCAGCCAGTTCGGCGGCGTCAGGAGCCCAACTCCCAAGTCCCGCAATGAATTGTTTTCCGCTCTCCTACTCAGCTGCCTCGCTTCTCCTCCCAAACTTTATTTTCCACCTACCCAAAAGCAGTCCCGCTCCATTCCCAGTTTCAATCGCACATCCCAGAGTCTTTCTCTGAAGATGACGACCAGGCTAGTGATGCTTCAGAAGGGAGAAAATAGTCTGACTAACCACTCTAATCTTCTACAATGTCGTTTATAGCTACCAGAAACATTCTTAGACCCCTCTCTCTCCTGGCCCCCACATCGCCCCATAACCGCTTTCCTTAAAAGTAACCAAGCCTATCTAACCAAGTCATAGACCTAGAGAAGAAAAGCATAAAACTCTCCAATATCTTTCTTCGTGTAAAAACTGCTAGGAGAAATTTTTATTAGTTGATAAAACAGTCCAAGAGAAGAGGAAAGGAGAGTAAACTGCAAAAAGCAAAATCCAAATAAAGTACAAAGTACAGGCAAATTCAGGAACCCAAAAAACTGGTCTGAGAATCATCAATGATCTGATACAGGCTGGTTTCCATACAGAATTTCTCCTAGAGAGAAAAGAAAATGCACAAATTAGTTTTGAGAATCTCTCTGCAACACATATGGGGTGTTTCAGAAAGGCTTGATGAAGTCCCTCCAGACCAGAACCTTTCCTTTGGGAACTTCTACTGCAACTAGAAAATAAAATGCCTGGAGCCTCCTTATCGCGTTCCAGGTCTGCTCTGGTGGGTAGATTCCCTGGACTGTTACATACTTATTGCTGGCTACTTACTTAGCTCACACTGTGGGGCTGCCTCCTTCTTACTCTGTTTCTTCATTGTGCAGGCTCGGTCTGACGTTTCCCAGTGCGGCTCCTGTCTCTTGCCTCTATATATGCAGACAAGCGCGCCTCCCCTTGTTACACAAGGCCCCTTACCCTGCTCTGGGCAACACATTGTTAAAGACACCGCAGGGAATTTCAAGAAGCAAACCACACCCTTCAAAGCATAATCAGATTTCATCTTTGACCTGCCGTGAAAAGGAAAGCATTGTATATCTGCCACTCCTGGATATTAAGGAACGATTAATTGCATTTGAAAACTTTAATTCTAAGATTTCATCTCTGTCTTATTTCCGGGGGCTCGAGGCAAGCCCGTGTGTGCCAGTGGTGGAAAGGGGTGGAGTAAGAGGAATTGTTTTCCTTCCCAGATGCCACCCCCACTTGGTGTGAAGCTGGTTTGGGCACTTGAACCACGATTGCATGTGCACTAGAACTCTGCACCCCTGAGACGTAAACTGAAACCACGTAACCCCAAGCCTGACAGTCCGTGAGTGTTTTCCTCATAGATACGTGCAGTGCCAGTGTAATTATAGGGCGTCTCAGAGCATGGGTGAAAACCCAGTCCATCCCTTGAGATCTGAAGAACCCGCTGGCATCAACCTGGTCAATCAGTGATAAACAGGTGGACAACAAAGCCACACAAACCGGAGACTCAGTGTCTGATGTCAAAGAAAGACAAAACAAAAAACACCTGAGGTTGCTGTGTGTGTGTGTGTGTGTGTGTGTGTGTGTGTACACATTCAGAGAAAGCCAGGATTCCTCAATCTGGGGGGGGGAAAGGTGGAGGAACTTGCCTCGGGCAAATATAGACTAATCAGTCAGCCAGGGGCAAAGCTGGAAAGGAGAGGCATTGGAGGGGGGTGAGGAGAATAAGGGGGGTTACTGGAAGGAAGAACTGGCTGCCTTCAGGAAGTTTTCTGGCAGTTTTATGGGAAATCTGCTTAGTACCATAAAAAATGCAGTAAGCGTAAAAGATATAAACACCATAGAATGGAAAAGAAAGAAAAGAGCTATCAATTCATATCCATCTTACAGCAAGAAACTCTAGTTCCTACGCAGAATAGCCGTAGCAACACAATATGAAGATCCCTTCATTCCAGGACTAGAAGTCATCTCATTAGAATTGACCTATCTCTTTGTTCTTGTTCTACAGCAGACAAGTTTCCTAAGGCAAAACTACCTTAGATTGTGTTGGGCTCAATTTATCCCTCTTCATGGGAAAATAGAAGAAAAAAAGAAGAAATATGAAATCACCCAAGAAGTAACCTGTTGTTGGAAAAGACCGTGTTTTGGTTTAAGACTTCCGAAATAGGAATGCATTTTACAAGGAGACTCTACCGTAGCCCTCCTGTGGCTTTTACTCAGGAACTGCTCCCAATATACACGCTCCAGTCTTGCCTGCTAGGTCCCCAATGCACTTATAGTAACTGACAACATTATGGAATTCTTATGCCTCAAACAATATATTTGATATGCTATAAACAGGAATTAATCTTCACAATAAATTTGTGAGACAAGAACTATATCTTTTATTTTGCATATTAGGAACCTGAGTCTGAGGGAGGTAGAGTAATTTGTTAGTTAAGGAGGTTAACTAACTAAAGTTAATTAAGCGATCAGGAGGTGGCAATAGAAGTAACACATTCCAAAACAAAGGCCAGAAGCAGAGTTTTAATAAAGGATTTGGACAGAAATTTGAAGTAGAGGATTTATTTGGCAAAAACAGAACTATGTTCAGCAATATGGAACTGAACATTATTTTTCATACAAAGTTAAAAGCACATTATATTTCCTTCCTGACTATTTGCCAGTTCCCATCTCTTCAAGAGAGATAAGCTTCATCTAAATTATTTCATCTTGTTGATGATTGTCATTTATAACTTTATTGCTACTTCTGTCTCCAGTATTCCTTTGGAAAAGATATATGAATTCACTACATATTCTAATGTATTGTCTACAGATTATAAGATCAAGTCAAGTATGTATTTGCTGATACTTTTTAAGTTAAAGTGTCTTTATACTTAGAAATGTCTCTTAATGGTAGGCTTCCCTGGTGGCTCAGATGGTAAAGAATCTGCCTGCAATATAGGAGACCCGTGTTCGATCCCTGGGTGCCAGGAAGATACCCTGGAGAAGGAAGTGGCAACCTACTCCAGTATTCTTACCTGGAGAATTCCATGGATAGAGGAGTGTGGCAGGCTATAGTCCATGGGGTCACGAAGAGTCGGACACGACTGAGTGAATGTAACTCACTCAATTTAACTTTAACAGCAAGTTAGTTGGTAGAGCCATGCTTTGAATAAAAATTTGTCAGATCCAAGAGCCAGGATCCCAACTACCATACCATAATACCTCCATCTTACACACCTAAAACAATTTCCTTCCATTCAAATCTCAAACTCAAAAATGATATCTTTTTGTAAAATCCTATTCATGTAAATTCACTGAACATTTCACATTACCACAACAGCCAACTGATTTCTATGTAGATGTTAATCTGTATCCATATCATGTGTGCTTTATATTTGAATAGGAGACTTTTCCTTCCATGTTCACCTCCCATTCACTCTCCCGCTATTCTTTTTCATGCTTTTGTAGTCCCTGAACAACTGCCTGATATTAACTCCTCCCGTGCATATTTGCTTAGTCACTTAGTTGTGTCCAACTGTTTGGGATCCTATGGACTATAGCCTGCCAAACTTTTCTGTCAATGGAATTTTCCAGGCGAGAATACTGGAGTGGGTTGCCATTTCCTCCTCCAGGCGATCTTTCCGACCCAGGGATCGAACCCACATCTCCTGTGTCTTCTGCATTGACAGGCAGGTTCTTTACCATTGAGCCACCCAGGAAGCCCCCTCCTAAGTCCTCCCACACCTCCCTTTTCACTGGAGGACAGAGGGAACAAAAAGCACCCATCAAACTGGGATGGCATCTTGAGACAGGAAAGCAAGACAGGCAACTCCATATAATCATGTTTCAGTTTATTATTAATATATGGTACTTACTCACAGGGTGGGATTGGGTAAACAATGATCCAGAAGTCTTTAAAACGACATTCCACACCACAATGTCCATTGGGACAATTTTACTGTTAAACTAAAGTATGGGAGTAGGTGCTCAAAACAGGACCTGTATTCCTAAGGCAAGATTTATGAATGGGTAACTAGTCTCATGGGAATACCTCAGCAAAGGTTGCATTGTTTGAGGATCAACAGAGCATAGGGGCCGCCTGATCCTAATGATTATTAAAAGTACCTATTAACTACAAAACACTTGACAACAGAGAAGTGATTCACAGCACAGTACAGTCCTGGGGGTTGGGTCAGTGAACGACAGAAGGAACTGAAGCCATCTTGGGCATGATGGTGTCAGTTATGCTAACAGTCATACACCTTCCTTACCTGGAAAACTCATTACTGCTGTTGTTGTTTTTATTGTTACTATTATTGTGTATGTGTTAGGTCGCTTCAGTTGTGTCCAACTCTTTGTGACCCTATAGAGTGTAGCTTGCCAGTCTCCTTTGTCCTTGGGATTTTCCAGGCAAGAATACTGGAGTGAATTGCCATGTCCTCCTCCAGGGGATCTTCCTAATCCAGGGATGGAACCGATGTCTCTTTTGTCTCCTGCATTGGCAGGCAGGTTCTTTACCACTAGTACCTCCTGGGAAGCCCATTACAATTATTCCATTAAGATAGCCCCCTCTGTTGAAGCATTCCTGGTGCCCTCCCCCAGACAGCATTAGCCCTATAATCTGTCTGCTACCCAAACACTTCATTCTACTCTAGCACTAATTCATGCTGAATATATTTATTGGAAATCAACTATATATCAGGCAGAATATGGGTGGTACAGATACAGTACAAATAAGATAAGCACAGCTCCTTATGGATCAATGTTTTTGTGCTTTCTTCTCGCACTAAAATGTAAGCTTCTCAATAGGGGCAATTGTTTTATCTTGTACACCTGGTGCTAACAAAGGCCAGATATATAGGAGGTGTTCCATAAATGTATCATCCCATTGTTTTAATATGTTATGGCAGTCCGGCAATGAAGATGAATAATTATACTTTATCTGTTTGTATTTTTGTATCTGTTTCCAAAACTGAGTTTTTATGTGTGTGCTCAGTTGCTAAATCATGTCCAACTCTTTGAGATCCTATAGACTGTAGCCTGCCAGGTTCCTCTGTCCTTGGGATTTTCCAAGCAAGAATACTAGAGCCGGTTGCCATTTCCTCCTCCAGGAGATCTTCCCAACCCAGGGATCGAAACATTGTCTCCTGCATTGGCTGGCAGATTCTTTACCACTGAGTCACCTGGGAAGAGAGATAAAATGAAGTCTTTATCCTAAAAATATTTCTCCTTGTGACGACACTGGAATGCACAGGAAGTGTCCCCTTTGAGAATGAAGGACTTAACACTTCTGTTTGAAATGAGAATGCTACTGGAGTCACGTCTTACCCTTTCTCAGGCAGCCCACATCAAATGACTGATCTATGTGGGAAGGTGAAGATTCACCCCTCTCACCCCAGCCAGGGACAGCTCTGATGATCTACTCAGCCTTCATCCTACATCACAGCTCAACTTCTCCTGTGCAGACTGCTTCATTCCCTTCCCTTAGTGTTTATCCCAAGATCACTTCCTATTAACAGACTGCCTCTATCTCGAAGTTGGCTTCCCTTTTTTTATTTCTTTATTTTCTTCAATTAGTGATAATCGTGCCTCAGATAGACCTCATTGATTACAATACTACCACTGCAAAAAGTTTGGCTGTGCTTCTTAGGACTTACTGTATCCAGAAATTAACGTATCTGCAAAAGTGGTCTATACTCCTCTACTTCCTTAACGCTCATTTTTTCCCATCCTTTTGTAATCCCCCCCTAGAAATTACATTCTCATTAGCTAAATGAAAGCATTGTCAAGTAGGGTGAGAAACCACTAACCCTACAACTCTCTCCATCTTTGAAATGTGATACCATTCCTCCTAAAACTCTTTCTTTGGCTTCCATCACACTGTGCTGTTTGAGTCGTTCTGTTTGAATTGTCTTTCTCTCCTACCTTCACTGGGACTTTTCTTCCTCCTACTTCTTACATGTAGGCATTCCTTAGGTTCACTCCTTCGTCATCTTCTAATTCTAAGCAATCTGTCTGGAGTTTGAGTGTAATAATACCGGGGACCCACTCAGCATTAGATACGCTCACGGTACAGTGAGAGTAAGAACAGCCTCTTAAGGGTAAAACAGACCTGGATACCAGGTCATGCCAACTGAGAAACTCTGGGTAAATCATTAAAACTTTGTTTCATTTCTTTATCTGAACTGAGCACGATATCAGTCTCAGAAGGATGCCCCCTATATTTTTTGTTCCCCAAATGCACTGACGCTCTCTTTCACCTCCCTGTCTTTTCACATATTGTGCCTATGCTATAGCATTCTGGCTCTGCCCATGCTCTGGCTAACTCCTACTCACCATTCATGTCTCACTTTACTTTGTAAAAAAATATTTTTATTTTTCTATTTGTTTTACTTTTAGCTGTGCCGGGTCTTCATTGCTGCAGGGCCCTTTCTCTAGCTGTGGAGAGTGGGGGCTGCCCTCCAGCTGTGGTGCACAGGCTTCTCATTGCTGTGGCTTCTCCTGTTGCAGAGAACAGTCTCTAGGGTTTGCGGCTCCTGGGATCCAGAGCTCAAGAGTTGTGGCACACGGCCTTAGTTGCTCCGTGGCATGTGGGATCTTCCCGGACCAGGGATCAAACCCGTGCCTCCTGCATTGGCAGGCAGATTCTTTACCACTGGGCCACCAGGAAAGCCCATTTACTCTTTTCATGTGTTTGTTTGCATGGGTCTTCATTACTGTGTATGGGCTTTCTCCAGCTGCATTGAGCAGAGGCCACTCTTCATTGCAGTGCATGGGTTTCTCATTGTGGTAGCTTCTCTTGTTGTGGAGCACAGACTCTAGGCCCGCAGTCTTCAGTAGTTACATCACATGGGCTCAGTAGGTGCAGCTCTCTGGCTCTAGAGTTCAGTCTCAGTAGTTGTGCTACATGGACTTAGTTGCTCAGCAGCATGTAGAATCTTCCTGGACCAGGGCTCAAACCTGTATCCCCTGTGTTGGCAGGTGGGTTATTATTCACTGCACCACTAGGGAAGTTCCTGCTGTCCACTTTAGATATTCCTTCCTCTAGCGAGGATTTCCCTGGTGGTCCAGTGGCTGGGCCTCTGTGCTCCCAATGCAGGGAACCCAGGTTCCATCTCTGGTCAGGGAACTAGTTTCCACGTGCCACAGCTAAAGATCCCACATACTGCAACAAAGACTTGGCACAGCCAAGTAAATAAATAGATGTTTCTTCCTCCAAAATGCCCTCTGTAATTCCAGTCCCTGAGTGAAGTGTGTCTTCTATGTCACCCTATACGGTATTCTTCCCTTTCCCATAGCATTAGCCCATGGAGTTGCCTTGGCTATTTCTTTATCTATAATCCTCTTTCAGGGCCAGGACTTTGTCCTGGGCACTCTCATTGCCTTAGGGAAGACTCCAAGGCTGGCAGCATTGCTTCAAAGCCCCAGAGCATTTCACCTTCCTGAGGATGACTCCCAAGGGTTAGTCTCTGTAGCCTCCTCCCCCAAGCTACAGCCGCCTCTCTCTCTTTCCCTGGATATCCAGCTGGAAAGTCAATGTTGCTGCATCCCAAGCTATCCTCCTCTCTCTTCACACTATCTTGTTCCAACAATGTCCTGTATTTGCAGCTTCTGGAATTTTGACAATGAAAAGCTCTCTTGATTCCTCATCATCTCTCATCACGCGATGCTCATGACTATAGCCTATCTGCCCCAGTCAGGTGTTCCTTTCTATTTCAGCTGTCACCTTCCTGCTCAGGCCTTCACTGCTCTGACCTCAACGACCTCATGTCCTCCTGGTCAACCTGATCATTTCTCTTCCCCACTTAGAAACTACCAAAGGCTCCCTACTGCCTACAGAGTAAAGGAGGAGGAAGGGGAAGGGAGCACAGACTGACTGAGTGCCATGTGGAAGACGTTTTGCCCACATTATCAAATTTAAATACAGAATAGACTTTTCATCTGACATTCAAGGTTACCCATGCCATGGTTCCAGCCTTCTTTCTATCCCATCTCTCACCTCTCCATTGTGCAAACCTTTCATTCCAATTGAATATCATATTCTCTCCATCCCAAACACACCCTGAACTTGTCTGACCCTGCACCTTGACTCCTATTGTTACTTCCACCTGTGCTTCTAGTACTGAAATCTTGTCCATTTTTCAAGATATAACTCAAATGCCACCCACTCTTTAAACCCTTTCCTGACTCTCATAGGATGTGAACTTTAGCTTGGATTTGACTTTACACGTATGTGACCTATAACAATGCTTTTCAAACTCAGTCTCCATACATTATTGGATTATGAAATCTATTTAGT
Organism: Muntiacus reevesi; assembly: GCF_963930625.1. Lineage (NCBI taxonomy): Eukaryota > Metazoa > Chordata > Mammalia > Artiodactyla > Cervidae > Muntiacus > Muntiacus reevesi. The sequence goes on along the minus strand of NC_089252.1, from coordinate 144,962,605 downwards.
GGGTCACAATTAGAATTTGTAAAAAAAAAAAAAAATGGAATAGGAAATATCAGAGAATGTCACAAGCACTAAAGTAGGTATTATTTTGTGAAACTTTAATGATATGTGTGTGTGTACTGGGTTGATATAAAATATTTTTCTTATTGTAGCAGTCAAAAAAGGTGGAAAAACACCACCGTAATCCATATGCATTATTTCACCAGCTGATTACAAACTCCTTGATGAGAGAACAGACATAACAAACTCTACCCTTGCATTCATTGAGAGCGAACCCTCCACTCTGAGCCCCACTCATTCCAGGGAGCTACCCTAGGGATTAAAAGACTCAAGGTGAAGAGCAAGGTCCTATCTCTAAGAGAGCTTCTCTTCTATTAAGAGAGACAAAAAAGGGGGGATGTTCCCTTGTGGTCCAGTGGTTAGGACTTGGGGCTTTCACTGCCAAAGGTGTGGGTTCAATCCTTGGTTGGGGAGCTAAGATCCCACAAGCCAGGCAACGTGGTTAAAAAAAAAATATTTTTTAATTTTTCAAAATAGAGAAACAAAAAAGAAATTCAGAAAGTCTACAGTTACTTAAGTAGCTGAGAAGCCATTGGATTTAGATTGGATTTAGAGCCAAAGACCTACTTAGAGTTCTTGCTCTGACACTTATTAGCTGTTTGTTATTAGGTAAATTGCTTGATTTCTCTGAGCTTCAGTCTAGCCAACCAAAAGAATAATCTATACCCAACCTCACACACTTGTGCTAAAATTAAGTGATACATATATACAAGATTATTTTGTAAGCTATAGAAATGTTCAAAATTTTAGGTAAAAACCTGCATGTGACATTTAGTAAACAAGTGAAAATTGATGTCATATAAATTATACAGCTAAATGGGCATTAGATTTTAGGGGTGGGGGTGCTACACCTTGAGTTTTGCAGAAATCTCAGTGTCCTGACCAGGGATCGCACCCAGGCCTCAGTAGTGAGCACTGAGTCCTAACCACTGCACCACCAGGAAATTCCCTTGTTTTGGTTTCTGCTTACTCACAATAGAAACCCAATTCATACCATTCTCTAAGAGAAGTGATTCACACACATAACCCAATGGTACAGTGAGTTTGGACAGGGCTTCATCTGGGGACTCAGATAATATCAACCAAGCCACCATCTGCTAGTCTCTTTCTTTCTAACTCCCTCTCACTCTGGGCTCTACTTCAGTCCCAGCATGGTTTACTCTCAGACAGGTTCTGCCTGCATGGTGGAAGGGCAGCCACCATCTGCTCTGGGCTGATGGAAGCCTCACCACTAGCAGACAGATATCTTTTCCCTTATCGTTCCAGCAAAAATCTCAGGGAGGGCTCTGTCTCACACCTAACTTAGGTTATGAGCCACATCTCAAACCAGAAATAGTGGTCAGGGGTACCTAGGATATAAGTTGACCCTTGGAATTAGAGGGTGAGTCACCTGTACTAAAAAGAAGTTGGGGAGGAGTCTTCTCAAGAGGTAGGGTCAGAGATTCAGAATGACCAAGTTTCCAAAGCTGAATAGGATTAGTTTAGAAAGACATATCAGTCTCTTCTAGTTAATGTCACCAAACAATACTAGAATAAGGACACACAAACGCATGTTTGTTCCATTTCATTTCATTCATATAATACAACATTGAGGATCTCCTCTGTGCCAGATACTGGACACTGGAAAATAGCAGCGGTTAAGACATACAGTGGTTAAGACTTCATCTTCCAATGCAGGCTGTGTGGGTTCAATCCCTGGTTGGAGAGTTAAGATCCCACATGCCGTATGGCCAAAAAAACACAAAACATAAAACAGAAGCAGAAGGAAAAGAGGGCAGCAGAGGATGAAATGGTTAGATAGCATCCCGGACATGAATTTGAGCAAACTCTGGGAGATAATGGAGGACAGAGGAGCCTGGAGTGCTACCAGGCTCGCAAAGAGTGGGACAGGACTATAGCGACTGAACGACAACAACAACAAAAACAGAACCCATACTGTAACAAACTCAATAAAGACTTTAAAAATGGTCCACATCAAAAAAAAAATCTTTAAACAAACAAAAAAGACATACAAAATTCCTGCTCTCGGGGAACTTACATTCTGGGGCATGGGTAAAGCTAACAAGTCAGTAAGTATATGTCAGGCAAAGATAAATTCTATTTCAGAAATAATTTTTTTTTTCTGAGTTTGAAAATTGTAATTTATTGATGAAAGTGAAGTGAAGTTGCTCAGTCCTCTCCGACTCTTGAGATACCCCATGGACACCAGGCTCCTCCCTCCATGGGATTTTCCAGGCAAAGGTACTGGAGTGGGTTGCCATTTCCTTCTCCACCAGAAATAAATTTAAAGAGCACGGTAAGAAGCAGTAAGAGCCAGAGGTGGGAGGTAAGGACTATTTCAGAGGGACTGGCTAGGGAAGACCTCACTTTGAAGGATAAACCTGACTGAAGTGAAAAAGCAAGTCACAGGAATAACTATCTGGAGGAGAACTTCCAGGCAGAGGGAAAAGAGAGTGTGGAGACCCTGAGACAGAGTCAATGACTTCCACCTGAGCAATTGCATGTACATTTAATAACATATATATTTGCACGTATATGTGAACATATTAGTTCTTTATTTTCCTACATTAGAACATTTGACAGTGACATTATGAGAGCGATATTAAACTGTGAAATCCTTGGAGTCTTTCTAATATTGATTCAGTTATGTGAGACATTGACGAATCTTGCTGAATGTGCAGAGGTGCCTACCCTGAGAGTACCTTGAAACAAGGGCTTCCATTTTCCCACAGAAACTGAAGGCAGGAGAACTCAGTGAATGGGGCAGGTGGAGTAATGAGCCATGTGCTGCAGTGAGTGTCAAGGCCAATGGTAGAGATCCCGGGTGACCCTGCCAAAGCTGGGTGGGGAGTATTTCCCTCCAGGAGTGTCCTTAACTCTGTCCTTTTGCTCTAATTGCTGTGGACGTGCCAGGGAGCACAAAGTGGCTCCTGAGGGTGGTTCCTACTGATGCTGGGTAAAGGTCCCTAATTCAGAATCAAAGACTAACACAAAGTAAAACTTCCTCTGATCTTGAGCCTTGGCAAGGGTTATGTTGCCTAGAAGAGGAGAAGTTTGGGGTGGGGCATGTGTGTGATGGGTAGAAGGGAGTGGAAGAAGTCAGAAGGCAAGAGACCTGCCCTCCCTAATTGTTCGGTAATAGTTTCCCTGAACTTGAACCCCATCACCTACCAGGCTCTGCTCTTCTCCCAGAAAGGCTCTTTCCCTTGAATTGCAGTGACTTCTGATATGCTTGATGTTAATGCTTTACTGTTCATTGGTCCACCTCTTCTTTATTGTCATATAGATATGTCCTTTGCTTATCTGCTTATATTAATTTTCATAGAGTGTGAATTCTTATCCTGTGTTCATGCGCAATATGTTCTAAATTTATTTCAGTGTCTACCTTAATTGCTCATTGCAAGGAGGCCCCAATAAAGGCTTTTTGATGATTTTGACTGCCAAGATTACACTAGAAATCAAAGGTTACTTCTTGTAATTTTGGGATACTGCTCCTCTCTTACAAGTCTTCTCTCACAACTTGGTTTCAAGCTGGGCTTGCCTGAAACCTTCTAGTTTGATGATAGGAGACCTGGCTCTTCCTTAAATTCACCAAAAACATCTATGTGACTCTATATGCTTCACTTTCACAGTCTTCTAGTCCAAGACAAAAAAAATTGCATGGGGTTTGAAGGTAGAGGAGAGAGATAAAATAAGAAAGTGGATGTAGAAGGACTTTAGGACATAACTGGAGGAGAATGAATATATATATATGTATATGTGAGTCCCTTTGTTGCTCACCTAAAACTATCACAACACTGTTAATCGGCTATGTGAAAGTTGCTCAATCCTGTCTGACTCTGCAACCCCATGGACTATACAGTCCATGGAATTCTCCAAGCCAGAATACTGGAGTGGGTAGCCTTTCCCTTCTCCAGGGGATCTTCCCAAAGCAGAGAGAGTACCCAGGTCTCCCACATTGCAGGGAGATTCTCTACCAGCTGAGCCACAAGGAAAGCCTTAATTGGCTATATCCCGATACAAAACAAAAAGGGTTTTTTTTAAAAAATCATAGGACATAGGATCCTGTCTCAAGTCTACACATCCTTTCTTTCAGGGCCCTCTGAAACACTTTTTTCTCCCAACAAGCATAATTCTTCTTCCAGGAATCTTGGGTTCCTGGTCCTGGTGTGAAGGATGAAGAAGGTGTCACCCAGCGTAAGTCAGTGTATCATCTTTTGCAGAGATGCCTCTTGATGTCTCCTTTTACCTCAGCTTTGCCACTTCTTTACAGGCTTTCAAAGAGCTAGTTTTCTAAACCTGGATCCTCACTTATGTTCCAATTCTGTTGTTTCTAAGAGAAAGACTCAGAGGGAGAAGGCAAGATGCCTAGAGTGTCAGAGACTTCACACTAGAGAGAAATGTGGTGAAGAATGAAAGGGTGAGCGCTAATATTTGAAGACAGAAAAAGCACAGGAAAAATAAACTTTAGGTGAGTGAAAGACCTAAAGTTGTAAAACAAAACCTTTAAAATTATCTGGAAAAAAAAAAGAATATCCTCATGATCTAATTTCTTAAATCAAATTATGAAAAATGGGCAATTTTTATAAAATTTATTATAACAAATTTAAAACCTCTTACATAAAAGACATCTTAAGGTTAAAATAGAAGTGACAGGGAAATGGGGAGAAGTTATTTGCAACATACAAGTATATTAGAAAAAGATGGATATATGTAAAGGATTCCTACAAACCAGCAACAACAACAATAATAAAGATAACAAACAACCCAATAGAAAAATGGTCAAAGGTATGAATAGATAATTTCCAGAAGAAGAATTCCAAATAACCAATAATATATAGAAAAACCTACTCTACCTCTCTAGTAATCGGGAATATGCAGAATCAACAATGAGATTCATTGTTGATTCATTCTAATTTCACATCTATTGGATTCACGATAACCTAAAAGTCTGACCATTTTAAGTGTTGGTGATGATGTGAAGAAACTAGGAGTCTCATACCCTGTAAAACAGACACAATCACTTTGGAGACCAACTTGACAGTGCAGATTTACTGAAGTTGAAAATGCACATATCTTTGGAACCAGAAAATCTACTGCCTTACAGCAGTATTTTTCAATCCATTAGTAGGTCATGAATAATGGATTGAAAAATAATGCTATAAGGCAGATACATTCAGCATTTTAAAAAAAAGGAATAGAACAGAAAATAGAGTGCAAGTAGCAAAAGTAGGTGTCATCTTATTAAACATTTGTTTCATACGTGAGCAGGGTCTTGATATGAAAGATGTTTCTCACTATGAGTTACAGTTAAATAGAAAAACATTCTGAAAACACTGTTTAAGAGAAACTCTCATTAATAAAAACAAGAAGACATGTTAGAGCCTGTTCCCTGTAATGTAGAGTTTGTAATAATGAAACATTGAAAATGAAGTACATGTCTATCAGCAGCGAAAAAACAAATTGGAGTGTATTCATGTGATGGAACACCACACAGCAGCTACAACTAATGAACTTGGTCTATGTGGGTGAATTTTGAAAACAGAATCGAGGGAAACAAAACAAAAATGTCACACTAAATGAATTAAATGAATTTTACAAACATTTATAAATACTATATAGTATATATCCACAAGTATATATATATATATATATATACACATACACACACACACACTGCAAATAGTATATAGTACATGTATTTTTTTTTTTAAGCATGAGAAGTAGACTGATATAAAAGGGATACCTAAAGGGAGGAAAAGAAGTGGGAGTTGGGAGGAAAAAATAGATATGATACCATTTATTCATTTAGGGTGGTGGATACATTGTTGAATATTATAATATTCTTTGTTCTTTTCCTTCAAAAGTTTTTAACACAGAAGAAAAAATAAATAGAATTATGAAGCTTTTAATCTTGCTCTGAGTATCATAAAGTTCCATTAACCACTGGTTATTAAAATTCTTTCATCTTGTGATTCTTTTTTCCAGTGCCTGAAAATGAATAATCTGCCCCACATCAGCCTGTCAAACTCAATAAATTAGTATCTAGAGGCGGCAAATCACTGTGTCTATTATCTGTACTAGTGTTGCCAAAATATTGTCTCCCTGTCCACTGATGCTGAATAGAAATACAGAGTTTGGAGTTTGGAGACAGCACCCCCTTCTCTTGGTAATAGGGAGAGGCTTTTTATCCTCATGAAGGTCTTGCTTCTTTTTTTTTTTGGCAAAGTTTCAAAATGGCCACAGCTGGCATCCAGCAACTCAGCAGCTGGGGTCTGGTGTCACTAAAGCTACCAGCTCATGATCTGTTTTGAAATGTAGAATGCTACGAGAGAGTATAGGGGAGAGAAGAAAGCCAGGTGCAGAGTACAACTCATAAGTAGTCAAGAGAGCAATTAGCTCTGTTTAGCTTTTTGAAGGACAAGTCCAGCTACAAGTGTTTGTTAGTAGCGATAGCTCAAAAATAACCAAGATTGTTTAACCCTTGCAGGCCTCTTGGGCTGGTATTATGGAGTCCCATACCAGAGTCACACAGGCCACAGAAGCGAAGTCCCTGGAACCGACTGAGCCCCACTGTAACCATTGCCAAAAGCCCCCTTGCTTCTTACAGGTCAGCTTCCTGATCCCAAATTAGGCAAAAATACCCACCCCTGTACTCACCCTATAGCACCCTAACCAATCACCTAATGCCACCATTCCAGCAGGAATTTTCTGTCTTGAAACTATAAAAATTGGCTACTAACCCAAGAAAAGCGTCGGCTCTCCCTTGAGCTGGCCTGCCATTCTAACAGTGTCTCCCAGAAATGAACTCTGCTCTCCCTTGAGCTGACCCACTGTTCTAACAGCATGCCATCAGCTCTTCCTGGCCTGTCAGGAGGTCGGCATGCAGTGCTTGCAGCGCCCACATTATCTCTGCTCTTTGTTCTTAATAAACTCAGTCCTTTCTGCAATATTCTATGTCTGGAAATTCTTTTCCAACCCGAGTTTGGACTGCCACAACAGGTATGTGGTGCCAAAGGCCACTCACTCATTTCTGAGCGAGGCCACTCACTTATTCATTTTGCTGTAACACTAGCAAAAGAGATTCTTCTTTCCCTGAAGCTTCGGTCTTTGGTCTTCACATACTCTATTTCCTCTTCTCAGAAAGTCCTTCCTCCATTGTCTGCCAGTCAATTTCCAATTTATCCTCCACTACATAGTTCAAATCTTAGTCTCTTCATGGTGAGACCAGAGGACAAGACCTATCTTTGACTGTTGATGTCAGACCACACCACATACCTTCCCAGGCCTCTCCTGAGTACTCTCAGAGTCCTCCCTGCCCCCAATCCCCAATGCAGGAAAGTCTGAGTTGGGCACTGTATTGGATCTTTGTGCAAGAGGAGTTAAGCACTTTGGGACATAGAGATTAACAACTAGAATGAAAGAGGTGGGTCAGAGGCTAATGGTATTCACTATACATAGTTTTCAAAACTATTCTATAAATATACATGGTGGTGGTTTATTTGCTAAGTCATATCTGATTCTTGCAACTCCATGGACTGTATCCTGCCAGGCTCATCTGTCCATGGGATTTCCCAGGCAGGAATGCTTGAATGGGTTGCCATTTCCTTCTCCAGGGGATCTTCCCAACCCAGGGATTGAACCTGGGTCTCCTGCTTGGCAGGCAAATTCTTTACCAACTGAGCCACCAGGGAAGTTCCATAAATACACATATACTTATAAAGTTTAGTAGATGCCCTTCTTTTCTCTCCTTCCCTTCATCAACCCCTGGGAATGAGCTACTCCTATTCCCCAAAAAAGATAGTCTTCATGGATGACCTTGTCACCACCAGAATTTAGCAATTTACTACTCTTTCAACTTTCCTTGTACCTTGACGTTTCTCTGTTACAGCATCTATTACATGAGAACATAATTATTTTTGAATGTCAATCATCTCTACTAATCCTGAGCTTTAATAGAAAAATTTTACTTCTTCTTTTTTTTTTTTTTGGCTGGGTCTTTGTTGCTTTGCATGAATTTTCTCTAGTTTGCAGTCAGTAGGGGTTACTCTCTAGTTACAGTGCATGGGCTTCTCACTGAAGGGGCTTCTCTTATTGCAGAGCATGGGCTCTAGGGCACGTGGACTCAGTAGTTGCAGCTTGCAGGCTTGAGGGCTTAGTTTCCCCATGGCTTGTGGAATCTTCCTGGACCAGGGATTGAACGCATGTACTCTACACTGCCAGGTGGATTCTCAACCACTGGACCACAAGGGAAGTCCTGCTGCTTTTTATTTCTTTTGTTGCTTTCAAAGACTTATTAGCAACAACATCTAAAACTTAAAACTGTGAGGTCCTAACCCCAGAATAATTCATTAAATCTGTGTTAAATTTTTTGATTTTTTTGATTTTTTTTTTTTTTTTTTTTTTTTTTGGTCACACTGCCCCACTTGCAGCTTTCAGGAATCTCAGTTCCCTGATTAGGGACTGAACCTAGGCCACAGCAGTGAAAGTGCTAAGTCCTAACCACTGGACCACCAGGGAACTCCTGCTCCTATCTTTTTAAGTGATTCCATCCAATGACCTCTATAAGCTTGCAGAACTAGTACTGCCTGAGGTTGTATCAGGCTGCATCCTCCCAAGCAATATTTTGATTCAAAACAAAATATCATATATATATATATATGTATATATATATATATATAAATTGGACATCATGGACCTATAATATGACACTTTGGAAGAACAAAAAATAAAAGGAAACTTCCTTTCAGAGGAAGTATTATATTTTAAATTATTTATTTGTTTACATTTTTTACTACCCTGAGTATGTGGACATGGAAAAACAGACTGGTTCCAAATAGGGAAAGGAGTATGTCAAGCCTGTATATTGTCACCCTGCTTATTTAACTTTTATGCAGAGTACATCATGCAAAATGCCAAGTTGGATGAAGCACAAGCTGGAATCAAGATTGGTGGGAGAAATATCAATAACCTCAGATATGCAGATGACACCACCCTCACGGCAGAAAATGAAGAGGAACTAAAGAGCCTCTTGATGAAAGTGAAAGAGTAGAGTGAAAAAGTTGGCCTAAAACTCAACATTCAAAAAACGAAGATCATGGCATCTGGTCCCATCACTCCATGGAAAATAGATGGAGAAAACATGGAAACAGTGACAGATTTTATTTTCTTGTGCTCCAAAATCACTGCAGATGATGACTGCAGCCATGAAATTAAAAGATGCTTATTCCTTGGAAGGAAAGTTATAACCAACCTAGACAGCATATTAAAAAGCAGAGGCATTACTTTGCTGACAAATGTCCATCTAGTCAAAGCTATGGTTTTTCCAGTAGTCATGTGTGAATGTGCGAGTTGTACTTTAAAGAAAACTGAGCTCCAAAGAATTGATGCTTTCAAACTGCAGTGTTGGAGAAGACTCTTGAGAGTGCCTTGGACTGCAAGAAGATCCAACCAGTCCATCCTAAAGGAAGTCAGTCCTGAATATTCATTGGAAGGACTGATGCTCCAAGACTTTTTCTATCTGATGTGAAGAGCTGACTCATTGGAAAAGACCCTGATGCTGGGAAAGACTGAAGCCAGGAGAAGGGGATGACAGAGAATGAGATGGTTGAATGGCATCATCGACTTGATGGACATGAGTTTGAGCAAGTTCTGAGATTGGTGATGGATAGGGAGGCCTGGGGTGCTGCAGTTCATGGGGTCGCAGAGTTGGACATGACTGAGCGACTGAACTGATCTGGGTCTTTACTGCTTCTTGCATGTTTTCTAGAGTTGCCGCAAGCAGGGGCTACTCTCTTGTGGCAGAGCATGGTCTCTAGGCATGTGGACATTGGCAGCTGTTGCTCAAGGGTACTAGAGTGCAAGATCAGCAAGGGCTTAATTGCTCTGTGGCATGTGGGATCTGCCCAGACCAGGGATTGAACTGGTGTCCCTTGCCTTGCAAGGCAGACTCTTAACCATTGGAAGACCCCCTGAGGAATTATTCTGAGAGAAAAAATATTACCTTATACTCAGGTACTTGTTCAGTTGCTAAGTCGTGTCCAGCTCTTTGCAACCCCATCGGCTGCAGCGTGCCAGGCTTCCCTGTCCTTTACTATCTCCCTGAGTTTGCTCAAACTCATGTACATTGAATCAGTCATGTCATCCAGTCATCTTATCCTCTGTTGTCCCCTTCTCCTTTTGCCCTCAATCTTTCCCAGCATTGAGGTCATTTTCAATGAGTCATCTCTTCCCATCAGATGGAAAAAGTATTAGAACTTCAGTTTCAGCATCAACCCTTGCAATGAATATTCAGGACCCATTTCCTTTAGGATTGACTGGTTTGATCTCCTTGCAGTCCAAGGGACTCTCAAGAGTCTTCTCCAACAGCACAGTTCAAAAGCAGCAGTTCTTCAGTACTTAGTCTTCTTTATGACCCAACTCTCACATCCATACATGACTACTGGGAAAAACCATAGTTTTGACTACACAGCCCTTTGTTCACAAAATAATGTCTCTGCTTTTGAATACACTGTCTAGGTTTGTCATAGCTTTTCTTCCAAGGAACAAACATCTTATAATTTCATGGCTTCAGTCACTGTCTGCAGTGATTTTGGATCCTAAGAAAATAAAATCTGTCGCTGTTTCCACTTTTTTCTCATCTATTTCCCATGAAGTGATAAGACAAGATGCCATGATCTTAGTTTTTTGAATGCTGAGTTTCAAGCCAGCTTTTTCACTCTCCTCTTTCACCTTCATCAAGAGGCTCTTTAGTTAAGGTATCTATTCATTTAATATTTAATGGGCGCCACTGGTGTGCAAGGCACTGTGCTAGGAACTGGAAATATAGTGAGTTTAGAATCTCACAGGGAGGAGTCATTAAATGTATAATGCCACCACTAATTAATTATGATTATTTAAGTACTATGAAGGATAAGTTTAGTTAGCTACAAGATGAATAACTGGGGAACCTAAGTCTGTGGGGTTAAAAGTCTCCTATAATCATGCTGCTTATGTACAGAGCAGCAGTAATTCATGTGCCCAATTGGTCTGGGTTTAAATTTTAACTCAAACCCTGAGTAGGTTATTTAACCTCTCTTTCCTCATTTATAAGGGGCTTCTCTGGTGGCTCAATGGTAAAGAATCTGCCTGCCAATGCAGGAAACAAGGGTTCTATCCCTGGGTTGGGAAGATCCTCCGGAGAAGGAAATGGCAACCCACTTCAGTACTCTTACCTGGGAAATCCCACGGACAGAGGATCCTGGTGGGCTATACTTCATGGGGTGAGAAAAGAATCGGACACAAGTTAGCAACTAACAACAACAATGAGAGTATCTACCTTTTGAAGTTATAGTGAGGATTAAATGAACTTATACACTAAGAACAATGATGACACACAGTACCTACCCAATAAATGATATCTATTGTTACCATTTCAGCTGAAACCTGAAAGACAAACCAAGAGGAAAAAGGAAGGAAGAAATGTTAAGCAGAGAGCTACATTTGCAAATCCTAAATGAAATCAGTCCTGAATATGCATGGAAGGACTGATGCTGAAGCTCCAATACTTTGGCCGGCTGAGGCAAAGAACTGACTCATTGGAAAAGACCCTGATGCTGGGAAAGACTGAAGGTGGTAGGAGGAGAAGAGCACGACAGAGGATGAGATGATTGGATGGCATCACTGACTTGATGGACACAAGTTTGAGCAAGCTCCAGGAATTGGTGATGGTCAGGGAAGCCTGGCATGCCGCAGTCCTTGGGGTTGCAAAGAGTCGGACACCACTGAGGGACCGAACTGACTGAACTGACATGTGCAAAAGCCCAGAGGCATAAAGTTCGTCTGGCCTATTCTAGAACTGAAAGGTCAATGGTTCCTAACATAGAAAGCTAAAGGGAAATAGATACCATGAGATATGAGATGAGGCCGAGAAGGTAGGCTGAGATCAGTAATGTAAGACCTTGTAGGCCAGGTTAAAGAGTCTGAACTTTACCCTTGGAGTCAGAGGAAACTTCAAAGGTTTTACAAAAGAGTGCAACAATTTTAGATTTGCAACTTCAAAAGCATTCTCTACAGCATGGAGAACTGATTGGAAGCAGACCAAAATAGATGAAAGGGAAACCAGTAAGGAGGCTACTCTGGCAATTTAGATTAGAGGCTTGTCACTTAGACTAGGGTAGTGGCACAGAAGAGAGAAGGAAGCTGGATGACTGAAGAAAGAGAAGACAGAGCTGACAAGACTTAGTGTATGCATGTTAAGGTGAGGGGGAATGGAGGGAGAGGCCCTATATAGTAAATAAATATTTGAGGAAGGAAGGAATGAATTCCTGTGTGTGCCTGTCATACTGTTTTACCACATGAAACACCTTTTCTCTAGTCCATCCTTCCGGGCAAAATTCCTTCTCATTTCCTCCACAAACCTGTCTCTGACCTTAGCCCCATCTTTCTGAGATATTCTAGAATTTTAGAGCTGAACAATTTTTTTTTTTTTTTTGGTCACAACACATGGCATGCAGAACTTCTGCGATCAGGGATTGAATACATGCCCCCTGCATTGAAAGTGCAGAGTCTTAACCACTGGACCACCAGGGAAGTTCCAGAGCTGAACATTCTTGGGAAATACATTGAGGGCTGTTGAGAGGACTTAGGAATTGTCTGAAGATGGAAATCATGTGTTAGTCAACTTTCTGCCCCACCCATCCCCATCTTGCAGAAATACACTCATTTATAGAAATTTTCCTCGGATTACATGAGTGGTTCAAGCATAAACAACCTATGGGACTATAAAGTTCTGTGTCCCATAAAGCAATGCATACTGTGGGAACATTCACAACAGTCTTCTTGGGTCTTCAAAGAAGTCTTATAAAAATAGGTACCATTGTAGAGGAAATAAACTTATAACTAAAGTGATGTCCAAGGTCACACACACACTAAAGGAAACGGCAGGGCTCAGATTTGAACCTAGATCCCTGGTTCAAATGGGATGGACTTTCTACTACACTGCCAATCCTCCCATGGTAGGTGAATATTCATATGTACTCAGGGGGATTATTAACTCTTGGAAGCAACTGAATGCCACTGTTAGGGGAACCACTGACCAAAACAGCTCAGTCAATGGCCACTGTGGCCTCTGACCTTCAACACCCGCTGAAAGGAGTTCAGGGTGGGAACAAGGAATGATGCACTCTGTGCTGTGAGAAAAACTGGCAGAACAGACCTTGAGATAACTATTTTCAGAAGATTTTATGAGCCCAAGTGCTTGCATCTTCTATATCTAGAAAGGCACAGAGACTGTTAACAGTGACATCTGCTTTGGCCATTGAGGAGGGAAATGTTAATACATTTGAAAGTCAAAACAGAGTAACTGGTTCAGACATTCAAGGTAAAATTCGGTGACCATTGTGGATTTCAGACACGTTCCTGAATTGCTGAAAACTCAAATTTTCTGAGCTATGTCAGACCAGCTTAGAATGGCATTAGCCATTCTCAAATTAGTGTCCACTAGTAGCTGCAATCTCATGGTTTCAAGGTATCTGTCAGGCAAGTTTAATCTCCTTGGTTCTGTCTCGTCTCAACAAAAATTTGAAGCAACAGACATTAAAGCCCTCGGCGTGCCACAGCTCTTGGACAGACCGTGTTATACCTCTTAGACAGATCAATGTTACAGCTCCGTGTTACAGCACAGCTTTATTTAGAAAATAGGAAAATACATCCTCGAGGCATGAGGGAACGCTGACCCAAAGATGCGAAAAGAGAGAGTCCCGGCCCTTTGGCTCCTCTTTTTATATGTTTTTTTCCTCCCCCCTGGGCCTGTCCTATTGGGCTAGCCAGGAGGGCTGTTTGTTTTACCTGAGGTCCTCACTCCGGTCCTCAGACCTTCCTTTGACTTTGCTTTGTTCTATTTTCGTGGACTTTTCCCTTCCTTGCCTTTTAGCTGCTGTCATTTTGGACTTCTGTTTCCTAGTCTAACTACCTAACAGTATCCTCTTGTAACTATTAAATATTTTAGAGAATAAAATTGTTTTAGATCAGATATTAATCAAAAAGGGGAGACATAAGTAATGGCCAATAGCTCCTGTTGTATATATGTTAATACTATATCAGGAGTTAAAACTTAGATAAAATTAGACAACTGGCAGGACGTCCCTGGTGGCATAGTGGATAGGAGTTCACCTGCCATTGCAGCGGACATGGGTTTGATCCCTGGTCCAGGAAGATTCCACATGCCTCAGAGCTACTGGGCCCGTGTGCCACAACTAGAGCCCATGCTTCACAACAAGAGAGGCCACTGTAATGAAAAGCCCGTGAGCCACAACGAAGAGTGGCCCCTGCTTGCTGCAACTAGAGAGAGCACGCATGCAGCAACAAACACCCAGTGCAACCAAAAATAAACAAAGAAAAATTAAAAAATAAACAACTGGCTATCTGGTTCCAAGTCTCCCTTGAAGTGAAAGTCCAGACTGAGTTTCAGGCTTATTCTTCTAAATTCCCAAGGGATTGAGATCTTAATCATACTAAACTCAGATCCAGGACTTAGAAATACTTCCAATTCAGGGTCTACTCTCCAAATTGAGGCAGGATTATGCCTCATTTTAGCAGGAAATGGCCAGAGCCATCATCACCCAGTTTCCCAAATTAAAACTCAGCAGAATACTGATCCTTCTGTATACTGATCCAGAATACAAACCCTTTCTGTGTCCCCTGTTTTCTTGTTTGTAGGATATAAACTCATTCAGCCTCCTGGACCTTCCCTGAGCTTCAAAGGGCAAATTCACACAGTTGCTAATCAGGGAAGAGAGGCGATGTAAAAACCAGGGAGGAATAGTCGAATAGTGGTACAGCCTTGGGGCAAGGTCCTGGCTTCTCCTCAAGGAATATGCCTAACACTACCTCTGAGTTCTTCTGCAGAACTGGAGCCCCTACCCAGGCAGAGGATGGTAATGTCAAGCTGAGCACAAGAGTCCTGAAGCAATGCTTTGTTAACTGCACCACCAATAATCAGAGGAAAAGTCACACAACCTACAGCCATCACCCCAGATTTTGCCTTCCTTTGCTTGGCCCAGCGATGACCATCCTGTTAGACCTCATGCTTGGCCATTGTCTGCTTCAGCTGTTTACACGGTTCATTTCTGACAGGGTCCAACAGTTTCAGGCTCAACTGTTATTATTAGGATGAATGCTAATTTCAGGCACAGAATACCTTGATTTAGATCAGGTGGCAAGAGATTTCTACCAGACAGAGCCATGCCCACTCTCAGCAGGAAGCAGTTACAGAACAAAGAGATCCATGCCCCAGTTCCCAAAGAATATCTTGAGAATGAAGTCTCAGCAGGGGGTTGTTAGGGGAACCACTGACCTGATCAGGCAAGATAGTAACCACTTGCATGAGTTATCTTACAACAGGAGGTCCTGGTAAGGAAGTGGAACTACAAGCTACTACCAAGCAGAAGAATTCGGGAAAGGTGAAAGAGAGGAGACACCAGTCTGTATGATTTTGGCAAGGCAGCAGTGGGTGGTGGTATAAAATGAGATCTTAATTCCTTGCCCAGGAATTGAACCTGAGTAGCCTGGATGAAAATCTGGAATTCTAGCCACCACACCAGCAAGGGTTAGAGGTAGAGCTATTTTTCCCTGGAACTTTGCCCCCAATGAAAAAATGTATTTCTCACAGAGGCAAAAACTAAACGCAGGTACAAAGTTTATTTTTAGAGATATAGCACAACCACAGGTGGGAGAACACAGAGAGAAATAGTTTGTTAAGATAGAAGCAAGGCAGAGATGCATACCAGGAAAGAAAGGGTGTGGGGTGTCTCCCTGAATAAGGAGGAGTGTAGTGAAGAGGTGGTTAAGTCATTTATATAGGTCAGTTCTTCCAGGTCTTTGTTTCAGTTCAGTTCAGTTCAGTCGCTCAGTCGTGTCCGACTCTTTGTGACCCCATGAGTCGCAGCACGCCAGGCCTCCCTGTCCATCACAAACTCCTGGAGTTTACTCAGACTCGTGCCCATCGAGTCGGTGATGCCATCCAGCCATCTTATCCTCTGTCGTCCCCTTCTCCTCCTGCCCCCAATCCCTCCCAGCATCAGGGTCTTTTCCAATGAGTCAACTCTTCGCATGAGGTGGTCAAAGTATTGGGAGTTTCAGCTTCAGCATCAGTCCTTCCAATGAACACCCAGGACTTAGCTCCTTCAGGATGGACTGGTTGGATCTCCTTGCAGTCCAAGGGACTCTCAATAGTCTTCTCCAACACCTGTCTTTGTTTACCTTTAGCCAATTATCTGGTTTCTTTTTCCACATCTGACCTGCCTTAGGACCTTCCCCACTATGAGTGCACAGGTTTTTTCCAAGATAGATTTCAGTCCAGGAACCTATGGGATCACATATTAGCATCACATATTATGGAGTGGTGCCCCAACCCGGCCTCCTTTTGACCCCCAAGGAGTCTTTCTGCACATGTGAAATGTCTCTTTTGCCCCAAGGATGGGAGGTGTGTGATTACCTCTTATAGTCTTTTAATAGGGTTTAGTCCCACTCTTGGAGACAGCAATGGCACCCCACTCCAGTACTTTTGCCTGGAAAATCCCATGGACGGAGGAGCCTGGTAGGCTGCAGTCCATGGGGTCACTAAGAGTCGGACACGACTGAGCGACTTCACTTTCACTTTTCACTTTCATGCAATGGAGAAGGAAATGGCAACCGACTCCAGTGTTCTTGCCTGGAGAATCCCAGGGACGGCAGAGCATGGTGGGCTGTCATCTGTGGGGTCGCACAGAGTCGGATACGACTGAAGCAACTTAGCAGCAGCAGCAGCAGCAGCAGTCCCACTCTGTCGCTGCCATAAAGATGCCTAATGTCTCGTTATTTACCCTATTGCTGTTGCTGAGATCTCAAAATACAGACAGGAGTTCAGTCATAAATATGTAGTCCTAGAGTTCATTTGTCTTTTGCTTCAGGAAATGTATAGGCGGCTGGTGATGAACGGCGCTCATCCCAGGAAGCGTGAACAGGAGCCCAACTATAAATGCCTAGACTGAAGCCCATCGATTTCCTGCCTCATATATGTCCTATCAACCTCCCCAAATCCTTCTCACTGGAATCCATCTTGGCTGGGTGATGCACACGCCACCAGAAAGGACCCTTAGAGCAATTTGCCAGAGACAACCAGAAAACTAACTCCATCATCATAAAACCTGAGGCTGACCCAAGCGGCAGAGCAGTTCCGGGTTGTTACCCTGCTGCTCTCTGCCCAGACGCCCCTACCTAATAAGGTCTCTTGCTTTGTCAGCATATGTATCTCCTCATACAATTCATTTCCAATTATTAGATGAAAATCCACTCTCTGGCCGTAGCTGGGGTTCCCCTTTCCTGCAACATCACTTCTGGCAATCCATCCCAGTTTCAGGTATTAATGAATGTAGTCAAACACGTTTATTGGGCAACTACTAATGCGGGAGACCCGGGTTGCATCCCTGGGTCGTGAAGATCCTCTGGTGAAGGCAATGGCAACCCACTCCAGTCCTCTTGCCTGGAAAATCCCATGGATGGAGGAGACTGGTAGGCTACAGCCCAAGGGATCGCAGAGTCGGACACGACTGAGCGATTTCACTTCACTTCAGGCGACAGGCATGACACCTAGCGGTGGCGGTACAGTGCAACAGTAACTAAGGCAAGAAGGTGCTTGCCCTCAGGCTGGTTCAGGCAGCTGGTTAAAAGAAACAAACCTATAAACGATGTGGTTAAATGCTATAAAGAAAATACACGGGGGGTAATGGGAGAAAATGCATGTCCTTCTGGTCAGAGACAGCCTCTCACAAAAGTGACATTAAGGTTGAGACCCAAGCTTGGCCTTCAGGAGGCACTTAATGAAAGACATCATTCCCACAGACCTACTTTGAAAGACGCCCACAAAAGGGAACGGCGAAAGTGGTCCACGCAGGGCCACTCCCAGACCATCAACCTTCGCGGCCAGGCCTTGACTGGCACTAGAGGGCGCCGGGGGTCCTCCCAGGACCAAGGAGGCGCCGTGGCCAGAGGCCCTGCCTAACTGACCGCTGGCACCTGCCGCGCTAAAACCCCAAAGCCTGGCGGCACACGGAGAGAAAACAAGGGCGGCGGTGCCAGGAAACCTGGAGGCCCTCGAGCTATCACCAGACCCTCAAAGAGCGAACTTCGCAGAACCAACGGCAGATATTCCCTAGCTCCCTCTGGGATAGCCGGGTTCCGGCGCCTCTAATCCAGGAAGTGCTGGAGGCATCCAATCCTAGACCTCCTTCCGCTCTTAGCCTTCGCGTCCCCTGCTCGCCGCGGGGGCGCGCGAGGCGAGCGGTCTATGGTTACCAATGAGCGCTCAGGAAAGGCGCATGCGTTGTCGAAGGAACGCAACGTACGGGAACTTTGACCTGAAGACGACTTTCCTCTGCCCCTCCCTCGCTGCGAAGATGGCGCTCTCCAGAGTGTGTTGGGCTCGGGCTGCTTTGTGGGGTTCGGCGGTGCCCCCTGGACTCTATGTCGTCCGGAGGCTGCAGTTTGTTCGCTCTGGCCTGACCTGGGGGGCCCCTCGGTGAGGGACTTGGAGAGAGAAAAACATTTTTGACGTTCATGACCTGCCAGTGTTTCAATTTTGTTTGCATGCTGTCTTAATTCTCGGGGCTCCACGCCCCGGCCCCTGAACTTCCGCTAAGAAGTCGCACCCGTATCCCTGCTAGAGACCTGGCTTTCTGACCCTCTCAATTCTCAGCGCCGCCTGTTGTTTGAGTTCTCCACGTGTCCTGAGCCTCCCTTTTTCGGCTCAGGATTTTACTGCTGCTTACCTGGATCTCACCTCTCTGGCTTTAGCCTGCTGCTCAAATTGTCCCTCAGGCCTGCTTTCTCCAGGCTCACCACTCCCCCGACATTCATTCTTGTCTGGCCTCTTTCTGTCTTATCTGTTTTTCTCAGTCTAATTGCTTATCTCTCCGTGATCTCAAGATCTTCCTTGGATTTCAGAAGTTTCAGGTCTTAGCATACATTCTCTGAAGCCTGTGTTTTACATTTACGGACCCCTGCGGAGAAGCGGCTTCCAGGGCTGATTCCCAGATAGTCTCTTTCATCTTCCTTGTAGGTCTTCAAAGCTTCATCTTTCTCCAAAGGCAGATGTGAAGAGCTTGATCTCTTATGTGGTGACCAAGACAAAAGTGATTAATGGGAAATACCATCGTTTCTTGGGTCGTCATTTCCCCCGCTTCTATGTCCTGTATACAATCTTCATGAAAGGTAAAGACAAAACTAAAAAATCCATTGGATCAGCTCTTGGGCAGTGTCAGAGAGAATAAGTAAGATCATTTCCGGCTCTGCATGGGGGAGTGAGCTGTTGTGTCTTGTATTTCATAAATGCTTGAGCATTAAACTACTTCTTATAAGTTAGATCTTCTTGAGGATGTTTCTAGAAGCGTAATCTGAGAAACAACCTTTCACAACACCTAGGAGGAATATAGGTATTTTTGCACTTTGCTTAACCACACATCTGCCTATATATAGTAGAAATTATTTGTCATGCACAAGGCAGAGATCTATAGCTGCACAGACCTGCCCTGTGCTTTTATCAGTTCACTTGGCTTGTAAGAAAATGTGGTTTAATGTTTGTCACAGATCTCTCCTTGGTGCCATGTTGTGAAAAGAGCACTGTATGTACTTGGTTTCGGAATGTTTCAGTTAAAATCAGAGCTCTGCTAGTTACTAAGAGATGGTATAATGTCAAGCATCCGCTCTGAAGCCAGACTGCCTGGGTTCAAATCCCAGCTTGTCACTAGCTGGGTGGTTGGACTTGTTACCTAAGCTCTCTGTTCTTGGTTTTCTCATCTGTAAAATGAGGGTAGTAATAGAACCTACCCATCGACTGCATGGTTATGAAGATTAAATAAATTCTTACATGTAAGCTTCTTAGGACCTGATTCATAGTAAGTACTCAGTAAGTGTAGCTATAACTATTATACTCTGTACTTCTATTGTAATACCAATTATAGTTAACTTGCACATTGTCAGCTCTGAATATTATCATAATTACTACTAGCTTCATGGACTTGTAAAAGCTGTACAGTGGAGATAAGAGTGGCTGCTTTGTCTGCTCCCCAGCTTATACTAGACTCAAACGAAAAGAAAGTCTGAAAACATTTTGGTTGTTTGTTTTTAAGCCTTATATTCTGAAAATTTTTAAACATACATGGGAGTAGAGTAATATAATGAACTTTCATATTCTCAACCTCACTTCCACATTTATTGACTCCTGTCCACCACTCTTATTTAATTTATACATTGGCTTTCTCCTGTATTACTGTGAAGCTAACCTAGATATTATACCATTTCATTCATAAATAGGAAAGCATTTTTAAAAACTAAAGTCCTAGATCAGTGTAAGGGTTATCTTGGAATGGAGAGAAAATGCAATCTTAGAAGTGTGTTGAATTCTAGTAATCATAAAAGTGTTCTAGAGAGGAAATAAGTTAATATCTGGTTGAGAAATACACAGGATAAATTGGGCAAGACTTACTGAGGTTAAAGATCATTGAATTTTTATTTTAAAAAGGGAGTGAGTAATGAACCAGAAGAGGGAGACCATTCCCTGGTAGATCAGAGAACACCAGCTTGGCAGGAAGAGAGGTGATACTCTAGGGGCAGAGGTTGGTAGGATGCAGAAGGGAGAAGGATAAGAAACGAAATATAGGTCAGCCTCACAAGAGTTTCAGGTGACCTAGTTTAAAGCTTTGATTTAGAGTACTGTTGGGGAGGGAGGGACTTGTGTGTCTTGTGGGTGAACATGGAGCAAAAGTCTGTGGTAATCAAATTGGGATAACATCACTCTGTCCTCTGCTTTAATGAGGCAGGATTGCAGATGTTATGGGCCGATGCCAAAAAGGCTAGAAGAATAAAGACAAATATGTGGAAGCATAATATAAAGTTTCATCAACTTCCATACCGGGAGATGGAGCATTTGAGACAGGTATGCACCAAGGACAGATATCCGCAAGTTCATGGTGAGATAATTAAAGTTAACCCAGATCTCAAGTTTTTTCTTTCCTATTTTCTTCACTACTGACCAAGTTGTTGCCCCTTGCCAGAAGATCAGGTCATTTGGCAGAATCAGTTCATTTGTGACCACCGCCCTGCCACACCCCCCACCCCACCCCCACAAACACAGCTCCATAGCGTTTTGGCACACTTTCTGGATAAAAGTTGTAAACAGTAAAATCCTGTTTGTTTCTGAATATACAAAAATCTGCACGGAAGGATCCAAAAGACAGCAGGAAAGTAGTATTTCATGGTGACTTGATAGATTTGAAGCTAAGAATAACAATCTAGGACCCATTCTGTAGATCAGGAAGAATTTACTGAGGGATTTGGTCTAATGTCAGGTCCTATACTAGACAGTGTTTAGAATACAAAAGTGAACAGACAGATCTGGACTTCTGTCTTTAAGGAACTTACTAATCAGAGGCAGATAGAAATAACCTTGATCTTTATCTGGGCTAAACTAGACATTTACTGCATAGTGGGGTGGAGGGATTGTCCATTGTATCAAACACTTGGGTTAAAACTGCATCTGTGTTTATTTCTGCTTAGTTTCGTCGAGACGTCACCAAGTGTCTTTTCCTAGGTATTCTTTCCATTCCACCCTTTGCCAACTACCTGGTCTTCTTGCTAATGTGAGTACAGAGTTCTGTCTCCCCAGCATGTTGAAGATATGTAGATTTTTTAAAAATTAGAAATTAAGAGCTTTCCATTTCAGAATCTAGGCAAAGGTTACCAAACTTCTGCCCCAGTTTTCTCATTAGGCCAAAGTTCATAAAAGCCACCTGGGTTACTGGAACGGCTGTAGGAGTAGATGTCCTGGCCTCTTAGCTGTTCCTCTGTGATGTGAAATAAGAGAATGATCTTTTCCATCATCCCTAGAGACACAACCCACTCCCTGAGAGGCGTAGCAACTTAGGACATTTTTTTTCCCCTTCTGGAGAAAAATTCATTTCTTATTCTGATGATGTCAATCTTTATTACTTTACCTTATATCCAAAGATGACAGTTTTAAACTATGACCTTACATGCTAGGCTATCTATTGTTATATAACAACCTCAAAGCTTAAAAGCTTGAAACAGTCAGCATTTTCATGATTTTATGGGGCAGGAATTTGGGCAGGGTTCAGGTGGGTAAATGATTTTTCTCCTGCATGGTGTTGACAGAGGTCTCTCAGTAACACCTAACTGGTGAATGGACTAGTCAGGATGGTCTAAGATCACTCTTAGACCTGGTGCTTTAGCAGAGATGGCTTTGGAAGACTGGGACTGTCAACTCAGGTGCCTACCTGTGGCCTCTGTAGTGTGGTGGCTTCGAGATAGTGGGACTTCTGACATGGCAGCTCAGGGCTCCAAGAATGACTGTTTCAGCAAATAAGAAATCTGCATGACCTTTTATAACCTAGCCTTGAAAGTCACAAAGACTGACTTCTGCTCTATTCTCTTGGTTGATGCAGTCACTTGTATTTTAAAAACCAGGGACATTAAACTTCACTTCTTAATGAGAAGAGTGCCAGGGAATTTGTGACCATGTTTTAAAACCACCACATTTGTAGAGAATTGAATTAAAGAAATTCCATTTTGTATGCACATAGGGACAGTGAACAGTTTGAAGTTGTCACCATCACAAACAGTGATGCTCTCCAGCTCTGAAACTCAGTCCAAAATATGTTCTTCACATGCTTTGGCTCAAAAGGAGTCATTTGTCTGATTGCTATGTGCAAGGCTAGTCCCTTGCACTGTTTCCTTTTACATAAACCTCAGTAATATTGCTTGAAATCGGGCTTCAGTGTATCTTTAAACCTTGATCTGACTCTCATTTTCAGGAAAGAACAGTAAGGTAGGGAAAAAGTGTTTCCATCTCTTCCTCCTAGCATTCGTGTCTGCTAAATGCTCTTAGCTCACTTAGAAAGATGCTAGTTTCAGCAAGTGATTTTGTGATTCCTTTTCTTTTCAGGTACCTGTTTCCTAGGCAACTGCTGATCCAACATTTCTGGACCCCAAAACAACAAATTGATTTCTTAGATATCTATCATGCTCTCCGGAAGCAGTCCCACCCAGAAATCCTTTGTTATTTAGAAAAAGTTGTCCCTCTCATTTCTGATGCAGGACTCCAGTGGCATATGACAGAGTTGTGCGCCAAGGTATTCCTCCAGTTAACCCTTCCTGCAAACCAAGAATCTTGTTATATGCAGTGTGCACTAAAACTCGGTAAAAGGGCTAGTCAGGACCTTCCTAACATCTGCCCATCTCTTACCTCTCCTAAGATGCAACGCGGTACCCACCCAGCAGTACATGATATCCTGGCCCTGAGAGAGTGTTTCGCTAACCATCCTCTGGGCATGGACCAGCTCCGTGCTTTGCAGATGGTGAGCACTTTGAGGCTTTCTCTCTTCCACGGCCTCACCTCGCTCCAGGTCTTAAAGTAACAGCGAGTTGACTTTCTCCCCCTATATTGTTGTATCACAGAAAGCCTTGAGTCGAGCCATGCTTCTCACACCTTATCTGCCTTCTGTCTTATTGAGACACCGTTTAAAGACTCACACCACTGTAATCCACCAACTGGACAAGGCTTTGGCAAAGCTGGGGGTTGGCCAGCTGACTGCTCAGGAGGTGAAGTCGGTAAGTGCTTCATTGTAGTATCAACCCGCAGTCCTTGGTGGGCTCTCGGGCTGGGAGTTTCCAGGGAGCTCCTGTCTCTCTCATTACATCAGAGTTCAGGCTCTTCATTCTCTCATTTCATTTCTACATCTTTTTTCTTGCCTGAACTTAACTTCCCACAGTAGTTAAGGAAGGAACTCCCCACAGTAATTTTGGTTGATGTGTCTTTTCTTCTGGTCCTTTAAAAATCAAGGCTGCTACATTTTAGATCTACTGATTTAGATTGTATAAGGCCTTT
Source organism: Muntiacus reevesi (assembly GCF_963930625.1). NCBI lineage: Eukaryota > Metazoa > Chordata > Mammalia > Artiodactyla > Cervidae > Muntiacus > Muntiacus reevesi. The sequence continues at coordinate 144,938,631 of NC_089252.1, read as the reverse complement.
CCACTTCTCTTGTCCATCGGAGTTCATATTGCTATGGTGAAAAGTTTCTTGTAGGATTGAGGTTTTAACTTATTTAGAGGGGATTTGGGATTCTTTGTGGGTTCACACTTCCTTGACATACTCGCCTTGTGATAGTTAAGATTGTTTTCTCTTCTGAGTGGTATAGGCTTGTTATCTTCGTGGCCTGAATTCCACCCATATTGCTGAAGAGAGGTGTCGAACTTGGCTGGGAGAATGGCTACAGATTTCCTGCAGCCTGAAAGGTAAGACAAATCCCTATGATTAATGCAACAAGTCATTTTTGTATTCTATTCTAAGGTAATTTGGGAGTTAATTATTAGTGTGAGACCTTTATCTAACTTGTGTGTCTAATTGAAAGGGCGCAGTCACTTGCCTACAGGCAGCTAATGCAGTAGAGTGTGTGAGAGCAGAGGGAGGACTGGGCATTGCGGGAGTCTGAGCGTGAAGCAGGGTTTTCAACCCTGGCACTATTGATGGCTTTGTTGTGGGGGGCTGTGCTGTGCACTCCAGGACAACATAGCGGTATCCCTGGCCTCTGTCCTGTAGATGCCAATAGCATCCCCCAACCCAGTGCTGACAACCAAAAATGTCTCCAGACATTGCCATGTAACTTGGGGAGGGGGTACAGAACAGAATTGTTCCAGGACAGAAGTACTAGTCCAAAGCCATTCAAATTCAAAACAAAGACACTCACCTAACTAAATGAAAAGTACCCACAGATGGGTGTTAGGCCTGTGGGTCTCCTGTTTGGAACCTTTGCCTAGTTATTTTCTAAGCCTCTGAACGTCAGGGTAGCCTCCTAATCTCCTTGTGGCTGAGAAATGTCCCTTGAGGACCAACTTCTACCAGAAAAATCCCAAGGGTGACAGTGGTGTTAAGTACCATTACCATTCATGAATTTTCTTCTGCCATCACATGAGAATCAAGTAAATACAGATATGCTTGAAAGAAAGCAACCTGCAGGGACTGGAACCAAGCAGTGGGACTTTGAGGCCAATGGCCTCTTAGCGTCTCACCTCCTCGCACTTGGCTTCCCGCCCCTGGTGTCACGCTCTGCACAACACGGTAGCTGGAAGGCAAGCTGTTCCCTGGCCAGGCCATTAACGTTGATGGTGTTTTCAGAAACTGAGCTGTCCCTCTTGCTACACAACGTGGTCCTGCTTTCCATCAACTACGTTGGGTCAAGGCGCTGAGTGGACAGGCATGAAGTGGCTGGCATCATCCTGCAGTCACAGCCCAGCAGCGTGGGACCAAACAGCACTTGTCAGCGAAGTCTGTGTGCACTGTTTAGTGTGTGGGAGACAGAGGAACCTGTGCCATGGGCTTCACAGCGTGGTGCCCACGTGGGAGCTGGAACTGAAAGAAACCCTCTTAGTGGGGTGGCCCATGAGAGGTGCCATCCCAGCTTCCTCAGAATTCGCTGGAGCTGGCAGTAGCCTCTCTACTGGTCTTAACTGTGCTGTTTTAAGTTCAGATCCTGAGAGGCCGAGCTTTTGCCCCAGGAGGGAATCCTCACTTGGCCTGGGACTCACTCGCTGCTCTAATCTTCACAGCTGTTTTTGTTCAAGACAGGTCCTGGCTGGTGAGGGGAGGAGCACTGCTTATACTGGAGCCTTTACATCCACGCATGTACTTGGATGCCCCCCTCAACACTTTGATATGACCAAAAATAGGGATTTGTTGCTTCTGTTGTTCCCCTCACTGGGACTGGAATAACCGCTTCCCGTTTTTTCAAATCCTTTGAGCACTTTTTTTTTTTTCTGTAAGTGAATAACTTACAGGAACATTCTAATGGAAAAGATAAAAGGAAATAACAAGTGCTTCTTGACTTTCTCCCCAAGTGTTTACAGCCTTCACTTCCCTTGTCTTAATTTCTGGGCTGTACTACAGCCCCTATGGATCTTAAACTCTTTGCTACCTCCACTGCGTTGCAGCGATCCATCTGTAGCTCAGTGGCTGCCTTCTTTGGTCCATGGATCAGTCCTGTTAAGGTACTAATCACTGCCCAGCCCCAGAGGTCTACACTGAGATAGTTAAGTTGGGTTCAGCTTTTCTCTGTGTATATCAGTGACCTGTAGTAACTTATTGTAAATGCATGAAGTACTGTTTCTAAACTCAAGTAAAGACTGCCTGAAACCAGTTGCTGGAAATTATTTACGCATCCCCCAATTACTAAGTCTCCTCTTACAGGACTGATTGACATAACCTAACTAGTGGAGAGATAATTGGTTGGAATAGAACTTTCTGATGGGATGTTAATAACAAAGCAGCTGATGTCAAGTTGATGCTTTTGCTGGATTTTAAGACAGTAAACAGGAATGTATATATATATATACACACTATATATAAAGTCATGGAATTGAGAAGTGGGCCCCAAGAGTAGGGACTGAGTCAGCAAAGCTCCAACAGGGCAGATCTAGACTTGCTTCAGCTGAAGAGGCGCCTAAGGGCACATGATGCAAGTGAAGCTCTTGATGCTCCAGAGAATGTTCTATTTTTCCACAGTAAAACATCCCTATTGTTAACATTAATCCTTAACTGACCTAATTGGCTTTATATATAGTACTACAGAAGCATCCTTTCTCTTAACAAGTAACTGAATTGTGGTCTGCCAAGGTAAAGAAGAAAACACCATTCATTTGAATATTTCTTTAATATTACATTTAAATATTTTCTTTAAATACAGCATTATCACAATGTAAAGGACCTAAAAGGCAAAAAAAAAAAAAAAAATTTTTTTTTCAGAGAACCAGACAAGCTTTGGATTCACATTGAAAATACTACCTGTGTACAGTGAGAAAGGAAATTGGAAAATATTAAGAGTTGTAATGAGTGATTTATCTAGATTTCTTTTATCCCACCTAGTCTAAGGACTGAAGCTCTGCCTTTGTGGTCAGTAGCCTAGCCTTTCTAGCAACCGTGCTCTGTAATTCTGTCTGTCCAGCTCAGGTAGCACCAGAAACGAGATGGACTAGGTTGTAGAAAAGGCCCTTTGCTTGACAAGATTGTTAATGTTAATATTTAGCATTTAAAAGGTTGGGACAGGTGAGTCAGAACCGTAGTTAATGAAGGGAGGGATTTATTATCTTGGGGGTTGGCAATGAGTTTAATTAGTTTGAGATTCTTGGTCTGATCCCAAATGTCTTATTAAACAGGTGAATCCACTTCCTAGCTTAGGCTGGAGCCCTTCTGAGAGGGAAGATACAGCACTCACCCTCCCCTTCCAATACAAACTTCTAGAAAGATTCATCTCCAGAGTCAAATTCCCAGCTAAACTTCAGTCTTGTCTCTGAGGGGACCAGTCTAAGGTGGTGGAGTGTAGCTTAGTTGAGGGTAGCACCTATTTCACAGGTGCTTAGGACTCTCGACTCCATTGTGAGCCTAGAGGAGGAGAGAGATAAGGGTCTATGGCTTATTAATTCACCTCCAAATGTAGAACCAGCAAAAACAGGAATGAACAGGAGAGGCAGGATAAGTTAAAAGGATGTATCCATGTTGAATATAAGGCCTTTCAGGCTCAGTTTAGGTTTGACAGGTGAAATACTACTGTGATATACATAGAGGTTGCTTTCAGACACTGGGGCCTTAAGATCCCACAAGAAAAGGCTTTAAGTACAGTTACCTTCTTCACCAAAAAAAAAAAAAAAGGTTTGTACTTTGTTTTTTCCTGGTTAATAAACCATATCAGTAATGAAGCATGGTGTGAAGGATGCTAGAGTGTTTTGCTCCCTACTGCCTCCCTTTTCAAACACAAGGCAAAGAGCCGTAAAAAAAAAGAATGAATTAAAACAGAGGCAGTGATAACTTTGCTAGTGAAAGGAATTCAGTGTTCAGTGGAGCACATCCTGGAACATAAGCTGGACATAAGAGAACAGAAACCATGTCCCCCCTAATAAAGGTACAAACCGAATCTGAGTTCCACTCTATAGACCTCAAAGGTTACAGTTAGAACTTGACTTCTTAGAACCTGGGAGCTGCAGGAAGCATTCATGAACTGGTTTGACTTCCAATCTTTATATATCAAGATGGAGGGAGCCAATAAGCATTTGCAATTCTGGGGAACAGTATTCAAATATAGTAATAAGAACTCTAACCCTGTATATCCAAGAGGGACCAGGAAGGTAGACCAAAAAAAGGGAAAAAACAAAAAGGTAACACAAAAACACTAGTTGGTGAACTTGCCACATCCTACATTCCTTTAAAGCTTAATTTTTTGGGGGGGAAGGGGTGGGGAACAGGGCTAGGTGAAAAAGCAAGCATGGCACAAAGAAAGTCATCTTTCCAGACAGCAGCCTCTTCCTGCTGTCTCCTTTGGACATAGGTTAATGCTCCACATAGGTCTCCCACGGGATGTGTGAGCCCCAGATTAAAGCTGCCTGATGGAGCTGCGGTTAGACACATAGGGAAGATTGGCTCTTGATGCCACATCCCCAGCCAATCTAGCTCTTTCCCTTCAAAGGAAAAAAGACAAAGCGGGGGCGGGGGAAAGACAAGTTTAACTCTAGTACCTAAAAACGTGTGAAAGAAACACTTCAAGTTAAGACCAGGAATCCCCAGTGTGGGGAACAGGTCAGAGAACAAAAATGTCAAATATTAACTTATTTACCAAATAAGGGAGTCAGGGAAGGCAGGTTCAATTTTTATAGATCTTAGAGGTTTTGTACAGAAGCAGAGACACTTTCACCCCCTCCACTCTAGACTCAACCAGCTGACGACTCCAAGTGTATTACTACAATACACCAAAGTGGGGTATCAATAACTGCTAAGGAAGATGAGCTTAACCCTGCCTGGAGCTCAGGAGAGAGGAAGGGGCTTTGTCATGCTGTTCAAATTGTCGTGTTCTGGTCCCTATGTGAACAGCTGCTTGAATTACCCAGCTCCTCCTGTGAGATCCTAGTTCATTGTTCCGAAGGCCCAGAAAGCTCAGGATGCAGCCTCCTCTGCCCCAAGACTCTGTCCCCTGATCGAGCTGGGGCTGGTCTCCTTAGTTCTGTTGGCCCTTTAAAAAATACTTGTACAAACAATCCTTTCCCACCCTTTCCCCAAAGACCCCAATAAAATAACATATGAGCAGCAGCTGCTTCTACAGTTTTGTTTTTGAAATGGTGTTAGATAAAATAAGGGAATAAATAGAGAACGGGTACGAGGCAGTCTCCGTCCCTGCGTCACACTGCCAGAGGGGGCTCCAGGGCAGGCTCCTCCGGGGGCCTGTCCTCACTCTGCGGCGCCGTCTTCTCCACTGCACAGCCCTCTTCGCTGTCCGTGCACGTGGGGAGGTTTGAGGGGGACCAGGAGGGGCGAAAGTCTTCGCGCTCGGGCTCCTCAGGGTTACAACCTTCGGGCACTCGTGCTTCTAAAGTGGATGTTTTCCCCACCTCTGATTTACAGAGGGCAGCTGGGTCTGTGGGGCCACAAGCCACCAGTGAGGTAACAGGGAGAGAGAAGACATTCAGATCCTTCTCCTTGGGGAAGGAGGGTGCAACTCCTTCCGTCCCAGGCTCTCCTTTCACCCCCAGAACTGGCCTCTGCTCCACCTGGTAGTAGACCAGGGGCCCACTGTTCAAGTAGGATGCGTTGTTCACGGCCGAGGCGGTCGGGTGGTCCGAGTTCTCGGCAAAACACAGCACGGAGGAGCCCGGGGGCAGCTGAGCCTGGATGAGGATGGGGGCAGTGAGGCCCGGGCACAGCTCCTCCGGGACAGCCAGGGGCTCCTCCAGGATGCACACGCCCAGGCTCTCGATGCCCGAGTCAAGGCTGGCGCCGGAGCCGCTGGAGTCCTCCTCCGCCTTGAGCCGCTCCAGCTCCTCCGCGCTCTGCAGGTGCATCACCGCCGTCTCGTTCTCAGCAATGAACTCCTGGAAGTCCTGTGTCTCCGCACCCTGCGCTGCTGCCAGGCTGCAGCTGGTGGTGGGCGAGGGCTCCTCGTCCGGGGCCGGCGGGCGGCTCACCTGCCGCTTGCTCTCCAGCTCCAGCTTCATGATGGTGTGGAGGTAATGAGTCCGGACCCGGATTGGATTGAACTCAATGCGCCCAGCCATGTTGCCACAGCCATCCCGGGAGCAGCCACACGGAAAGGACATGCGATCCACCTGAGGAGAAGACAAGGTGGTTGAGGCCAGATAAGATAGGAGACGTTAGCTGGTGGACACAGCGATTTGAAGTTTGAGGTCTTCTTAGAAGAGAAACAGCGGACTCAAAACATAACCTCTTGGGGGGAGAATGAATACATGTATACAATGGATACATGTATATGTATGCCTGAGTTTCTTGGCTGTTAACCTGAAACTATCACAACATTGCTAACTGGCTATACCCCAATAGAAAATAAAAACTTTAAAAACACTAAAAAAAAAAAAAAAAACCTGTTCCGTGAGCTACCACACCACCTGCCTTTTAATTCCAGCCCAGCCACTGATTAGTAAGTGTGACCTCAAGAATAGTCATCTCTCTCCTAGGGCTTTGTTTCTTCTGAACAAAAAAGAGACAAAGATCATGTCAAAGAGCCCTTCCAGTTAGACGTCCAGAGAGAACTCTCTGAAAGCTGACAACTCTCAAGAGAAACGAAATGCAGGGACCCGAGACTCTTCCATAACTTACCTACTTTATTAAGAAAGCAAAAGTCCAGGGCCCAAGGCTGTTCTTTGACGACAGGGATCCGAAAGGACATAGAAGACCTAGCCAGTCCAAGGCAATACGTTCTTGGGAAACTAGGCAAAAGTGCCTCTGTTTGCTAAGATGCTAGAGTGATGGTTCAAATAAAATAATGACCAGTTTTCCCTCCTTGCTTCATTTTCCCCTGATGGTTGGCCAGCTTGGTTTGCAAGCAGTCATCAAGACAATTAACTTACACACCAGGGATATCTGGAAAAGATATGCTTTCTTTTTTTTTTTGGAAAAGATATGCTTTCTACCTCCTCATCTCCTCTTTGAATTCTCCAGATGGAAAAACCCCACACATACCAAAAATAAAATTAAAAATGTGAACAGACAGTAAGTATGTACAAATACAGTATCTTCCTATGATATCAACTTCTAGAACTCTCCATCCCAGGTTTGGGAAACAGTCAATTTCTTAGAACTATCCTCAGCTCTGTGTGTAACAGACCAATTCGTCATGGCACTTAGTCTAAAAAGCATTATCTGGTCAGAGCTGTTATAGTTATCTGATACCAACCTGAAAATAAGAAAAGGTTAGGATAAATTCTACCCCAAGGACTCAGGACTGATAGCCTCAGTATACAGGTTCCAGATAAATATTCTTTGCTATTTTCCAGTTGAGATTTGTCTTCCAAACTGTCTGTCAGAGGCTCTCTGGGAAATGATACTTTCTATCTTTCAGGATGCTGTGGATTTCAGCCCAAATCTGATCCTGAGTTACAGATTCTGAGGACTATTCTGATTTTTACAAAACTGGACTAGAGGTACTATGAGGAAGTGTCTGTAGGATAAAATCTAAAGCCTACCTCAGTTCTTTGCTTCTGTTTACCTCAAGGAATCAGTCAATATTTAAGGACAGCTACTAAATGTGAAACTTACTAACCCCGTTCCTCCAGGTGCTGACAACTCCTTATCATCTCTGAGGTTAGAGACACAGAGAAAAAATAAATCATCCCTATCTCCACAGCCTAAGAATCCTGCCATACTTGTTTTCTTTGTTGGTGGAGGAGGGCTGTAGAACGGGGAGTGCTCCCCCTGCACAGGGACCCCCCACATTCACTGGCACCCACACCAGATAACACCCCTGACTCTAGGGTGCCAGGGGTCACAGGGCACCTGTGGGCAGGTGACCACACTATGGTCACTATGCCACCTCAGGTCAGGGAGGACTGACCTGGCATTTAATCCCAGCCTGGCTGCAGGCACATGCTTCTGGGTCACAGTACAGTCGACAGTCACAGCCACACTCTTCCCGTGACAGGCGGATGGCTCGAAGTTCTTGCTTCTCTTCAGCATCGATGCGGTGGACCCCAGAAGCCCGCAACAGGGCGCGTCGCCGCTTGGTGGGCAGAGGCTGCAGGAAGAAGTAATCATCCACCTCCACATTTTCCACGTCAATATCTTCATCTGAAACATCATCCAGCGTCAGGCCGTCGGCCTCCACCGACTCCACCGTCCCGTTCTTGGTCAGCTGCCAAGAGACAGAAGGAAGGTCAGGTGCCGAGCGGTATCAGCAGGGGCCTCCTCACTGGCACAGCTACAGCAGGTCAGGCCAAGTGAACCTGCTGCCCCGACGCAGGCGCCCACGCGGCCTGGCCCGGCGCACACGTGGCTCCTGAGCACGCTAAACGGGCTAGTGCAACCGACAAACTGAACTTTAACCTTTAGCTCGTTTTAATTAAGTATAAATAGCCACTAGTATGGCAAGTGCCTACCATACTGGATAGAGTCAGTCGAAAGAACCAATCTAGAGCAGAAGGACAGGAAGCCTATGTAGCACCAACGCCAGCCCATCAAACAAGGGACATCACCTTTCTGGCTCAAAGTTTCTCCAAATCTGTCTCACCTTCCTCCCCAAAGATAATCCCCCCCCCCAGTTATACCCTCCATTTCCAGCCTTGTGCCCCTTAGCTTCAGCTAACCTGCCATCTAATACATGGATGAAGAGAAGGCACTTCAATGGATGGATATTCCTTGGATGTAAACAGCCTTGCAAAACACCTGCTAATTTGCACTCCGAAGGACCCAAAACCACAATTCTGCAAAGAAGAGTACATTAAAGTGTAGTACAAGGCTACCTATCATGTCTTTGTCAATGAACCTGAATCCTCAGTCTGAGTAATCATCTGAGCATACACAGAAGAGCCTCATTTTATGGGGAGGAGAAAAAAGTGAGCAAGTTATCAATGGCTATCAAGAAAGCCCTCACTTCCCATGGCCTGAAAGAAATATATTCTTTCTCCTTTTTTTTTTGGCCATGCTGTATGGCTTTAGGAATTTTAGTTCCTGAGCCAGGGATTGAACCTGGGCCCTCAGCAGTGAAAGCGCTGAGGCCCTAACCAGTGGACCACCAGGGGATTCCCTCTTTCTCCCTTCTAATCCTTTTTATTTGGTTTCAAAGGAAAGCTGCATGTGAGGTAGGGTGGGAAATATAATACTGCGTGTACTCTCTGCAGGCAGGAATCTGGGTTCTCTGGCTAAGAAGGACAAAGAGGCGGGAAGGGCGATCTCAGAGGAAGGACAGGCTGAAGACAGTTTGTGGCTGAATGAGCTCTGAAAACCCACTCGAGAGTTCAGGTAGAGAAAATGAGGCCTCACGATCCCCAGGGCTCTGGAAGCTACTGGCAGGATGAAAGCCAAGCTACTGGTGGGTTTGACTCATTTCATCAGCCAGTCAGAAGAATGCTGGTAAAGGAATAACTCCTGGGAGAGATGTGATGCAACAGACCCGGCTAATAAGCTACAAACCTGTTCTGTTTGTTTGTGGGGAGGTGAGAAGAGGAATGAGAGAAAAAAAAAGAGTGGTGCTTCTGGGGAACCCCGCATTTTTTTCTGTTGCAGGCAGGCCAACTACAAGGGGCCTTCCTGCAGACCTGAGCATTGCTCCTGCCCATTTCACCACGGCTGGCCTCCTCCGAAGCACCTCCCTCCCCTCCTTGATATCCCATCAAAAAAAGAGATGAGAAATGCAATAGAAAGGAACCATGTACAGAGATAGAATTTAATATAGCCTAATAAAAGAACACTTCAAATGAGTGAGAAAGATTCTAGTCATTAAATGGTATTGGGACAACTGTCTATTCTTTTGGGGGGAAAAAAAGGTTAGATTCCCAATTCTTACTATTTGTTAATAATGAATTCCATATGGATAAAAGGCCAAAGAAAGTAATAAAAATGTTAGAAAAATTATAGGTACTAATACTGATGCAAAGCACCAGTGTTTTTTTTTCCTTGATGGAAGTCCAAAGGGAAAACAAATATTAGATGGCATATGGGAGATGCAAAATGTATTATTTTTGAGAACAACTGTCTCTTCTATAAAGTGCTAAAGATAGGAAAGATTTCTAAGAAAAGAGTAAACTGGTCCAAAGTAAGGGTGTCCTCCTGACATAGAAGGAAAGGGTATAAAGCCTTCATGGCAAATGATGACAAGTTTATTTGCTCAGCTGTTGCTATAGCAGCAGGAAGGTGATAGGTCAGTGATGGAATTCCTCAGACAGAAGACAGAGAAGCCTGAATGTCACTGTAGTTAGAAAAACAGGTGTAAGGTTTGAGGCGTGGACTGTGGGCAGCAGACACAGAGCTCTCAAAGGGACAGAGCGCTGAGATCTAGCTCATACACAACCTCTGTCCCTGGTTCTCCAACCTTCCTGCATTGTGTATCTCATCAGGATTTCACCCACGACCCTGGAAATAATGCAGCCACCTGTTTTAACATGGGTCTGAATACTCTGAGCCCACAAGAAACTTGGCCAGGCCTGAAGCAGTGTTCTCCAAGCTCGGAACTAGGAACTCTGGGGGCAATATTTTGCAGACTGGTGGAAACCACAGCTGTGGAGTGCCAGGTGGCACAAAGAGCAAATGTGGAGCTACTACAGAGAAATCTGAGGTGGGTCTTCCAGCCCTGCTCTCCTAAACTTGAAGAGCAGCATAGACTGCAGGCCAGTACTATACAAATCAAAGTAACTATTTGGTAACGCTATTTTTTATACCTAAAAACCTATCATCTAGAAGCAACGGGAAGCCCAGAATTGGCAGCATCCTTTCAAAGGATCCAAAAGATCCAACATCTGTTCTGTGCATCAAGCCAATGGACAATCATTTGATGAGAAATGGAACCACTGTGCTTCCTAAGGGTCCAGGGGTGGCAGACCTGAATGTCTTCATGTAGTCATTCAAACTTTAAACACTGATAGATGGGGGAAGGGTAGGGAAGTCTAGGGAGTCTCTGCTAGACTCCCCACCAAAGACAAGTATAGTGTCTCAAACTGAGATTTGATTCCAAATCTGAGATTCTTCATTAGAAAGACGTGTAATCTCTATATACCAAAGGCAACAGTCTGAAACCAAACCAAACCAACAAGAAAAACACAATAGACCTAGATGGGTTTCTGCTTTTTCTTGGCACAGGGAAAGTACCAGACCCCAGACCCCTTAGGCACCTTCATCTTCTTGGCGTGGAGTTTCTCCTCCTTCAGGTGTTCACGAAGAATCTCCCGATGGTTCACCTCCTGCTCCTGAGCAAACTCACAGAGTGTGTAGCTGCGTACAGAGTTATGGCGCTGGGCCATGCCCAGAGAGCTGCCGCCCTGGCTGGGCACGCTGGTAAAACCCTGGCGTCGAGCAAAGTAGTACACAGTCACCTGGTCAAATCGCACATTTTTCCTCCGCAGCTGCTTCTGCCGCTTCAGGATGGATGTGGCTGAGAAGGGAGCACAGAAAGTTTAATTAACCCAGAGAGGGCCTGCTGGAGGACCTCATTCTTCCTCATCCATCTAGGCTCTCAACTCTTCTCCAGAGGTGCTCCTTGTACCTTGAGACCTTCCAAATCTTCAAACCTTAAATGCACAGTTGGAAAGGACCTTGCCCATCACCAGGTCCATACCACTGCCTCCTGACTGACTTCTGCCAAATAGATGACCACAAAATCTATTTTTAGAGATCAGTTAGGAAGAGAACTGTAGGTAATCTTTTTGGGACTTAACAATCTACACAACTTCACTGTCCAATACAGCAGCTGCTAGCCACATGTGGCAACTTAATTAAAATGAAATAAAAACTTAATTCAGGTCCTCAGTTACACTAATCACACTTTAAGCACTCAATAGCCACATATGGCTAATGCCTACCATATTGGACAATACAGATACAGAACACTCTATCGTAACAAAATTCTTTTGGACTGCATTTTTTTGTTTTGGTCATACCACACAGGTTGTGTAGTGTGTTTGGCCTACACGGGTTGTAGGTCAGTTTCCTGACCAGGAATTGAGTCTGGGTCACAGCAGTCAAAGTGCCAAATGCTAACCACTAGATCAGCAGGGACGTCTCCCTGGTCAGTGCTGATCCATGGCAGTAGATGGCAAGCTTCTTCTGTAAAGGCCCAGATAGTAAATATCTTAGGTTTTGCAGGCCACAAGGTCTCTGCTGCAACTACTTAACTCTGCTCTTGTAGCATGAAAGCCTCTGTAGACACTGGGTCTTGTGGCTGTGTTCCAATAAAACTTTATTTACAAAAATGACCAGTGGGCCAGATTTAGCAGAGAGGTAACCCCTGATTTATGTAATCAGAAGTTCCTTCCAAGAAACTGAGCTCTAAGAATTAAGAATTGTTGAGATGCCCCAGTTGTCCAGGCAGTAAGCATTTACTTCTTATTAGAGCTACAGTTTTGTGGAACTATATGGGATTCTGGTGGGAAAGGGTAAACTCCTGGACGACTCCTTCTTCAGTTTAATTCGACCCATTTTGGGGACCCAAAAACCACAGCCCAAGTAAAATCAGCTAGAATAAATCCCACTTAAGTCTATGATATTAGAGCAATGAAGTCCTCCAAAGAGCACGATTGAGCTAAGAGTGGGAGAGATTACGACTAAGGACAAATCCCCAAGCTGGACAGAAGCTGTCGGGAGAGCTGCAAAGGGCTCCAATGCTTGAGGGACTTGGGTGCGGGCTGGGAAGGAGTGGCTCACTCACGTGTGAAGCTGGCAGTTGTAGGAGGATTGAGGCTGTCGCAGCTGTCAGCGCTGTCACTGCTGGAGATCTCATCATCGGAGTTGGAAACTGATGAGCCCACATCCACATCATCAAACTTCCTCTTGAGACCCGAGCCCGTGAATGCATCCATTGGTTTCAAAGGGGTTTCCTTGAGGGAGCCCACCACGTCGGCCCCAAAGCCCCTGCTCACCAGCAGGTAGCCAGGTGCATTAGGATTCTGCCCAGGGGAGAAGAGGAATCAGCACTCCCGTCCTGAGACAGACCGCTCCCAAGCCTATACACACGGCTCTCCAAGTGCAGAAAGCAGGCCCCTGAGTCACTAGCATGGACTTCTGCTCTCTTGAGACGAGGTCATATCTTATTCCAGTCAGCAGCCTCCTACTTCTGCTGCTCCCTAGCCCCTCCAACCTCAGTCACTCTTAGAATAATGAGATGAGTAACAGCAGCACCTTTCCCAGTGGAGTGAAGGCCTTTGGTTCCAAGCCAGCTGGGCTCAAGGCTTCATTAGCCTGGGATAACAGCCCTGCTCTTCTGCTCGCCCAGGAGAGCTCTCCATGGGGCCCGCAGGAGGGACTGAGGATCAAAGGCAGAATTAGGCTATGCCTCAACCCATACTAGATCCAATTATTTTTCTGGAAAATTTTCTGGCATTTCCCAAAGTGTATCCACTAAATAAACTAGCTCCACAGATATTATTAATAGAGGCCTCGGGTGTGTGTGGGGGGTGGGGGGTTGGCCTGTCAATGTCCCTCAGTTTCCTCAACAACAACTGAATTTTTATAGTATCTGAAAATTGGAGACGGCGTGTGTGTGTGTGGGGGGGGGGGGGGGTGCTTCCCTGGTGCCCCCAAGTGAAGAATTTCAGGAGGTAAAGAATTCGCTTGTAATGCCCAGGTTCAGTCCCTGGGTCGGAAAGATCGCCTGGAGAAGGGAATTGGCAACCTACTCCAGTACTCTTGCCGGGAGAATTCCATGGGCATAGAAGTCCCTGGTGGGCCACAGTCCATCACGACTGAGCCACTAACATACCCCCCCCCCCACCAACACACACACACGATATTAATATATTAATAGCTTTTACACGGAAATAAGACTGCTGTGTCAAAATACTTAAGAAAACTGCTTTTACGAAGATCTTTCAGAGACTTTTAATATGTTAAAGAACCTGGTGAAGGGTAAGAGGAAACAGAACGCAGGGCTTCTGTAAATCCTTTGTTTCGAGAGTATCCTACAGGGCAAAGGATTCGGAACACACTTTGGGAAATACTGCTGTAGGCTTTCAATTTCAAAGTACACTGAGTGTCAGGGAAATGCTTTACCCAGATCTTCACAAATGTAAAGTGTCTCACCAGGCTCCTGAAAAGGACAGATTAGATTCTAAAGAATGGACTGAAGGGGGACTGAAGGGGGGTTGGGGTGGTATGGGGGAAGGAATGGACTGAAGATTAGAAACTGCACTGGCTTCAAAACCCAGACTCTTTCCCAACTGCCTACTGCTCCATAAAACTGGGCTCAGTTGACCTCCCATCATCCTCTCTGCAAGGAAGACTTCCCTTTACAATCCTTGCCCTCTATAAAGAAACTGGCAAGGGCATGACAAATAGCAAAGAAGTGACGATTTACTCTGGTTACATTATTACGGCAGGCAATGTTTTCAAGGCGCTGCCACACAACCAAGGAGTCTGGGATAGGCTATTTCCCAGGGACAAATCTTTCTCCTCCATCTTTGCACTTGAGTTCCCGAGGATATGAATCTGCTCAGCAGAAATGCTGTCAGAGCCGGGGCCACATGTGATGATGCGAAAGCTCCCTGCTCTACCTCAGTAATGCCAGAATCTCCCCAGACTATGATCTCACTAGTTGCTAATTATGCAGCAGGAATAACAACACTGCCCAGAAAGCCAGGGCTGCATGACTGCAGAGCAGCTCCCCAGAATATACTGTGGTGTCAAGAGGTGCCTGCTACAGTGCTGATTTTCTAGACTGTGTTTTGGAAGCAATTTGCCTGCTCTTGGTTCAGCTCCACAGTCAACCAGACCTAATAAGTACTTTAGGTATTTCTTAATTTACCTAGCCAGATCGCATAAAAATTCAAGTCACAAGATGCACCTAAAAAACCTGTCCTCACAGGTCTCAGACCGGCACATTCCTGAAATAAACTGGCCAGAAAGAAAAAAAAAAATAAACTACTAGATACAAATTGTAATTAAATTTAAAAATGAGCCCAAAGCATCAATTTTGTTCTTCAGGTTACTGATCTTAGAAGATCACATTCTTAGGATGTGGGTTAAGAAAGGAGAGAGCCATGGACTTTTTTACTTACGGTTAAGATTTCAGCTGGGCTTAAAGATGCCTATTAATTAACAAATCTCATTTCATTCTATTAATGGAGGAGGTAAGACCCTTGCTATGGAGTACTTATGGGGGAGGAATAAAAAAAAAAAAAATGTTGACCACGGAACACAATATTTCCTCCCCACCAAAAAATCTTATTGACCACATAAAAAAGCTGACTTGAGCTCAAAATCCTTCTTAGAAAGGACTGAAGTCCATCTTCAGTTTTAACTGAGAACCAGTTAATACCGCCACTAGGAAAGTACCTTGTTCCTAAGCCTGAAGGTACTCATCAGTTCAGTTCAATCACTCAGCTGTGTCTGACTCTTTGCGACCCCATGGACTGCAGCACACCAGGCCTCCCTGTCTATCACCAACTCCCAGAGTTTACTCAAACTCATGTCCATTGAGTAATAGATTTGTTTTTAAATAAAGTTTTTAAACAAGTCTTATTTACTTATTTTTATTTTTTTGGCGGCATCCTGTGGCATGCGGGATCTTAGATCCCCAACCAGGGATTGAACCAATGCCCCCTGTGTTGGAAGGCAGAGTCTTAGCCACTGGACCGCCAGGGAAGCAAATGTGCACTCCTGACCTCTGTTCTGATGTCCCTTTGCTGCCAGTAGTGTGAGTTTCTTCTACATGTTTCTCCTTAAGCCCTGCATGTGATTGAGTCTGGTTGAAGATGGTGTTTTAATATAATCCTCCACTGTCTTAACCAAGGCGCCCCCAGGGTATCTTTTCTCTTTAGGCCACTTTTTGTGCACTCTGGGCAGCCAGGATTGCTGGCTGCTTTCTCTGTTCTTTTTCTATGTCTTCCTCACTCCCATTTCTGGAAAAGAGGTTTCTGGGCAAAGATAGGAGGAGGCTAGTAAGAAAGAAGAAAAAAAGATGCAAAACCTGGGAGAAAAATATTTTCCTTAAAATGTCTGAGAATCATCTGAATGGCTATACATGTAAGTAATGTGCATACTGACTGAGCTCTCTTCACCCTACCCAGGAGGTTAGCATCACTTTTTCTGTCATTAACCCATTCTTATCAAAAAAGAAAAAAAAAAATCCAAAAATTCTGTTCTGAGAACCAATATAACTTAAAATATCAACCCAGCTTTCCTTGTCCAGCTCTCTGGAGTGAACTTGTGAGATATAAGATGTCCACTGGGCACCAAGAAACCTCTCATCTACTTCCACTGTGGCCTGAAGAAATCGTTCTCTGAAATAGCAATAACAACAATGGGTTCCACTTTTCAATTTATCAATTCAACTTCCTTTCCAACCACAGTTAGAAATCAGTCATCTCCACCTCTCTCAACTATTTATTCTTTGGCAGAGGATCAATGCCTATGTTCAAGAAAAACACTTATACTCCCAAGCACTTAACCCATACAGAAATAATCAAGATGAGACTGGAAATGCAGGTCATAACTGACAGTTAACTGTCAAAATGACCAACTCAAAGAATAAATGCTTTTGGAGAAAATAATGCAAACTTCTATAAAAGCTTTTGTGCCATTAAAATGGAAGGTCAGCTGACACTTTCTAGCTGCACGCCTTACTGCCTTTTCTTAAGTATTTCTGCTAGTTGAACATTTCCCAAAGGCATACAAAATAATTCAGATCCATAGTATATAGAAGAGATTAGGCTAGCACCAAATAAAACAGATTTACAGCATATATGTATTTTAGTACTAAGCTTAAGCCTTTCAGGTCTGTGAGAATTCCTATAACCGCCATCAAACCCAAAAACCCAGCATATGTGAGACTAGCAAGAAAAGAACTGCCCCTCCCCTAATTCTGTGGATGCAGAATGTATTGACGGAGTTTAGGTAATGAAATCTCTCTCCTAAACGAGTCCAAAATACGACAAGGTACCTCTCACATCCCATTTCTACTGGACTGGATGGAACCCAACCTTCTGCTAAAGGTCAAGGGCCGAAAATCTCTAGTAAGATGTCAGTGCTACCATGTGTAGCTGGATTAGAGGAAGGAAAGCTTGCTGCTAAGAGTTAGGATCAACCTAAATAAGATGACCAGTCCTGTTTCTCCTTTTACAAAATATTGTGAGCTGCTCCTCAAATACTATGAATTTTGTGGCTCCATGTGTCCTTGTGATAACCAGGATCATCAACTAACAAGGTGCTCAAGTGAAAACATTTTGTTTAAACTAGGTATTTCAAGGAAGCTCTCCCCCTACAACCCTCACTCTCTGGTTTCATCCCTTCACTGACACAAGGTTAGAATCTGGCTTTCCATGTCTAAACTCCCATCCTATGAAGGACAAGAGATCTTTGTGGGAGAACTGGAATATGACGCTGCAGGACCCATGAATTCTCAAGGATATCCAGTCATTTATAACTCTGGCACACATCAACATCCTCCTGGCTCTGGACATTTGCAAAATGGAAAGTCGGTAAAAGAAAAGGAAAATCTGAATTAACTGTGGATTTACCTTGAACTGAAAACTGCAAGCCAAGGGGACACTGTGTCTCTTGGGGATAACTTCTAACGTTTCATACTGAAGAACGGTGTATGTGTCACATTGCCACTCTAGCTCCCTTTAAAAGGATGAATCAAGACCGTGGCACTAAAAGAAATGGATGGCAGTCGGCTGCGTGTTTGGGCCTGTGAAAAAATATCCAACTAGCAACTAGGGCAACTGATGCTTTCGTTTTCCCACACAACGCCACGAAAAAATGGGAGACCTCAGGAACCTGGGTTGAAAGGACATGTCAAGTCACCAGTTCCCCTTCATGGACACCCCCGCTGAACCCTTCAGCGCTGGGGCACCTTTTCACTCTGATTCCTGCTAACCTTCCTGCTCACTCCAAGCGTCTGCAGCCCCTACCCAGCTTCCCATCCTTTCCTGCCTGCTACCCACAAATTCCCAACCACTCCTCCCACATTTTCTTCTATTCCTCCCCTCCCCTTCCTTCACTTCCCTCCATCCTACATCATCTCCACTCCATTCCGAACTTAACCCTCAATCCGAATTCCTGCCGGCTTCTAAGCCTCCCGTCGGGCTCCCTTAAGCTGCCCCCGCAGTCCGGGCCCGCGTCCTCCGTGCCCCTCGCTCCCACGCCTCTCCCGACTCTTTCCCTTCCCGGCGGCGCTCTAGCTCCCCGCCCCCCGACCGCTGCCGTCCGTGCCTCCCTCATTTCTGACCCCTCCATCCGCGCGGCTCTGGGTTGACCACTCCTCCACAGTCGCCCGGGGGCCGATCCCGAGAAAGGACGAGGAAGCACCCTCCGACCCCCACCCCTAGGCCCATTACCGGCTCCGCCGCAGCTGCCTCCTCCCGTGATGGTCTCTGCCGCCCCCGCTGCCGCCGCCCTAGCCCAAATGGGAAGAAGGGAAGAGAGAGCGAGTCTCGGGGCCGCACAGACGGTCTGGGAGTTCCCAGGGCGGCAGGGCGGGGAGGGATGGTGGGTGGGCAGGTCGGCCGGCAGGCGGCAGAGGGCGGGCGGCTCCGACAACTCGGGCGCCCCCCGGCAGCAGCCGCCCAGAACCGCCCCGGCTCCGGCTAACAATAGGCTCCGGCCGCAGCGCTCTGGCTCTTATAGGCGCCGGCACGTCCGGACCGAGCCCCGGGGCAGGCTGGGAAATGGAGTCTACGTGCTAGCCCTACGCCCAGTGGCATGCCGGGAGTTGGAGGCGGCTACCTGCGCAGAGCCGAAATTCGCCGGCAAACAGACTCGGGAGGCGGCGATTCCGCTGCAACCTGGGAAAGCGAGTTTGACGCCGCTGCAGCCTTTTGAAGAGGATGAGGGGAGACCCTCAGCTCCAGATCTTCGATGACTAAACAAATTCTCGCCTAAAACTCCCCTTTTCCTTTCATCAGGCCCACACTTCCAGGTCTAAGGAACGTAATCCCCCTTATCCTCGCTCAGGGGATCTAAGTCTTAAGCAGCGCGACGTGCTGCAGCCTGCCCGGGGTATGAAGAAAATAGAAGCAATGCAGAGTAATCTTCAGCGTGTATTGATGGATTGTTTTCTTTCCAAATTTTCTTACGTGATTTCTGATCTTCACAATTTTGCAACTCATTTTTAAAACGGAGAACGAGGACTCAGAAATCGGAATGTTGTACGTCATTTGCCAAGGACACCCAGTCTTGGTTTTATTTCGCTCAGAAAGGAAGAACAGGTCTCTCCTTTGACCTGTAAGGCCCTGTAAGTTATAGGTGAATCCTCTTGCCTCACCAACCACCATCCTGTATGTCAGCTTGTCTCTTACATTTCCCCTCCCTCTCTGTTTTAACTGCCCTGGCCCACTAGATTCTTTGCAACAGGACAATCATGCTCTCATCTCAGGACCTTTTCCCTTGGAACACTCTTTCACCAGCTAGACCCATACTTACTTCTTCACTTAATATTTGGTCAAACATCTCCTTATCAGAGACACTTCCTTAACCGTATTTCTAAAAAGGGGCTTCCCCTAAGTATCTATCCCCTTGCCCTATATTTCTTAAGCATTTACCGTTTGACATATATTTATCCTTTAGTCTTTTATCAATTGAGTAAATTCCATGAGAGTAAGAAGTTGTTTTGTTTACTGTATCCTCAGCACCAAGTACAAACCATGGTATTTGGCATTTAGAAGCTTTTTATTTATCAAATGGATGGATGGCAGGATTTAAACTCTGGTTAGGCTGGTTCTAAAGCATGGTGCACTTACACTGCCACCAAGAACTATGAGCCAGATCTACTGGGTATCAAGCCATCTCAGTTTTAGAATTAAGAGGTTGTGACTTGGAAAAATGCCAAGAATTCCAGTTATCTCCCCTAAGGTGATATAAAAGACTCTGAGAGACCAAGAAACAATACTGCAAAATGAAAAAAAGCAGATCACAAAAAAGCGATCCTTAGAGTACTGATCATCCACCTATCTGCTAAAGTTAGGCATGATATAACATGTAACCAAGAGCATGAGATTTGGAGCCGGATGCCCTGACTACAAGCCCCAACTCCTCTTACTA
Source organism: Muntiacus reevesi (assembly GCF_963930625.1). Lineage (NCBI taxonomy): Eukaryota > Metazoa > Chordata > Mammalia > Artiodactyla > Cervidae > Muntiacus > Muntiacus reevesi. The sequence goes on along the minus strand of NC_089252.1, from coordinate 144,918,651 downwards.
ATGGTGTGACCCTTGGCAAGGTAGGTAACTTTCCTGTTCCTTGGCTTCCTCATCTGGAAAATGGGGATAAAAGTATGTGTCTCACAGGATTTTGTGGAGGTCAAATAGTGGTATAAACTGTTGACAACACAGCGTGATATAAATGTTCACATGATTCTGTTTTCCCTGGACACACAGGAATCAAAAAGGAAGAGAAGACCCCAGAATGTTTAGAGTCAGTGGGATGAGTAACAAAAAATAGCCCAAAGGCCCTGTTGGGTAGGTTAAAAGTGTTTCATATACCAACACATCTAGAATCTGAGCAGTCAGTCAGGGAAATTTGTCAGAGTACCATCAGCCTCAATACCCAAGCTTTCTTGGTTAATGACACCAAATTAAAAGACAGCCAAAGAAAAGTTAGCAAATCCTTTGAGAAGACAGCAGAATCCAGTTTGCCAGTAAGCTGTAGATCAGTCAAAAACATCATCTGGATTGTTAGAACAAACATCACAACCACTTCTCACAGAGTCACTTATTCACCATATTTCATTGTCTTAATAGAATCGCTAGGTAAGTTATTACAATGGTGCCTGTTCACTCATAATTGCGATTCTGTTTCCAGCCCAAGCAGGACCTTTGGAGGTCAAATGACCAGGAGTGCAGTAGAGTAAAAGTTATAAGTAAAAAAGAAATGCTAATATTAACATGTAAATTATAACATTGGACATTATATCTAATTCTAAATGTGACTGTTTTGCTCCAGACAATGCATAATTCATGGTTGGGTGGGCTTTAGGGGCGAAAAACTCAAGTAGGAAGGAAAGACAGATGATCAAGAACAACAGACAAAGACAAAAACCAAAGGTCAAATTTTATATCCTAGTCAATGTTTATACGTCTCTCTTTTGGTCATATCTACATGTAGAGGTGATCTTGCCTTCAATAGTATCCTAAATTTATTAAGCAAGGGAATAAAATTGCAACAAGATATAACTGTTTTGTATTTATTATCCTTTGTAATCTCCTTAACAACCCTATGAATTAAGAATTATCTCCTTTTTAGATGAGAAAGTTGGGGTTTAAGAGATTGTTTTGTCCAAGGTCACATCCAGGAAGAGCAAGATTTGAGATTTGAACAAGGGTTCATCTGACACCAAAGTGTACATTTTAACAACTACTCTTTACCAAACAAAAGATAAAAGAGTACAGTCTCCTGGGAGGCTGAAAATGAATAGATCAGAGGATACTATGTGCTGAGATGCTTAGAGAAAAAGAGTTAAGATAAAAATCCAAGCCACTGTTATTTGTTTTTTGATAGGGAATCTGTAGATTTAGCCCTGAGGCTGTATGTTACTTTACTAATTTACATTTAATTAGAATCCAGATCTAGAGAGACAGGCACCTTTGTGACTAAATCCACACTAACCAAAAGAGATCAGTAGACCAAATCTGGGAGAAAGACAGGGCCATAGCAGTTGAAAAGCACAAACAAGAAGAAGTTGTATGTTTTATCAAAGAAGGTTTCAAAAAAGACATTCACAAATTGATCTACATAAGTGTATAATACACACAAAAACCTGTTAATAAAGCAAAATAACAACCATTTTTGAGGAGCTAGAGTGCAAGGATGAATTTAGAGAAGTCAAGCTTAATAAACCTAAAAAAGGTGAAAGGCTAAAGCAAAGTTATACAGATGTCTAAGGAAAGATATTAATTAAACCCTTAAATGAAAAATTAGACATGCCAGAATTCAGAAAGAGGGAATTCTCTGGCAATTCAGTGATTAAAAAAAAACAAAAAAGAACTCAAAGAAAACAGCAGTCTGCGGTGATTAAAATGAGGAATGTGTACCTCACCTTACGCAAATACATGAAAACACAGATTCACAGAATGGAATAAACCTAGGTTATTACTCATGTCCCCAGAGATCCCACATAATACAAAATGGTACTGCTTTGGTTAGGTACACATTCCTCATTTTCATCACTGCAGATTGCTGTTTACCTCCTGAGGGCTTCCCTGGTGGCTCAGACGGTATAGAATCTGCCTGCACTGTCAGAGACCTGAGTTCGATCTCTAGGTTGGGAAGATCCCCTGGAGGAGGGCATGGCAACCCACTCCGGTATTCTTGCCTGGAGAATCCCATGGACAGAGGAGCGTGGCAGGCTACAGTCCATGGGGTTGCAAAGAGTTGGACATGACTGAGCAACTAAGCATAGCATGGCACATAGTAATACATTAGTATTTTTTAAATACCAAGTTCTCTTATAATTGATACTAATCCAATTGAAAATTGTAATTCATATACAACTTTTTTTTTTTAAGTTGGCTGTGCTGGGTCTTCAGTGCTGCTCTAGCTTTTCTCTAATTGTGGTGAGGGGAGCTTACTCTCTAGTTGCAATGCATAGGCCTCTCATTGTGGCTTCTCGTGCTATGGAGGACAAACTCTAGGGCAAGTGGGCTCAGCAGTTGCGTCTCCCCAGCTCTGGAACACAGGCTGTAATTGTGGTGCAAGGGCTTAGTTGCTCCACAGCATGTGGGATCTTCCCAGATCAGGGATCGAACCCACATCTCCTACATTGGCAGGCAGATTCTATACCACTGGGCCACCAGGGAAGGCCATAAACAACTTTTACACCTCTGAATTTGAGAATGCAAATGCTAGATTTAGTTGCAATTTCCAAATTAATTTGTTGAACAGGCCAGTATTCATAAAGAAAAATATAGAAGAAATCTGGAAGTGAAGAGGAAAGATGAGGAAAAAGGGAGGAAGTAGAAATAGATGGGAGTTTAAGATCAAAGGTAAAATAAAAGGTCATTAAAAGAAGCAAGGAGAAAGTATTAATAAAACAGAAAACAAGTACTGTTGCCATTGTCCTCATATCACATAGAGCATCTTTCTTCCTCATTTAAGTCTTGGAGTTTGTATAATGAAACAAAAATTTAATCACAAAAATAAATATATTTTAGCAGGAAAAACCTTAGCTCACAACTGAGAAAATATGAGCAGTTTTTAAGCGAAGCAAAAGACTGAAGGGCTATTTTATATATCAGTAAAGAGATACAGCTAGTTGGGAGCATTTGTGCCATTCCTGGTGAGGCTGGAGTTCTCATAACAGACCAGCAGAGGCCATAACAGATCAGATTGTCATAGAGGAACCATCCGTAGCCAAGAAAGCCAACTAAAAATTCAGAAAAATAATACAAAGGCTGTTTGTCCCAAGTTACCTGGAATTATTAGGTATTGGCCAGAGAAAAAAGCTTTAGTGGAGAAGGAAAATCTCAGTCCTGACTTCAAATATCTGCATCTGAAATTTGTATTACTTTCAAAACTAAATGCTGAAGCTTCAGCCAATACGTCATGGAAGTTTGAAGATAGCCCAAATCTCTGCAGCAACCCTATACAAAAGACTTTCTCAGAACACTTGGGGATACAAAGGGTTTTCAGAACACTCTTTCATTAGGCCTTAATGAGACATGGCTAGTTTCATTATGCCAAGCCTTCTCCACTTGCCAAGCTTCCCCTTGCTCCTCCAACTCAGTGGTCAGATCATGCTCTGCCCCTCACAATGCACCCAGTGCCTGACGGTGCCAGACTTCCAGGAATCACGTCCACCCCCTCATGAGGACCTCTTTCTCAGGTCTCTCAGACTCTAGTTGGCTTGTATTTGTCATATTGTAATCTCTTTCCAGAAAGAATGACAACCTCCATTTCCGCTTCCTTTAAATGGCTTCTTAAATAAATCATTTATGTGGGCAAACGTTCTTATCATCGGGGCATAATATGGAACCTCATTACTTAGTAGTCACATTTTATGTCGTGACTGGTATTCAATCCTTGAGTTCTGCAATGATCCCTTTACTTTCCAATGTCTCCCTTTTAACTATCAAGTCTTTATACTATAGATTCTTCTAGATGGAACCTATTACACTTCAAGGGAACAGTACAGACAATGCTAAGTCAAATAGGATGCTACTACAGTTCTCAGGAGGATCTAAAATCTAACCCTTCCCCTTCTCATATAGCCTCACTCTAATGGAAATATTAAACCATCTTATTTTAAATACCAACTGTCACATGGTTAAAGAGGTAAAATCCAGCCAACTTTATTTCTTGGAAGGTATCTTAGAAATAAATGCAAAAAATTATTAGAATGTATGCTTAAATGGACTTAGCCTAAATGCCATTCATAGGGAATGGCCATTTTTCAAAAGAATGATGTCAAACTATAAATTTTAATATAGAAAGATGTTCAAGACATGTTAAACACAAAAAAGAAAACTGCAGACCATTAATACTACATGAGCCCGTCTGCATATTTGTGTGTGTTTGAGAGAAACTTTTTGCAGTGACTACCTCTATAGAGTGGGACTAGGACTATAAATAGAAAAAATTATATTTTATTATAAGTTATAATAGTTATTATAAGTAGAAAAAGTTATTTATTGTTGAATTTATCACTTTGTGTATCACTTTCATTATGCAAAAGCTAGTTTAAATTTTTTCATTTAATTGAAAAGATCGATAGTGAAGAAATGAAATTTTTTAAGGAAACTGAATAATTACAATGTTCTATCACTATACCAATTCTTACCAATTATATAGCATTGGCACTATAAATATTTTTTTGGAGCTAAAGAAAGCCCAAGAGATGCTCTAGTTAATTTGAGGATCTATGATTACAAACATATAAATTCATCTCTATATAAATCTGAGAACTACTCTTAAAAAATCCTCTAACTCCAAGTAAAAATTAGCAAGTATAAAATTTATAGTAAATATATTAATAGAATTCTGTGTATCATTTACAGTAAACAAGAGTCACAGATTCAGATTTAGAAAGGACCTTAAAAGTCCAACCCTCCCAGCCTAACATTCAGGAGGATTGGAATAAATAAATAAATAAAAATAAAAATTAGCAGCCTGCTGGGGAGACAGCTGACTCCCTTGAGGCTGAGAACCAGTCTTAGGAACATAATACAATTAGAAATGTCCCCCCCACCAAAGAAAAATAGAGACATCCAGTAATCAATCACTAAAAAAGTATTTTGGCCTAGTATGTCAAGCTGTCCAGGTCAATTTTTAATAAAGTCATTTGACTTAATTTTCCAGTTTCAAAATTTTCAATTTCTTTCAAATCAAAAGAAATCAAGACTATTTGCAGGCTGATTTTAATGAATAACAACAAAAAAAATCTGTATAAAAACATTTAAACTTTATCAAATGCTTAAAAATACACACACACACACACACACACACACAGATCCAAATCCAATACAGAATCTTTTGAACATTATCGTTTTTCACCTCAGCATAACATGTAGAGGGATTTCTGGGTAAAACTTTACATGTGAAAAAATGACCCAAAGTCTTACACATGCACACACACAAGCGCACACAATTGCAATCAGAAGAACTAAAGCATATGGTAAGAATATGAATGGAATGGGAATGAATTGTAAAGCTCATATAAAAGAATGCTACATGAGTAAAAGAACTTCCTATTCCAAGAGAAGATGCAGAGAGGGGAAAGAGAAAGCAGAGGTTAGTCTATCTCATTAATAAATAGTTTGAGGTCATTCAAGAATAGTGAATTTGGGGAATAACAGATAATCCCTGGTTTTCACTGCCTTAAATTCTGTGAATCTGACAACTAATGATGCTTTGAAAGTGTGTTTTCATTTTTTATAGCTCTTGATTGGTTTGTCCCTTTAGGTGTTAATTCGTCTTTTATGTGCGATTCACCAGAAGAGCCACAGTAAGAAATGATGGCATGCACAGAGTACTGTGAGGGGGGCAGTCATGGATGGCAGTGAATAAGAGTCAGCCTGCCTGGGTTTGCACTTCATGTCACTATCTACTAGCTGCCTGTTACTCATCAAGCTCCTCAGCCACTCTGTGTCTCCATTTCCTTATCTTCAATTAGGGATCATTATTACCTACTTCATACAGGGTTATTAAGAGGATTTAAACAAGATAATCCATTTAAAGAATTTATCACACTGCCTGGCACAACTAAATGTGCAATAAGTGTTAGCCAAAATTACTATTTGTCATCGAATTATGGGGGAATTAAAAGAAGAATTTTGTTCTTTCTTCACATTTCTCTTCCTTGATGAAGTTTTCACAGGCAAAAAAGATCGAGGATCTAGTCTTATGAATATAGATGTTTGCTTTTATGTTAGAAAAAAAATTACATGAGCTGCATACCACAGAATTTAACATCTTTCCATTAAACATCACACAATTCTCATCATCATTATGCCCTACACACACACCCTAAATGATGTGGAGTTTCTATTGATATTCAACAACAATAGAATCCAGAAATGTTAACTAAGAAACAGTTGCAGAAATGCATGTCAGGCAGAAATCTGTGTGTGCCCCAACATAGATGGCTGGGGTTCTGCCTCTGCCTCCCCCACACAGTCAGACAGGTCAGGTTCCTGCAGCCTTCAAATCTCCATTTGTGATCCCCTCCAAGAGGAGAATTTCCCATAGGTGAAGGAAGCAGCAGCCACATCTACTTCAGTATGATATGATAGCTATCATTGGTTTCTGCTGTAAAAAAAAGAAAAAAGAATCATCTTTAGTCACCTCCAAAACACAGAAGGAGAAAAATATATGTGCTAGGTTCTTTAGAGAAAGAAAAAACAGGAGGACAAAGTGTAGTATATACTTATTAATTATCATAGAATACGTGTAATAAATATACACTAGAAAAACAACATTTTGCCTCAATTTCATCACTTGTCCATGGAAGGTAAAAGATGATGGCAGAAAGTCACACTTTGTCTACTCTGACAATGGCAAGAAGCCAACTCATACAGAGAAGCAATCTCTAATAATGTCACATTCTTTATCTCAAATATGGTGGTTAATATTTCCCTCTCTCCTCAAAGAATTACTATTTAAAAAAACCCTCAGATTCCCTCGAAAAAGGCATTTATCTTACTTTTTATTACCTTTCATTGTGTCCAGAATAAAACAGGCTTCTTCCTGAAAGTTCTGTATCATCTGAAAAAAGCAGGAAATTTTGTTGTTCATTAAAAACCTTGGTTTGCTATATTTATTTTGCCTATGTGGCTTTTTATTATATTAGATATAAATGAAAAACAATCCTTTGTTTTGTTTTCTCTCCTGTTTAGTTTTCAAAAGCTTTAAAAGCTAAACACTCTGAAACAGCTTTCTTAAAGTTCGAGAATGCATTTTCCTGGGTTAACCCCCGGACTTTCCAAAGGGCACATAGGTCCAGACAGGCCCATATGGGAGGAATTAAACATTTATATCTGTTCTCTCCTAAAACCGCTTGAGAACCTCTTGTTTTCCTTTCTCACTTCCTTTTTCAAACTCCTTTTCTCCATTTTATAAAGTAAAGGCAAGAGTTTCACCCTCCTGAAATCTTACGGAGATGCACTGCCCTAGGCTATAAAACCCTACAGCATGCAAAAGTGTAATTGCAAATGAAAACTAGAATGACTGGGTGATATAGTCATGGAGCCATATAGTTTTCAATTCTTTCCTTTCATCAGACTTGAAGAGTGACCTAACCACAAATTGTCAAATGACAGATGATTCAAAACAACTTTTGATACCATCACTATGTAATTTTTGGCACATAACCCAGAAGTTAAAAAAAAAAAAAATCCAGCAATGCTATTATAGCAAACTTCATCCATTCCTATCTATCAATTTATGTGAATCAGATTCCACAGTACATCCTAAAAAAAACAGGATGAAATTGATGTTGAACTCTATTTCATTCTAATAATCAATAGGCAGTATTTATCTATGAATTAATTGTGTCTGGGAGAGAAAGTAAGGAATCAGGTAATCTCATCCATCACATTAATATATGCACTTTCACTGTATTGTGTTTATTTATTTATTTTTGGCCAAGTTACATGACTTGTGGTTCCTGGACCAGGGATTGAACAAGGCCTTGGCAGTGAAAGCCCGGAATCCTAACCATGAGGTCACCAGGGAACCTCCCAGACGTACTTTTAATAAACCTTTTCTTAATGTTTAACAATTACTTATCAAAATATCAAAATATATAATACATTTATGTTGTTTTAATCAATTGTATAATTATGGTGATAATTCTATCCAGAACAAATAATTTTAAATTTTTACTCAAACAAGTTTTTGTTTCAAAGAAATATGGTAGAAAAAACTAATAAAAGACATTCAAGCATAAAAGTAGACTAGGGTAAGATGAAATTCTATGGGGGAAGTGAATGAAAATATCAGCTTAAGAAAACAAAGAAAGAAAAAAAAAAAACAAAGAAATGATATAAATATTCTGTTAAAAAGTATATTCATGTATTTTTTTTAACAGATGACAGTGGTATTAAATTACTCTTGTATTCACGTTACATGAAACATAGTTAGAAAAGTGAAGCAATCATTTCATTTTTATATGTCCTATAATATGCCCCAAAATGGGCACATTTTTTGCCACTATTTAAACTTAAAACAAAAACTTTTAAGTCAACCTAAAAATGTGCAAGGGGATACACAGTTTTAAAAAAATTATCTTAGGAGGTAAACAAACAAAAATGTTTGAAAACGTCCTGTCTTGGAAAACAGAATGCTGCCCCCACAGAACAGCTCCTGTTCCCATCATATGCCCGGACAGATCACTGTCATCTGGTGATTCAGCTGTGCTAATAATCTACCTCATCGCTAATGAGGACATGGATGCCTGTTGGCCCCTGCTTGTAGATCTGGCTGATCTGGCAAGGGGAAATGCTGAAAAGCTGAGCAATTTTTTCTGTCAGTTCAACAGCTGTCAGTTCTTCTAGGTAGATGGCATGGTAAACTGCAAAAGGGAGAAAGCAAAGACAGTCAGCACAGAGTTTCTCTGCTCTTAAAGGCAATCTGATCACTTCGAATGCCCACTTTTTCTAAAGGACGAAGAAGCAGACTGCCTGAATGGAAATCCCAGCTCAATCACTTGCTAGCTGTGCGACCTGGGGCAAGTTACTTAACATCCCTAAGCCTCATTTTCCTCATCTAAATGTTGGGGAAGAACAATAAAATCTATTGCAATAAGGAGACACCAGTTGTAAAAATGCTAAGAATAGTGCTTGGTGTATATTAGGAACTCAATAAACATTAGAGCAATTACCATTACTTTGAGCAAATCCTGACTCTCTGCTGCCTGATAAATTCCCATCACACATGCTCGTAAGTCATCTCTTCATTTTTCTCCACATCTGTCCTGGCCTGTCCAGAACGACCTACCGAAGAAAGTACCATTTGAGTCTCCATCCTCATGCTTCTGCTGGTTCTGTTGCTGTTGCTGCTGCTCCCTTAGCTGCAAGGATTCCTGACAAACATAAATGGTTAGCCTTGGGCGCACCATCCTGAGGAGGAGGAAAAAAAAAAAATGTTAGGCACATTTCTCATGGTGAGCACATTTTACGGAAGAACCTGTGTATCTACATTAATACTATAGAGCACAGGTTGAAAACTGGCAGCCCTTGGACCAGTGCAGCTCATTTGCTGTGAATTATTACGCCTCATTGGGGTGTGTGTGTGTCTAACTGAATTCATTCCAACAGAAGGCATCATCAACCTCTGAATCTTTGGTTTTCCTTGCAAAATCCAAGGTCCTCATTCTACAAAGCAAAACCCAATCAGCTGTCCCACAGGCATGGTGTGCAGGCATTCTTCAGCACACCCTAGACTTGACTGTCACTCATTTACACGTGGCCTCTGTAGTCACTGAGTTTGTAACCTTTGATGTAAAGGTTGAAGGATTCAGTATGCGTGAGCCACTATTTTGTAAGGTGCAAAGATACACCTTTTACTTAAGAGCACCAATGCCACAGACTAGAAAATCTCATTTCCCTCATTACTGTCGCCTAGTCACTTTAGTCTTTCTTCTGTTCTTTCTTCATAGACAACCATACTGAATTACCTCTTGCTCTGATCATCTTATTCCTTCCTACTTCTAAATGCTCTGTAGATCATACATTTAAAAATGAATGATCAAAAAAAAAATGAATGATTCATTCTTTTTCAGCTAGTAATCAACCCTTGAATTTCACCTCTTTGCTTAAAAGTTTCCAACTTGATTTAATATCTCTAATAATAAACAAAAATACTTCATAATCTTATTTCATTATTGAGTCACTGATTTGGTTCTATGGCACTGACCTGTATTTTTTTTCCATCAATATTACCACTACCTTACTTTAAATTGTAAATCCCAAACAGAGACTGGAAATTAAGCAAACATTAATTACTCTGCTTAATTACTCTCAGGCATTACTCTTATTTGGTATTAAGCAGACATTCCATGAATTCCTGCTGAAACCTAAGAATGAGCTCTTATCTAGTAAAACTGAGTCCAGGACCTTTGTACCTGCTGTTTCTTCTGCATACAACCTTCTTCCCTCATGACTCCAAAGCTTCCATCCTTCTCATAACTCAGTTTAAATATCCCCTCCACAGAAAGGTCTTCCCTGGCTATATTCTGAGTACTCTACAAGCTACAATCTTGTTTTTGTTTGTTTTTCTTTAAAACACTTATTACTATTCAAAATACTTATTGTATATTATCTTTCTCTCTCTCTCTCCAGAAAGCTCATCAATGTATCGCCAAAGCCTAATGGCTCATAATAGGGACAATGAATATTTGATTAAATGAAAAAAGCTACCTGGAAATGAAAAATGAAATATCATGAGGAATTTCTTGGATCAAGTACAGGAAAAGATAATTTTCATCTTTATTTGGCACACAGCTGGCATTCAAATAGAATGTTTTGACAAGATGTATTTAGCTGCACAAAGAGTATTCTGAAGAGCCCCTGAATCCAAATCCATTTGGAATCCAACCCCACTGATATTTTAACACTAATTACATACCGGCCTTTTAATGCATTAAAAAGTCTGATTCCATCTGCAGGGCCACAGATTTGAATCACATCATCTCTAGTTAGTTTCAATAAATCTGCTCCTGGAATAAATATAAGCAAATGGGTGATAAATGTAAAGATTCTCTTTGTTAATGACTTTTAAAATGGACTCTTACAAGGATACCTCATTACCAGTAAGCTATAGTCATAATCTTTTGCATGGGATATAAAGCCTTCCATGACCTGGCCTCTGTATCCTCTCCCTTCTCAGTTCCGACCCAATTAACTTACTCATTCAACCCTATGCTTTCATCATACTGATCATGCCTAATAAGTAAGTTGTTCCTCCTGCCTAAAATATCCTTCCACTCTCTGACTAACAGACTCCTCCTCAGCCCTCAAGATTTACCTCATGCATCACACATGTTCCCTAACTCCAAACCCTTCTCCAAATGCTTAACTTTGTCTACATTTATCTAATGCATCACAACTATTTGTTTTCCTTCTTTCAAGGTTTTATTTTGATTTGGATTTTCTTTGATACTAGATGGTAACTGAACAGGAGCTATGCGTTATCTATTTATATATTCCTACCATACATGGTACACAGAAGATGCTAAATAAAAGTGGAACGTGCAAAGAAAATATAGTAATATCAGGGGGGAAATTTCAGACTATGTGCAATGCTCCTTGATAAAATACTGTATGGATAATATATGTTAAAGGTATTGTATAGAATAAATATTTTAAAATTAAAATGAGTTTAAGAGGTTTTCTTTTTGAGTATTTCACAGCACAGTTGCAGCTGGTGAGAAAATCTGAAGAGTTCAATGAAATTCATTTAATCAGAAAAATGCATTAAGAGTCACCCCTCTCTCCCCCAATACACACACACAAAATAACACAGGAATATCAGGAGTTCCTAGAGTAGAAAAGAAATCCCACGCTGGCAAAACAAAGGATAAGCAAATTTAACCTGAGAAGTTTGTAAAAAGCCTCGTGAACGTGGAAAAACGGTTTCGATGCAACCACTGCTGAGCCTCCTGAGGTGTGGTTGTTGGCAAGAGGTTCTGAAAAAGGGAAAGTATTTTTTTTGGTAACTAAACAGACTCAACTTTAAAAAGGTAAACACTACAACAGCCAAATACACCCACATTCAGACAGAGTTTGCTCAGAAGCTGTTTATACATCAGGTCTTCTTTCTCTAACCATGCAAGATATCCATGAAATTCCATCTTTATCCTTCCCACTAGACCGAAAGTTCCTTAAATACAGCATAGTATCTGGTTCTTAGTCAAAATTTAATAAATGTTTGCTTAGTGAAAGAATGAATACTCCCTAAAAGTTGAGAATTTCTACTGAATCACACAGTCACCAAGGTATTATTAGACATCGCCAGTAACTGACATTTAACTTTGGACTTACATCTGTGACTGGAGGGGGTGGCTCTGGCTGGTGGTTTGGTGAACCATTTCTAAAGAAACATTTAAAATGAGAGGATGAGTCCATGAAACATAGTAGGGTTTGTCGTCTCACTCTGCATCATTGTAAGCCTTAAAGCTAGAGATTTAAAGGAATTTGTACTATCTCATAAAACATTCTTAACTCTTGGATCCAACATTTCTATTATCTATTATTTTAGCATAAAGACTTTGGGGTGGGAAGCAGTAGAAACTACGTCATTTTTTATTATTGAAGAAATTGAAAAAAAATATAAAAAATTCAGGAAGTTAGAACTGATTAAATTATGGCATAAACAATACTAACATGAGCTTATTAGACTATAAACTAAAAATATCAAAATATAAAAGTAATCAATATATTACTACTATGTGAAACATACAAATATATACAAATAGATACAAGAAAAGTTAGAATAAAAAGTATACAATAAAATGTGATCACACTTTTATAAGAAAAAACACTTAATAATTATTTTTTAAAAAGCTTCAAAAATTAGTACTAATTTGTGATCCAAGGGCCATCTCCACACCCTTGAGTATTCCCTGCAGTTCTTTTTGCTCAGTAGTTTGTCCCTCTTCTCTAATGCTTACTTCTTTTATGGGAGAAAAATTAGAGCCTAATATTGAACTACATGACAAAGAGAAAATTTTAGAACTCTCAAGTTCTGCATGATATTTTAAATTCTCTATAAGTAGACTGCATAATCCATAGGGTGGTAACAGATTTTTCTTTCAAAAAATATCTTTTTCTTTTTTAAAATTTTGGCCTTTGCTGCAAAATTCAAATTTGGTAATCAACTTATCTTAGGGCCTTAGTTATCTATCTACTCCTCCTGCAACTGCTATCTAGTTTTATTCTTAATTGTTAGTTACATTTTGAATATTTTAGCTAACCACCCCTCCCCCTTTTTTTGGCTGTACTGCATAGTCTGCAGGATCCTAACTCCCTGCCAGGGACTGAACCCGTGCCCCCTGCGTGGAAGTGTGGAGTCCCAACCACTGGACCATCAGGGAATTCTGTAAGCTACCTTAATTACATACTTTCAGAAGCAGCATGAACATAGAGCCTAAATAAACTCAAAAGCAAACATTATAACCCAAACTAGTCACACATTTCACAACCTATTTCAAGTTTTAATATGGCCTATGTAGAAAATGCGTTGAATGCTGGGACTAGAATACAACTTTTTTTTTTAACTGGAGTAGGCATCTATGCCAACTTTCAAACAGATTTTAGTGTCTGTACAACTGTGTTTCAGTTCCCAATGACCATGCTATAATCAGGAAGTGAAATAACCACAAGATAAGCAGTAAGAAGAAGGGAAAAGTCCAGAAAATCAGTCTGCAAATCACTAAAGACTGACCATGATGCTATTTTCTAAGAGTGGAGAGAAGGGAATTCCCTGGAGGTCCAGAGGCCTGGGTTCAATCTCTGGTTGAGGAACTAAAATCCTGTAAGTCTTGTGGCATGACCAATAAATAAATAAACAAAATAACGGGGTGGGGTGGGGGAGGCTACATAAAACTTAAGTCTCTTTTGAAGATAATCCAAACCTCAGTTAATATATAAGTCCATCAAAGACTGACCAAATAGAAATTCTTACTGACTTGTGAAGATTTTGCTTATGGAGACATAATGAAATAATATATTTTTAGGACAAACACAAGCCAATTTCACTTTCTAGACTTACCCTTCACCAAGAGAAAAACTGCTATGGGAACTGTTGAAGCCAGGTGATGGGGAATTATTGACATATGTGATCTCAGGCCACGGAGAACACTAAAAACAAAGGACAATTTAGACGCAGAAAGTACATGACTCAAGAGCTCGACCAAAACACTGTTACTTAAATAGCCCATCTTTTTTTTTTTTTTTTTAAATTTCCAGGTGGTGCAGTGGTAAAGAACCCACCTATCAATGCAGGAGACACAAGAGAGCACAGGTTCAATTCCTGGGTTGGGAAGATACTCTGGAGGAGGACATGGCAGCCCTCTCTGGTATTCTTGCCTGGAGAATCCCCACGGACAGAGGATACTGGTGGGCTATAGTCCACGGGTCACAAAGAGTCAGACACGACTGAGCGACTAAGCGCAGCACTGCACGGAGTGTGTACGTCAATTCCAGTCTCCCAATTGAGCCTGATCCCCTGGTAACCATAAGTGTGTTTTCCACATCTAACTCTATTTCTGTTTTGTAGATATAGCACACCTTTTTTTTTTTGGCCATACCGTGCGGCATGTAGGATCTTAGTTCTCTAATCAGGTACCGAACCTGTGCCCCCTGAATTGTGAGCGTGGAGTCTTAACCACTGAACCAGCAGAGAAGTCCCTCAAAAAGCACATCTTCATTAGTAAATCTTAATTCCTCATAAGTCCTCACAACTAAGAGGACAAATAAGTTTTGATCAGACTAGAACTGATGTTTCTTCTATTTTTTTTTAAATTGAAATATAACTGACAAATATTTATAATATTAATTTTAGGTATACAACATAATGATAATATGTATACAGTTGACCCTTGAGCAAACATAGCTGTCAGGGGTACCATCTCCTTCTCTACAGTCAAAAATCTGGGTGCAACCTGATAGTCAGTCCCCTGTATCTGCACCCCTATATTCAACTGCAAACCATGTAGTACTGTAGTCCACAGTTGTCTGCGTATTCAGCCATGTTTCACTCTTCACAACCTGATGGACTGTAATCATTTCCTCCTCCGGGGGAATCTTCCCGACCCAGGGATTGAACCCAAGTCTCTTGCATCAGCAGACGGATTATTTACTACTGTGTCACCAGGGAAACCCTAGTATTAATACATATTTAGCAGGGAAAAAAAAAAAAACCTATGTATAAATAGACCCATGCCGTTCAAATCTGTGATGTTCAAGGGTCAATAGTGTGTTACAAAATAACTGGATATTTCTTTTAAGAGTAAAAAGTACTGATTGAAACTGTCACCCAAAGAAATCCTGTTACCTCTGTGAGTATAGTTGTCTCATAGGAAGGCTGATATTTCTCCTTCTCATGAGGTGTTCGTTTCTCCATTTTCTCCCTATCTGTTTTTTGTTTTCTGTCTGCACCTTTGGGCTGAAAGGAGAAATATTCCATTTTAAACTCAAGTACTCACCCTTCGATTCAACATTACTTCTACAAACTTAGAATAATCACTTGTGAAACAAAAAGGTATATATACAATGAGGTAAAGACAAGATCCATCATTAAATCTAAGTCTGAAAATGGGATATTTAAATGTGTAATGGAATTGAAGGCGAGTAAGAGATCTATAGCTTCAGACATGGAAAAATCTCTAAAGCACATAGTTATGAAAAAAGCAAGCTTCAAAACAATTCATACAATTCTGTTTATGTTTCAAAGAAAGGAAAATACATGTATATCTATGTACATGTGTACATAAGAGCACAGAAGTGAATTAAAATACATATGAAATTATTGACACTGGTTACCTCTGAGGAGAGGTTGGGGGGGTCAGGGTAAGAGTGGTAAAGGGGGACTTCATGTCATGCTCCAAATACTTTCATATTAATGAATCTTGCAATGAGAAGATATTTATCCATATGATATCCCTACGATCCCTTTTCCAAGTTCCCCTTTTCCCACCATCCCTATTTAAACTTCTTTACTGGGCAGCTCAGTACTTATTTTACTAACTCTAATTTAGGCTGGGCTTTCATAGTTTTTGAAAAGAGACAAGCTGACTCTCTCACTTGGTGGCTAATGTTGCAAATGAAAGACAAGGAAAAAAAGTCCAAGGACCAGCGCAAAGCCCAGGAATACCTTGAAGACTTTGATCTGGCAGCTGGCTGAGTGTAAGTGCTCGGTATACTCCCCATTTTCATTCTCCTTGAAGGTATCAATTTGTACTCGAAATGGCACTCCCTTCTCACCACCATGTTTCCTCATGGTGAACTCTGTGCTGATACAATGCACCTGAAAAGAATATACCATCCAGCCAGGTGTCAGTACTATTAGGAGCCAAACCAGTCAGCAACATTTTAGGGCAACAGCAAAACCTTTAAACACCTACAAAAAAAAAAAAAACTTATACTCTCTTTCTGATCATGAAGAATTTATACTCTCATGAGGAAATGAGGAAAACTTCAATGATTTACAAATGCAAACAAAGTAAATGTACAGCTCTAATGTTAACAAAAAGCTTCTCTGAGGAATTCATTAATTATTTCAGAAAAGACAGAGTTAACATAAAAGAGAAATGGTTTCTGTTAATGAAACTCTCTTGAAATTTATGGTAGATTTTAGAAAACAGAGGCATCATCCATGCTGGGAGAATAGTAAATATGAAAGCTCATGAGCAATAGGAAGAAAACTGCTTGCTAGGCTACTGCATAAAGTCCAAGATCTTAATAAATCTTCACAGTGAAGCCCTGGTTGACTAAACACTAGCCTGGGTAAGTTATTAACTTATCTAAGACTCAAGGAATATTCTTACTCCACAGGATTCTTGTTGAAAGTCTTAAAATCATGGGTAAAAAGTGCTAACACAGTGACTATCTGATGAGAAGCACTCAATAAACTACTGGCTATCATTACAAATAAGAGCTTTTAGGCAGTCTACCCAAAGGACATAATCAGATATGCAAATCAAATTCTAACTATGAAGATGTTCAAAATAACTTCTTTGGTAGTACTGAAAAATGAGGACAATCTCAATGCTAGACACAACTGTTAGGTAAGTTTATCTCAAGAATAAAATATTATGCAGGCATTAGCAAGTATTTTTGAGAGAAACAAATAAATAAACTGGGAAGAGCAACTCAGAAACTCCTCTTTGCTTTTACATGTTGAGAAGTCTGCACTTGTTTAGAAGTTTACAGGTTGCAACCCTGGAAAGATTTCAAATTCAATACGTTTTTATCCTTTAAGGACCAAACTGGTGGTAAGGTATCCTTTTTAAAACTGGAGCCCTGTCCACAGTGTCTTACCTGAATAAACACAGACGTCCTTTTCGCAGGGTCCCACAGGAACTCCACTGTGTTTAGTTGGTTTGGGTTAGCCCTAGGATCGATTATACCCACAGACATTGGGATATCTGAGAAATAAATGGTGATCATTGAATAATTCTGGGTGCTACTGGGTTTAAATAAGAAAGCACCGATTCTTCTATTGGTCCCCAATTACCAAGATTTTTGTGGATCATACCCTAAACCTCTTTTTTTTTTTTTTTTTTTGCTAAAAAAGAGTTCAATTAGAGCTAAAATTGATCTAAGTATTTTCCTTATGAGCATCTCTTTTCCACTTTAAAAACTTTTTTAAATAAGACAATTTATGAGTAGTTTCCTTTTAATTTGCCAGAATTCTACTTAAAGATAAATTTAGTCTATGCACTGGCTCTAGTGTCATGAAAAATTTAATTTACAGTCTGCTTCACTTACAGTTTTAAGGGCAGTGTTACTGTTAGAGAAAAACTAAGAGGATTGTTATAGAAGGATAAAGCAGAGTGTCCAAATAAAGACAGAAATCACTGCATCACAAATATAAATGGGTAAATTTAACATAACAGTTGATGCTGACTCATGAAGTCATCAAAGAATCCTGTATTATAATGACACAACTTATACTCAAGAGGAGAGGAAAATGAATGGACTTTAGAACTTTACTTTCTGTTCCATATGGCATATATTTAAATATTATTCCCTGACTGCTATTAATAATTCAAATTGAGGGATAAGGCCAGCTAATATTTGTTATTATAACTATGCTACAACTTCTCTACTGTTTTAATATCAATGATTCAAACAACAAAGCATTAAGTGGGTCCCACTCCACACTATTAGCTGTGTTGGACTTATCCTAAAGTCAGTTTATCAACTGGATATCAAGATATCTGTAGGAGAACCAGTGTTTTCTCAGATAAAATTAGTAATACTTAGGTCTGTTTAGCAACTATGTTTACCAATAGGAGATAATAACCAATAAGAGATCAAGGACAGATGCCAGAACTAAAAGTATATTCACAAAGAGAGGCTAACACTGTAGAGTTTGGATGTATATATGTGTGTGTGTGTATGTATATGTGTGTGTATCACATCTTCTTTATCCACTTAACTGTTGATGGACACTTAGGTTGTACACACATCTTGGCAACTGTAAATAATGCTGCTAGCATATTAAAAAGCAGAGTCAACAAAGGTCCGTCTAGTCAAGGCTATGGTTTTTCCAGTGGTCATGTATAGATGTGAGAGTTGGACTGTGAAGAAAGCTGAGTGCCAAAAAATTGATGCTTTTGAACTGTGGTGTTGGAGAAAAGACTCTTGAGAGTCCCTTGAACTGCAAGGAGATCCAACCAGTCCATCCTAAAGGAAATCAGTCCTGGGTGTTCATTGGAAGGACTGATGCTGAAGCTGAAACTCCAGTACTGTGGCCACCTCATGTGAAGAGCTGACTCACTGGAAAAGACCCTGATGCTGGGAGGGCTTGGGGGCAGGAGGAGAAGGGGATGACAGAGGATGAGATGGCTGGATGGCATCACCGACTGGACAGACATGAGTCTGAGTAAACTCCGGGAGTTGGTGATGGACAGGGAGGCCTGGCATGCTGTGATTCATGGGGTCGCAAAGAGTCCAACGTAACTGAACTGAACTGATGAACCTTGAGGTGCAATTCTTTTTGAATTGGTGTTTTTGTTTCTTTTGGATACATACCCAGGAGTGGAAATGTTAGGTCATATGATAGTTCTATTTTTAGCTTTCTGAGAAACCTCCATACTGCTTTCCACAGTGGCTATACCAACTTAATTTCCACAACAGTGTATAAGGGTTCCCAAAGAGAAGGAAACTGTATGGAAACACATACAGTGGAAGGAAACACATGCTACTATATGTATGACTCTTGAGGGTTATGCTAACTGAAATAACCCAGTCACAAAAAGACAAATACTGAATGATTTCATTTATATGAAGCACCTATAGCAGTTAAGTTCATACAGATAAAAAGAGGAATGGTGGTTACCAGGGGCTGGGGAGAGGAAGGAATGGGAAATTGTTGTTTCACAGATATAGAGTTTCAGTTTCGCGAGATGAAAAAAATTACAGAGATGGATGGTAGTGATGGTTTGTGCAACAATGTGCATTGCTTAATGCAACTGAATTATATACTTATGAATGGTTAAAATGGTAAATCTTATATATATTTTACCACAACTAAATTAAAAAACAAAAACAAAAGTCACTCTTTAGTAATGGATGCAGTTGTTACAGAACTGAAGTGTCTATACTTTCAACTTGAATTTTGGAATCATTATACCAGTAATATTTTATGCTTAGTTCATGTTAATTGAGCCCCTGGAGCATTTTGAGTCAAGGCAAATGTCAAGTAAAGAAAACCAATTCACAGACCATAGTTAAAGGCATTTCCTAAGCAATGGATTCTCTTAACTTACCTATGTCAAGAATTCTATCTCCAGGTCGGTTCCACCTCCAGCCCTCCAGCTGCTGATGTTCTGTGTACTGTAGACGTCTGTCATGGAACACAACACGGAATATACTCTAAAAGGAAACAACAAAATCAAATGATAACAGGATCCCTTAAAAATCAGTACTGACAAAGAAAACTAGCAGGAGTCACCCCCAGTTGGCTTCTAGACACAACCTAAAATTATTTTTCTTGAGACCTGTTTTACTTTAAAACCCATACCATTCTATATTTCCAGGCAAACTTTATAATTGCTCAAATATAATCTTCATAGTTAACTAGTACCATAATTAAAACTTGGCTTAAACATTAGCTCTGACTGGTAACTAGGCATAAAGAACTCCCACTGGAAGCATTACTCCATGTGTTTACTGCTACCATGTAATGTCTGGCTCAGTTCTTGAGATGTATATTAAATTCTTACCAAATCCCTTGCTTGCTAACCCACCATACAACCTGTAAATGAGGGTAGGTAAGGGCTACTTCCATCAACTTTCCTTTTGTTACTTTACATTGTGGAGATGCGTGTTAACATCTCTCTCATCGTCTTCTACAGCAGCTGACCAAACTCCTCCATCTCAATTATACTGTGAATTCATTACTATCAGTCCAGACTAAGAAAACTGCTATCCATCAACAGTAGCTCCTGGTTTCCTTGCTACTAGACCAAGTATCCAAAGACACACTGGAACTTCTCTAAAGACCTCAAGGAGGCTACTTTATTCCACCCAAAAAGAACTTCACTGAGTCATGAGAATTTCCAGGCCTGGTATGGTAAGTTTTCTCTTTCGACAGCTCTGAAAAATCCAGGTGAATAGGTGGGTTCATTCTGGCCCCTAAGAAATAACACAGCAGTTTACCACTCTGCCAACATACTATAGTAGGTGAGAGATTACCACCAAGCCCCTTAGAAAAGAAAAAATATTAATCCAAAACGGGTCAGTACTTGTTTTCTTTTACCTTCACCAACTTGCCATTAATTTCTGGAAGTTCTCCAAGTTTCCTATTGTCTAGCATTCGGATTTCATAAGACTGTCCTAGAAGAAAAAAGTAACTATATATTATATTTATCATAGGTTAACTTCTCAAGATTCAAAAAGAATAAAATTCAGTTGTCTGAATATACAAGAGTGTAACATTATTAGTAACAACTATAATCCTTTAAGCACAATGCTAAATGTTTGTTATAAATTATATCATTTAATTGATACAACTCTCTAAGGTATTAACAATTTCAGTTTCACATATAAGGAAACTGAAATGCAGAGTTTAATCAACTTGTCCAAGGTCACACAACTGGTAAATGAAAGAGCTGGATCCAGTAATACTTCTCAGACACTAACAAACAGGGATGTTCAGGGAACAGGGATTAGAAAAAGGGAGATTGGAACTAAAAATGGGCAGGCAGAGGAAAGAAACTGGTAATGTTTATCAAATACAACACTGAAACTCAAATTTCTAAAGTAAGTTGTTTTTTTTTAAAGTAAGTTTTGACTTTTAACAGGTCACACTAGAAAGGTATAGTTTTTACACGTAAGTATACCCAATTAAATATCACAAACCCAGGAGGTCCATAAACTATACCAATGAGTAAGACCACATCTCACCTTGATTGAGATATGTCAGAGTCTCATCATGGAGTTTCACTGCTGGGGAGGTGGCAGCACACAGCACATATTGAAAAGGGAGGATTTTATTCTCATTATCTGGAGGCAGACTTGATTCTTCTTGCTTAAAGATGGGCAGTGCAAGGACATCACTAAAATAAAACAATGCCTGACTTTAACATCTGACAATGGTGTAAGAGCAGATTTAATACTGAAACCTTTAACTGCAGTTTGCTTTCAGAAACCATAAACAAAACAAAATAAACACAACAACAACAAAAAAACCCCATAAACATTACTCACCGTGAAGTTTCTTCCTAACCATCCAGTTCAGGTTACCTGCTGGGATATCCCTCTGACCCCAACAACGTGGGCAGTGACAGACATTTCACTGCTAAAATCACTTAAGTGTCCAAAGAGCGTTTCTAGGAATCACAGACAGGGGTTCCTTAAACGGCTCTGAAAATTGTATGCAGGGTTCCAAAATGTCAATTTAGGACACTCAGTGATGTGTTTGTTCTCAGAAAGGCACCAACTACAGTATTTTTATAACCACATCAGCTCATCTACTGTAAAGATTTAAACAAGAATCAAAATTCCAAGAAACCAAATGAAAAGCACAAATCAATGACCAGTATATATTTCAAGGTCAGCTCACATTCTATGGAATACAACTAACATGGAGATATCCCTACCAGCAACCTCTTCCAAGAAAAAGCTTCTTATATTTCCATCAGTTTATCTAAACTTGCAAACCAAACACACATATCTGATGAATTCTAGTATGTTACTCCTTCTGGTGTCCTAGTTAAACAGTAGGGGACCAAGTTAGAAGTCCTGGGTTTCAGTCTCTAAAACCCTTGGGCAAATCTTAGGCAAGTTCTTTTGAGTGTTCATCGCTTCATCTATAAAATGGGAACAACATCTGCTGTCAAGAATAAGTATATGAGAAAGTATTTCAGAAATAATAAGGGGCTAAAATGGATGTAAAAGATAAGCAATAATTTCCCCTCAGAACCTCTAGCCATGGTTAATGAGAAAGAATATCCTGGGCCCTGGAGACCAACTGTTGTGATCAGCATTCAGCACAGATCAAACTTTAAAAGGATTTTAGGAGCTGTATCAAATTAAAGAGCATTTCCTATTATCTCAAGACATGCCACAAAATTCTCAAAATAAAATGTATTTTAACTTAAAGACTATGTATATATACTCACTAGGGCAGCTAAAATGAAGAGGAAGGAGAACCCAAGTGTTGGCAAGGATGTGGAGCAAGTGGAACTCTCATCCTTTGCCAGTAGGAATGTAAAACGATGCAACCACTTCAGAAAAATGGTAGGTGGTCTCTTACAAGAGTAAACATGCACTGGCCCCTTGATCCAGCAATTCTACTCATAGGTATGTATCTAAGAGAAATGAAAGTATAAGACCAGCCAAGGACTTACACATACATATCCATAGCATACAAGCAAAAACTGGAAAGAATCTAAATGTTCATAACTAAGAAAATGGATATATTAATACAAACTGCAGTATACTCATACAATGGAATACTACTCAGCAAAACAAGGAACTCAACAAAATGGCTGAATTTCACAGATGTGATATTGAACCAAAGAAATCAGAAAAATGAATATATTAATATAATGCATGATATATGATGTTCTAAAACAAGCAAAATTAAAAAGGACAGTGACGTCCTACCAGGGCAGGGATCAATGGTGAAGGTATACAAGGGAGTTTTCTAGAATATAAAAGTGTTCTATTATGTTAGGTATATGGATTATATAGTTGTAAAGTATAGCTGAAATTCACTTTAACATATATAAATTTTACTAAAAAAAAAAAAATTAGTAAGTGGAGGATGAGAAATGATAGGGGCTTCCCAGGTGGTGCTGGTAGTAAAGAATCTATAAAAGAGTCGTAATACATAATATTTAAAGCTGGGGGATATGTACAAGAGGATATGTACAAAATCATTATTTTCTTAATATATGTTTGAAATTTTCTATAATAAAGTGTTTTTTTAAATAGAAAAAATATGTATAGGACACAGCATACTTGCACATATAAAAGAAAAGTAAAAGATACACGACATAAACAGTTGACACTAAAAGGTTAGAGGTCAGGGATGCAGTGACTCATCAACATTCTCCACATTCAAAATGAAATACACTCAAATTTTTACCTATAATTTAAATATTATGCTTATATTATAAACAAGAGATCAACATCAACTTTACTATGCACAGGTGGAAAGGGAATTCCTTATGTGTACCTATATCCCTCAGCAGTCTACATTATTCCCAAACACTAGATTATAAAATTATTACATTCAGGCAAAAACAATCATTTATAGAAAAATGACTATAACCATGCAAATCACAAAAACATCATAAGTCTTACTGGAATATAAAACAAGCAACAAATGTTCAGATTAATGATCTAAGAATACACATACTATAATAAAAATTTAATGGTATAAACACTAAAGGAAAAAAAAGGAGGGTCAGAAAAGAAAGAAATTTCTCTTTCAACTGACATCTAATGTTTAGCAAGGCTATATGCATTATGAGTTGAATCCGGGAAGCCGAGATGTAAACCAGCATTCATGAAACACAGGTTTCTTACAGCCAAAAAGAATTTCAAAGGCAAGAAAAACAAAGTGTGCTTTCCTTTTCCTCAGGTCTGGAGGCGTGTGTCCTTTGTTCACACCATGGTGTTACGGGTGGAGAAGGCAGGGAATCCTTTCTGTCCATATTAATTTGTCAGGGGAGACGATAGTACCCTTGAGATAATAGTATAAAACGTAGAAGCACTGGGGTTTCTAGAAAAGTACTCTGTCCCAGTTCTTCTTCTCAGGAAAATGAGGAAGCTACCATTGCTTCCACAGCAAACAGTGTGGAAAGTAAAGCAAAATTACACACACATTATCAGTCTTCAGGAGACTTAGCGGCCTTATCATTCCCAAATGCATCATACCTGATGGTTCCTTGAAAGATTCCTGATGACTACCAAGAATCAAGGCCAATCAGATTTTGCAACATAGCAACAGCTGAAACACTATGAATGTAGGGTGGTTGTGTTGTTTTGTTCTCAAGTTATCAGTGCCTAGTAAGGTTAATATATAACAACAGTTTCTAGTCTTCTCAATATAATGTGGCATTACACCTAGCCCCTCGTCACTAAGCAAAGGGCTGTCAATTGAGGCTAGAATTCTAAAACTGATTCTACAAGGTACCCCTAAAATCAACTCAAAACAGTACAGCCAACCCAAGTACTCCCTCATTAGAGATTTTAAAATCTAAAATCCTTGATTATACTCAGTTGTGTTCTTGCCACATGAGCTGCTTTTACTCTGCTGTGGGAGCAAGAATCCATTCAGCTCCACATTCTTAGAAGTGAAGGCTAAAGGTCACTGATAAACACAGCGCTGGGCCCCTGCTTATCCCACAACAATAACAATTCAGCAGGAAACAATTTTGAAATACAGAAGTCTGTTCCTTCTCTGACGTAAACTGAGTGCCGCTTTGGAAAACCAGCTCTTGTGAACTCTAAGTGGTTCTTACCAATTGAGCATTTTATTGTATTCTCTGCCTCATATACTTAATTCATTCCAGTGAAATCATGAGCTGTTTGAAGGGAATAACTACTCCTTGGTGTGCTGAAATACTTGTTGACATGATTTATATTTTTGTTTATTTGCCTGCATTCTCCAGAATATTCAGTCCTAATATATTTTGATCCTTTATGAATTCTCAACATTTCACAGTATCTCTGGTTAAATGTAAGGATACAGAAACCTTACCTGTTAAAGTTGATTGCATGCTAAAAATGTGTGCCACTAAGTAGAAAACCACCCCTGAGTGTAGAGGGCTAGCAGAAAGCATCTGACTGGAAGTCATGGAGGAACAGAAACAGTACCAGGTACGAGCTTTCCTGTTCGTAACTGGGATTCCGTGAGGAGCCACTTCATGGCCCCCTGACGTATAAATTATCCTTTTAGATAAGGCAGCCTCTGAATGGTCTCTACTAGTGCACACCTACAGTTTAACCTCCTCCCTCAGGCCTGCCAGTTCCGGAACCCTCTTCTGGAGAGCCTGCAGCAAAGAGAGGAAGAGGTTTGATGAGCTTTACCTTGAGTAACAGAGGTAAACAGAAAGGTGTCCATAGCAACTAAGGAAATTAGAAATTAACTTGGGACAATAAGATGCCATGAACGTCTAACTTCCCTATTTATAATACTTTAGATCCATCACAATGAAAAGAAAACATGCCAGTATTCCTATGTTAGCTACAGCATGAAAGAACAAGAACGGAAAAGACTATACATCCTACTCTGAGGTCAGCCTCAAAAGAAAAAAAAGTAAAAATAAATAAATAAAAAGAAAAAAACGCATCCAGTAAATAACAGGCTATGACACTTTTAAAGAGGAGACGACAGCAGAATGATTTCCTGGGATTTGTGGGAAGGATGGAAGGGCAGATAAGGGAGGACACCTGGCAAGAAGAGGTGGCCCTGAAAGTTTTACTACGAAGCCAGTGAGATGCCCTAACTACTGGGTAATGGTGAAATCAGCTAACTTTCTTGGTAAGAGCCCTCTGTCACAAGTGATAAAAGATGTTTGCTACCTGATCAACTGGTGAAAATTTTTCAACTAAAAAGCAGCATATATGGTTAAAAAAAAAAATCTGCCTGGCTAGTTGTTTATCATCCAGAAAACAGAAGAGACAAGAATTATAATTCTGAATCTAAGTTGATCAAGAAAGAGAAACTGATTGCAAAAGAGGAAGTGCTGGAAGCCTCAAATGAAAGCAACCAAGCCAGGTAAGCTCGGAGAAGAATAAGGAACACAGTAAGAGCAGGGTTCAAACAGTGAAGATAGGACCCAAGCTCACAGTCTGAGATGAAAAAAAAGTCCTCAAAAATGAAATCTGTCAAGCCCAAGTTATCTGAGATAAAGGGGGAAAAGAAGGCAGGTATCCACACAGAGTGGATGAAAAGCTCACCAATCAACACAGAATTGGACATGCACAAGAAAAATATACATATATAAAAGGGAAAAACTATATTTTAAAAAGTGGCAAAAATATATAAAAGGAACAAGCTTGAGTTGAAGCCCAGACTGTGCTGAGACCTGCAAAAAAAGGTAAGGGAAAGCACAGGTCCACTTTTTATTGTATATGACACATAATTAATATAAAAAAGAGACAGGAGAACATCTCAATTCCTGGTTTTTCTTCTATCTTTTCTGTAAAGAAACACCACCTTAAGAATAGAAAAAGAAGACCAAATATGGGATTAATGGATCACAATACATAAGGAGACTATCAAAAAGTGCCAGGAATGAAATTATATACTTGGATGAAACTGTACACCAGGAAAACTAGGGAATGAGAAGATGAGATCTATAGGTGACACTCAGTATGTAAACTCAGACAAATCTCATGGTTCTGATAATGCCAAACATCACCAGCTTTTTATGTCTGTAGTAGCAATTTTCAACATGAAAAGAGAGTATATTCTTCACACCTTACACCACAGTGATCTGATATGAAATCCAAGGCAAGACTGCAGAAACAGTTATGAAAAGAATGCCCCCCAAAAAAGAATGCCCAACTGTTCAGTCGTGTCTGATTTTTTGAGACCCCAGGAATGGCAGCCTGCCAGGCTCCTCTGTCCATGAGATTTTCCTGGCAAGCATATTGGAGTGGGTTGCCATTTCCTCGTCCAGGAGATCTTTCAAACCCAAGGATCAAACCTGCGTCTTCTGCACTGCAAGTAGGATTCTTTGCCGCTAAGCCACCAGGGAAGCCCATTAAAAGAACAGATTGTGAATATTCACGCAGGCCATCAAGGATCGCTAGAAACCATAACCAAAGTACCTCATTTTCCTTTTTAAATGTGATTGGACAAAGGAATGCTATAAACATAAATATTTCTGGATTTCAGCAATGTATAAAATAGTCTCTCTTGAGATCTTTGTTGAAGGTGAAACATATGAATTCTGTTAAGTGGTTAAGATAACTACTATATGCAAACTGCACCTACAGTGAGGGTAAGTCTGGAAGAAGGTTTAGTGAAACTCCACAGGACCTCAGGGAAACCTGTCCTCTGCAACATTTTTTATAAATAAATGACTTGGATGAGGACACTTAACAGGATGATGATCAAATATGCAAATGACAGGAATCTGGGATGGGAAAGCAATATCATATATTATAAAATCAACTTTTAAAGTAATCCTAAGTGGCTGGAATAGAAGGCTAAATCTAACAGGATAAACTTTAATAAGGATAAATATAAAGTCACGCACTTAGAATTAACATCAACAAAATGGCCCAATATATGTGAGAAAGACTAGAACTTAAAAAAAAAAATCTATTTCTGTGAGACAAAATGTGATATGGCTGGCTGCCCAAAATGCTGATAATCAGGTTTCATTAAAAGTAATGTCTGAGGACGGAAATGACATTCTTCTCTATGCAAACTAGCCTACTTGAGAACTGTGCTTAGCTCTGAATGTGGAACTTTAAAAAGACTTTAAAAATCTAAGGAAATAGATGAGAATAAATGAGGGGATCTAACATCATGTTGTTTGAAGAGTAAGTGAAGGCAATGATGTTTCAGGCAAAGAAGTCTTGTTAGGTCTACTAAGAGATTCAACAATCAGTTTAGGACTGATCAGTTCAGAGTTGGCCTCATTTTAATCATTAAATTAAGCCAATCAAAAATAAATCACAAAATCAATTAAATGGTTTTATTATTCTAAAAAGATGAAATGTCTTGAGCCTGCTCAAGTTTTACAAGATGACTGGGATAGGCCTAGAAAGCCTATGTGTTATCAGAAAAGACTATACGGCATATAGCGCCCTCCAGAAGAAGAAATATCACAAGCTCACTGCTACTAGAGTCCAAAGCGTATTACTCTGTATCACCTGCTACAGAAAGCAATGACCAAATAATAACTATAAAGCCTGTATACTGGCTAGACCAACTGGCTTATAAACCTTCCTACATATTTTTACAATTTTTCATTTTTACCTTTGTGTATTTGCCATGACAAAACAAGTACTACACAAATCATAATAAAGGCACAGATAACATCAAGGCACGCTAAATCTTCTTTATAACAAATCCAGAGACTCATCAGTATAGTTTTTCCTAACACAGATGATTCCTAAAAACTGTATTCTTGA